>NC_090346.1:38230278-38590635 GCF_035084215.1 Heptranchias perlo | reverse complement strand
AAGTGTGGATCTCATGAATTAGCCAAAGTAATATACTGTCTGAAATTATTTACTTCAAAATTGCTACACGCCAAATTTGAAGTGGATTTTTATACTTTTAGTAGTTTAGTCTAATTATTTCCCATTTTATTTTGAAAGATCTACCAATACAATGTTAGACCGCAAAGGACAACATGAATTCAGTTAAACGGTGATGCCCTGGGATTTTCTTCCAATGTTATGAACAATTAGCAGTAACTTTATAGGACAGTGTGGGCACCTGTATTTTATATTTATGAATTAATCAGCAATAGGACAAGCCATCTTCTACAGGAATGTAGAAATGAATCAGGGCAAAGAGAACAACATTTTGCAGGAGTGCTCCTCCAAGCCCCACAAGGAAAGTTTAGACCTTAGGCCCCAGCCTTAGGTTCACTAACCCTCTGATCAACATAGCTGAGTGCCGGGGACCATTCTGACATTCCGACATTCTGCTCCCACCGGCTGGCCAATTGCCACTCTCTGCGGGTTTCGTAAGAACATAAGAAATAGGAGCAGGGGTAGGACATACGGCCCCTCGAGTCTGCTCCATCATTCAATAAGATCATGGCTGATCTTCAACATCCACTCCACTTTCCCACCCAAGCTCCATAGCCCTCGATTCCCTTACAGTCCAAAAATCTATCGATCTCAGTCTTGAATATACTCAATGACTGAGCAGCCACAGCCCTCTGGGGTAGAGAATTCCAAAAATTCACAACCCTCTGAGTGAAGAAATTTCTCCTCATCTCGGTCCTAAATGGCCGATCCCTTATCCTGAGACTATGCCCATCATTTCTAGACTCAGATCAGCCTCACAGCATCTACCCTGTCAAGCCCTCTCAGAATTTTATATATTTCAGTGAGATCACCTTTCATTCTTCAAAACTCCAGAGATTTATAGGCCCATTCTTCTCAATCTCTCCTCATAGGACAACCCTCTCATCCCAGGAATCAATCTAGTGAACCTTCGTTGCACCACTTCTAAAGGCAAGTATATCCTTCCTTAGGTACGGAGACCAAAATTGTATACAGTACTCCAGGTGTGGTCTCACCAAAGCCCTGAACAATTGCAGCAAAACTTATTTTTGTACTCCAACCCCCTTGCAAAAAAGGCCAACATACCATTTGCCTTCCTAAGTGAATAACCTCACATTTCCCCACATTATACTCCATCTGCCACCTTCTTGCCCACTCACTTAACCTGTCTATATCTCTTTTCAGACTCTGTGGGCCCGAATTTAGCAGGCCTGCGGGTTCCCAGCGGGTGGTCCTCCGGGAGCGTGGTCAACACGCTCGGCGAAATTAGTGGGTTGCCCGCGCGATCGTAGCAGGCAACCCACTAATAGGAATCAATTACCTGCTCCTCCGGGGTCCACGGCGCTGGCCTGCGCGTCGGGCGGGCTGCGCATGCGCAGTACGATCTGTCAGCTGGAGGCTCTCTAGTTAAAGGGGCAGTCCTCCACTGACAGATGCTGCAACCAATGGGACAAATTGCAGCATGGAGCAGCCCAGGGGGAAGGCTGCTCCCAGTTTAATGATGCCTCACCCCAGGTATCATCAGATGGGGTGAGGAGGAGGGGGAGGACACAGATCTTCCCCCCGGCGGGCGGGAGGAAGCGGCCTGCCTCTGCCACCAAGAAGGCCTGGCTCGAGGTGGCAGAGGGGGTCACCTGCGCCACCAACATATCGCCCACCTGCATACAGTGCAGGAGGCGCTGCAATGACCGCAGTAGGTCAGCCGCAGTGAGAACACGAAGTCTTTCCCCTACACTCCGTCTGCCACAACACTGCCCCCACCCCACATCTCCTTCGGCACCGCCAACACTATTCTGTCACATCACCCTTCATACCCACTCACACCCCATCCTCATCTTACCTCCACCTACTCGCCTCGCCAGTACTCACCCTGCCACTAACACGCAACCCAATCCTCATACAATCTCATTGCTCCATCCAATACTCACCCTCTCGTGCATCTCCCTCACGGCCAGCCTCACTCAACCTGCCACCACCTGTGCTGCAGCCACAGGGCATGCATCACATATGTGCAGTAGGCAGCGTAAGGCAAACGTCTCGTCAGCATGAAGGGGGTGCACAAGGGTGTCTGAGGGTTTGTCATGGGTGTTACCCATATTGAATTTCAGAGCAACAAACAGCACACATTATATTGACACCACCACTGCCATGTCTCCGCGAATCCTGTCCGTTGTGTCCAATAATGCCCGCTCCTGGGTATCACTATGAGGACCCACCACTGATGCCACCCATCGTGTTACTGCAGAGTAGGTGCAGGTGTATTTGCAGGGCTCGTCCGCGCAGACGACTGAGAGACATCGGCGGTGTAGCCGGCTGCACCCTGGAAGGATGCGGAGGAGAAGGTGTGGAGGGCAGTGGTGACTTTGCCAGCGACAGGTAAGCAGTTGGTGCTGGGGCCAGCCAGGAGCAGCTCGGCATGAAAGAGGCTGCAGATCTCCACGACTACATGTCGAGTGAATCTGCGCCTCCCTGTGCACTGCTGCTCGGAGAGGTCCGGGGAGCTGCGCCTCGGTCTGTGGACCCTGTGGCGAGGGTAGTGCCCTCTGCGACGCGTCTCTCTCTGCGGTAGCCCTCCCTCCTGCTGTGCAGGTGGGCGTGCAACAACACCGTGTTGGGGGGATCCACGTCCCTGCGGCGGACGGCGTGGACTGCGAGGCTGCTGGTGCTGGTCATGCTCTTCGTCCTCCGAGGGTCTCCACACACCACCCATCTGGCAGGTGTTGCTCTGAGGGGTTGTGCAGGGTAGGTGTGTGGTTCCTCGGACTGGGGCTGCGGTTTCGTGTCGGTCTGTCCTCTGGCTTGGCGGGGGGTGGTGGAGGGCAGGGGTTGCCCTATGTGACGTGGTGGCCTCCTGCGTGGGTGAGGGCTCTCCCCCGTGGAGCGCACCTTGGCACCTGCCACAGGCTGCTGGCTGCAACACGCCTGGTTGGAGGGAGACTGTTTCCCCCAGTGTGGGAAACTCACTGCCTTGAACCTAAAATCCCACACTTCCTCTTTTGACAGCTGCTTCAGCTCATTAACTGACCACAACGAGCAAGGTAAGTACTCAAGTGGAACCTCGCTGGCTTTAATTGCCTGCGGGATTCCCACCAGCGGGGCTTGCGCGCGCAGCCCCGCACGTCAGCGCGGTACCCGGAAGTGGCCGGGATTTCGTCGCGATCCGGTCACGTGACCGGAGATCGGGATTTTCGGGGCCACCCCGCTGGGAACCCGCCGGAAACACGCTCCTAAAATCGAGCCCTGTGTCCTCCTCACAGCTTACTTTCCAACCTAGCTTTATGTCATCAGCAAACTTAGATACATTACATTCGGTCCCTTCATCTAAGTCATTAATATATATCGTAAATAACTGAGGCCCAAGCACTGATCCTTGCGGCACCCCACTAGTTACAGCCTGCCAACCTGAAAATGACCTGTTTATTCCTACTTGTCCGTTAACCAATCCTCTATCCATGCTAATATATTACCCCCAACCCCATGAGCCCTTGTCTTGTGCGTAACAACCTTGTATGGCACCTTATCGAATGCCTTTTGAAAATCCAAATATACTACATCCACTGGTTCCCCTTTATTTGCCCTGCTAGTTACATCCTCAAAAAACTCTAATAGATTTTTCAAACATGATTTCCCTTTCATGATTTTCCATGTTGACTCTGTCTAATCATATTATGATTTGCTAAGTACCCCGTTACCACATCCTTAATAATCGATTCCAGCATTTTCCCAACAACTAATGTCAGGCTAACTGGCCTGTAGTTCCTCGTTTTCTCTCCCTCCTTTCTTCAGTAGTGGTGTTACATTTGTTACCTTCCAATCCGCTGGGACCATTCTAGAATCTGGGGAATTTTGGAAGATCATAACCAATGCACCCACTACCTCTGCAGCCACCTCTTTTAGAACCTAGGATGTAGGCCATCAGGTCCAGGGGATTTGTTCGGTTTTAGTCCCATTAATTTCTCCAGTACTTTTTCTTTACTAATATTAATTAACTGGCATTTGACAAGCCATCTTCTATAGGAATGTAGAAATGAATCAGGGCAAAAAGAACAACATTTTGCAGGAGTGCTCCTCCATTTAGACCTTAGGCCCCTGCCTTAGGTTCACTAACCCTCTGATCGACATACCTGAGGACGGGGACCGTTCGGGCGGGAAACCGACTAGGGACACACGGATGAGGCTTGGGAGTTAAAATCTCCTGGGCCTCAAGCCGCTGAGGTCAGCGCTGTTTACTGCCTGCCTCGGCCCCTGCATGCCAAATCCCCATCCAGAGTTAAAATCAGGCCTTTTGCATCTGCACTGCTTTGGTTTTGGCGGACAAAGGAATTTATCGAAACTTAGAGTCTTCACAATAGCTACTTTAACCTGTATTGCATCTTTTGTCAGTGACTGTACACCTGTAGCTGTTAGAATGCTCAATAGCATCCAGCTATGGGTATTCCTATGGGCAAACCTATTTTCAGGCTCAGGTGGTGGTGGATCCCAAAAGGATGCCAGTATTAAACTCAGGACACTCCCAGCACAGGAATGGCTTAGTCAGTGGTTACCAAGGTTACAGCTGCTTTGTACTTTTATGCAGCAGGCTCCTTTCAGGCAATGTGGGAGATTTCAGTCACATCTCCCAACCTTCAGCCCACAATTGTATTGAGCAGGTGATTAAAGCGCTGTTTGCTGTGTCCAGGGATTTCACCACATTTCCTGTGGAAAACAGTCAGCAGCAAGAAAGAGCATCATGTAACAGGAGTCCCACAAGTGCAAGACGTCATTGACTGCACACAAGTGGACATATGCACCCTTAACCTGAACACAGCGCCATTGGAAAAGACAAGCATTCCAATACCATACAGGTCTCTGGCATCTCCCATCATTCATTCATCCTGTGACAGTCAACAGTGCCAGCTTTATTTGACTATCGAAGAAGACTCTAGGACTGTCATTTGTGCGGAAAGAAGGGACATGCTCTGCGGCTGTGGCTCATGATGCCAACATTACCCGAGGACAAGAGCTCAGGAGGAGTACAATGGGGCCCCTCACAACCAATGGCGAACACATTTTTGACATCCTCAAACTGCGATTTCATCGCTTGGACCCATCAGGGGAGAACTGCAATAAAACTTCTCTCATCAAGTGGTGAATGGACAAAAAGTACAAATATTGCACTGCCTGTGAGTGTGATCATCAGTTTAGCAATGATCTCTCGATACTGATCAGATGTTTAAACACAGAGTGCAGTGTTTAGAAATTACACTGAGACCAGGCACTTTGACTAAGTTCTGATTTATCAGACAACTCTTTAAAAAAGTGAGTGCCATCATTATCCACAGTATAAACCAATTACCAAAAAATAGGATCTTAAAGGAGTTAAGATACAGATCAGCCATCGTCTAATTGAATGGTGGAACAGGCTCGAGGGGCTGAATGGTCTACTCCTGTTCCTAAAGTTAATGATTTCTTTAGAATTCACCACAGTTCTGTAAGTAGAGTGAACTAAACTGTTTACAATTATTGAACTTTGTTGCCCTTCGGCATCTTACCAATAAAAATGAAGAAAATGGCGAAAGTGGCAATGTCCCAGTCAGACTGAAACAGCTGCTTGCTCTGTAGTCTCCTCACAACATCATTAAACTGCGCCTCAATTTCAGTTCCCACATCTCGGTTGGCCATCTTTAATACTGGCTATCCTGAAACCGCTTAGATGTACTGGCTTATTCTCTGTATCAGTCAGCAAATAACATCAACTGCAAAACACAGAACAAAATTTATCATACCAAAAGGCAATCTGTCCCTGTGGTCAAGGGAAAAGAATCTGCAGAGGATATAACGCCACAGTCTCTGTACTCCACAGAAATGTGTTTATTTAGTTCCATTGGCTGAATTAAACAGTGTCAGGTCAGACTTCCACTCCAGATTCAGGCTGTGTTTACACTATATCTGCAGTATCAGTGCAAAGTGAAACCACTTCATATCTACAGTACCGTTGTAGTGTGAATGCATCATAATCCCCCAAGATTTAGCTGCTAAATGCTAGTTTAATTTTCTCGATACTCCATCCGTGATATTTATTTAATTATGTAATTATACCACTGCAAAAACCTACCTACATAATGAAAAGTTTTGCATCTAGCACAGAGTTGCCTCCTCTGATTTGACATATTCCTGGAAATCTAATCATGTACAGTATGATTATATGACATCCGATCTCATGACAGCTGCCCGCAGTTTGCAAATGTTATTGCATTATTGCCCCCCAGTTTTTTAATGAAACCTACACAAGTAGATGATGCATACAACTTGTAAAACTTGGATTGTGGTTTAACCTCTGTTTCCGATTTCATAACTCAGATGCTGATTATACTCGAGAGTAAATACTTGGGGTCTAGCACCCGAGATAATAACATTGATTTTCAAAAAATCAGAGAAACAGCCAGTGGTGTCAATCAGGCCGTGTAATTTCATTGCTTTGCTTAACTTACTTCCTGCTATTCAGAGCAGGATTAACATTCTTGGCCATTACTGCAATAGTTAAGTGGCCATCAAACCACTTGAGAAGTGCAAACTCTGTTATTTAAGCAGATGTCGGCTAGTAAGGCTGCAGAAATCCTATAGCCTAGACCAAACTCACCCAACAGAAACTGAAGTAGTTAGCATCTATATCAGCTATCATTAAAATAAAATAAAAGTGGCAAGATTAACATCCTGATTTCCAACAGTGGAAAATATCCCAGTAATTGGCAATTACACTTTGACAGAACAGTGCTTTCAATGATAGGGGTTTTCTCTCCCACATCGACCTCTCATAAGATTAGTCAGTGTGGCATCAAACGAGAGCTACAGCAAAAAGACTGTCAGCTTTAACATTCAGATATCACAGCACTAAGTACAACAGTCTGACCTTTCCTAAATGCCTGCTAATTTGCCCATTGAAACCATTAGCAGCCTCTTGAAGAAAAACTTTATCTCCTTTTTCCCCCCCAAGAGTAAATTTAAATGCTGCTCAACACTTCGGAAATTCTCTTTCTTGAAATGTAACATTTTCTTATGATATTATGAGTATATTCAGTGGATTTTTTTTGATCTGCAAGATTTCAACTGACTGCCTCTTCTCTGTCAAGAGTGGCTGTTGAATGAAGAAAAACAATTTACTAAATTTATCAGCCAATATACAAAGAGCCCCATCCGATTTCCTCTAAAACGGATAGGGTGTATTCTAGCATGCAGAGTATTCTCGGTAGGAACAACTGCGACTGGCCACAGTTTAGAACAGCAAAATCGATAAATTGAATTAATTATTACTGTGAGATTCCTGGCTACAGTTCAGGCCTGTCTCTGACCCGTGAGAATTGAAAGTGCACAGGTTGCAAATGGGGAATACAAAGTACTTTTCTCCCGAGTTGCCAGCAGCAGTGCCCGGAAGTCCAATCCTCCATCCTGGGAGAATCCTGTGTATTATAGAGACTGAAACTGCACACAGTACTCTATTACAAAAAAGGATATAGAAGCACTGGAGAAAGTGCAAAAAAGATTTACAAGGATGATACCAGAACTGAGAGGTTATAGCTATCAGGAAAGACTGAACAGGCTGGGGCTCTTTTCTCTAGAAAAGAAGACCTGATAGAGGTCTTCAAAATGATGAAGGGGTTTGATAGGGTAGACGCAGAGAAGATGTTTCTACTTGTGGGGGAGTCCAAAACTGAGGCCATAAGTATAAGATAGTCACTAATATATCCAATAAGGAATTCAGGAGAAACTTCTTTACTCAGAGAGAATAGTGAGAATATGGAACTTGCTACCACATGGAGTGGTTGAGGCGATCAGCATAGATGCATTTAAGGGGAAGCTAGATAAATACATGAGGGAGAAAGGAATAGAAGGATATGCTGATAGGGTGAGATGAAGTAAGATGTGAGGAAGCTCGTGTTGAGCATAAACACCAGCATTGACCAGTTGGGCCAAATGGCCTGTTTCTGTGCTGTAAAATTCTATGTAATCTGGGAGGGTTGGCAACCTTAGTATTGGCTTGTTCCCTTCTCTGGGTCCTGGGGCTTTAGCTGTACTGGGTTCCCAGTGTTTACTAACGTCCAAGCTCTGAGCACAGCCACGGTTTCAGCCTATGCTAATTGGGAAGGCTGTTGTTATGCTTGTGCCTGTCAGAATCTTACTTCTGGCAAAATCCCAATCTGTGCTGTTTGCACTAAGTGAACAAAGGCAGGAAATCTCCACTGCTGAAAGGAATAAAGAAAGTCAAGCAGGCATTGTTTAGCCTGTTAATAAGGGTAAACAGTTTTTAACTCTTTCCAGCTTTTCAATAAGAACTGTTGGGCATTCAATGCAATATTGCCTTTTTGTGTGTTTTGGTCAGTTCCTTTAAACAACAAGTCCACAACCAAAACATTAAACTGTCTTTATTCCCCCCACAGGTACTAACTAACCTGTTGAATATTTCTAGCATTTTCTACATCTAATGCAAAGTAAAATGATACCAACTTAATATTAAAGCCAAGTCAATCAGGACATTTAAGAGGAATTAGATAAGCCCTTGAAGAAAGAAGTGTATGGGGAAAGAATAGGGGAAAATGACTAAAACACCTAACTCTGGTGGGCGGAGCTGACACTAGTACAGGCACAAAAGCAGAAAGCACTAGAAACAGACAGCAGGTCAGTAAAGAGAAAAGACAGGTCAACATTTTTGTTTTACACCCAGATTACACCTGAAACACCGACCTGTCCTTTCTCTTTACAGATGCTGACTGACCTGCTTTGTGTTTCCAGCTTTTTCTGTTTTCAAGTCAGATTTCCAGCACTTGTAGTTTTGGTACAGGTAGCCTGGGCTGAATGGCCTCCTCTGTCAAAAAATGTCTGATTTTAATTACTGTGGTGGCACTGAAAAACTCCAGTGTGTGGTAACTTTCTCCGGACATGCCTCACTGCTATCTTCCGGAAATTTCAACTGCAATGATTGACAAGTCAGACAACCTCGTCTTGTCACCCCTCCCCCCAAAGTATAAGGGCACTCCTGACCCCTCGTAGTTGGGACTTGCCGTAAGTACCAGGAGCTGAAACAAATACTCAGAGTGCAATGGCAAAGTTCCAACTAAACAGTCATCCGGTTCCATTAAAATGTACTCACTTAACAGCCCACCTGGTCAAGGTACACTCGAGTAAATCCAGGTCAAGTGAAGCCGAGTATTTCCATATTACAGCCACGGAAATTCTTCCCACTGTTCTGCAGGGGGAGGAGAAGCTTGAACTCTTTCCAGTCACCACCTTAAGAACAAAACGATTTGTACTGTCTGTCCAGGGGGCATTTTCTTCCAAAAAAAAGTTTGGACCAGATTATTGCCACAGCTGCTTTTTGTGGAAAAATATACTGCTAGACAAGACCTTACAACTTAGAAAGGTGTGCCAGCAGTTGTGAACTTTGGTATCACATTTTGTGTGAAATGTTTGGGGAATAGTGGGACTGAGGCTCATTCATTGACCCAGTTTACTAACACACACTTTCAAAGACAGTAACGGCTTTACCCCTCACCCAAATTGAGTTGCCAAATTGCTGAAATTCAATGCCCTCATGCTGGCGCAAAAACTGTACAAAACCTCAATTTATTTATTTATTTTTACGAGCTAGCAGGCTCCTTACATCGGACAAAACATCCCTGGGACTGCTCGAGCATTCAGAGATTGATGGCTTGACTTGGAATTGGGGAATGGGTAAAGCACAAATGCAGCATTAGGGAGAATGGGACCCAGCAGCAAGTTACCCCACATGCCCCATCACCGATCCCCGAAGTTAGTTTCCTAGCTGCAGGTTAAAGGTGACCAAATCCTCCCCTTGCACCCACCCACTCAGTTCAATCTAAAAACATCAAAAGGAGACTGATCTCCACTTTAAATCGACTCAGGGGGCCATTCCGGCTGACAGCGGTAGGCCCCGGTGAAGATAACTGCCGCCTCACCGACATCAGCAATGGGGCCATGGGTCGTTGCCCACCATTTTCTGGGGAGCTGCTGCCCTATTTCCGCCAGGCAGGAGGGCTGAAAACTCAGCCCAATGTCTCTCAGTTTAGGCCAACTTGGACTCAGATGTCCATAGCCCTTTAATGAAATAAAAGGCATACATGGCAACTATCAGCTTTTTAAGTAGACAGCCGATGTTTCAACCCATGTGTCAACGTCAAAATCAGTCAGTTGGAGGCTGACAGAACCAATCAACGTAACTGATTTATTTTAACGGAGACATTAACTCATTTAAAATAATGGACCGAGGGATGCCATACACATATTACATAGAATTTTACAGCACAGAAACTGGCCATTCGGCCCAACAGGTCTATGCTGGTGTTTATGCTCCACACAAGCCTCCTCCCACCTTACTTCAACTAACCCTATCAACATATCCTTCCATTCCTTTCTCTCTCATGTAATTATCTAGCTTCCCCTTAAATATGTCTCTGCTATTCGCCTCAATCACTCCATGTAGTGGGCGAATTCCACATTCTCACCACTCTTTGAGTAAAGTTTTTTCCTGAATTTCTTATTGGATTTATTAGTGACTATCTTATATTTATGGCCCCGAGTTTTGGACTCTCCCATAAGAAACATCTTCTCTACATCTACACTATCGATCCCCTTCATTATTTTAAAAGGCCTTTATCAGGCCACCCCTCAGCCTTCACTTATCTCGAGAAGAGAACCCCAGCCTGCTTAATCTTTCCTGATAGTTATAACCTCATGCATTAAGTCTTCTCTATTATCACCAACAGTAATTTCTAGCCTTCTGTTTTACCGTTTTAAAAACAGAAAATGTTTGAAATGCACAGCAGGTTCATGAACATCTAAAAAAAGGAAAAGACATGTATTTGTGTAACTCTTTATCAGGGCTCAGTTCTTAGCTTTTGTTTGGATGATATCGACTCACCCTTATTCCTCTTAAACCTACTTAAAAATAACAATTCTTTGTTTAAGAATAAAATCGGCACACCTCAATCTAGTTAACCCTCCACCTGCCTCTGGGTTGCCATGGGGGACCAGAATAGGGACGGATGCAGTAGTGAGCCACTTTTGTCTTGTTAGTGTACAATGCACTGCCGGTTAGGATTGTTGCAGGCGCATATTGTAAAAAGTTTCAGCTCGAAGTCAGGGGGTTTGTTCTCGTAAACCGGCCCATTAAAGTCAAAGGTCAAAAAAGCTGGACACCTCCAGCTAGAGTGTCAAATATTAACATTTTCTGGGGTGGAGGGGGCGAGAATGAAGTCCCAGGGCCCCTTAGGAAATAAATCTTACACCTTCAACACCGCCATTCAATAATTTCTAAATCTACCACTGCCTGAGAGACTACTCCTTTGTGTCCTTAGGTTTTCTCCTCTGCAGTAAAAGTAATCGAACACTGGGTAAGCCTGCAACTTAAGTTATGATAAACCCATGTCCCGCTGCACTTTCACTATAACTCCTTGTCTTCATGTGTCATAGGCTTATATTCAGGGCTGTGTATGGCTGGTCAGCTTTCTTCGGGGGCTTTGCCAGCTTTTTTGGAGCAGTTGGTCGGCTTTACTAGTTTTCTAGCTTGGCATAGAAAGGGTCATGGGCAGTGGAGTACTTCACCAGTGTGTGTACCTCTCTGTGTACTCAGCTCTAGATTGCTACTTGTGGCAAGGCTGATGTCAGCAGCTGGAAGGGAGTGAGTCCTTCAGTGCAGCTGTTTTTCGGTTTACACTGGTTCAATGGGCATGTACTCATTGCTCTTGATATTCAAGCAGCAAGTAATCACTGACTCCTTTCTGTGATGGGCACGTCCCGTAGTTGTGTACTGGTGGATATGTGCAGGTGTCTCAATTCCTGATGCGTATAATTCCTGGATGTATAATCCTGATGGCCAATGCACTGGAGAATATTAGATTCATGCAAATCTTGCATTGAAAACAAATTCGAGAAACAACGTACAAAGAAAGAATTTTTCTCTGAGCTACAGAAAGAGTAAATAATGATGCTTTATGTAAATGTAAGAGGAAGTACACATTTTCTTTAATGCCACAATGGTTTTTCTCCTGGGTTGCTCGCAGCAGTATTCAGGAGATTAAGTTTTAATTCCTGGAGGTGCTATATAAATGCAAGTCTTTCTTTATTACAGCAATGGAGTTGATTTTCAGATTTACTTGGGGACTATCCTGTCTGTTGTGTTCTTAGAATCATAGAAACATAGAATGATAGAATGATACAGCACAGAAGGAAGCCATTTAGTCTATCATGCCTGTGCTGGCTCTTTACTCATCATCTTTGTTAATATAAATATAAATCATTGTACAGTCAGGATAGACACTGGGGAAATCCAGGATCGTGAGACTCATGATGGACCAGGAAGTAGTTTACCTAAAAATATAGGCCTCGTGTGCAAAACAAAGCCTAAAGTAATTTGAGCATCTACATTTCAATGGATAAGTTACCCGTATCCACAAAAGAAAGATTTTAAAAATGATGTCGCACTTATTCCCTGAATATCATCCTACAATCATTTCATTTCCTCTTTAAGAGTTTTTCTTTTTGGTAACAGAAATGCATTAAAGTAAATAAAAGAGTCTGCACTGAACCACATTAAGAAAATAAACTTTTGATTCTCACCTTCATTTTCAGAACAGATTTTCACTTGTTTCCAGATCTGCCTTTACATCTGTTGAAAACTACATTGAACCAGAAGACAAATTGGCTTTAAGCAGAACTCAAAACCAACACAATATCTTACCTTGCACACTCCTTACTGGTTTTTAGTTACAACCATCAATCTCCTCCCTCTGTTCCCCTTTCGTTTTTTTTCTCACTTAGTCAATGAGAGTTCTGTGGCACTTCAGGCTGACTCTTTGCATACAGCTGTTCTGTTCTGCCCTGCCTTGGGAAATGTACCTTTGATCAAATAACACATCCTGTTGTAGCTACTTGATTGGATCACTGCTTTAATCACAGCTTTAAAATGGGAGGAGCCTAACTGCTTTGAAAGCCACAGATTCATTCCTGCATGATACATGACAGCGATTGCCCTCAAAATCAAACTTTATATTTGTTTGCTTGTTACTAATATGAAGAAGGTACTTTGAAAAAGTTGTTTTGTCACCCATATTTATATGATTACATTATGTTTTCTTTCATGATTTGGTGAATAGTTCTTTTTCATTACTCTGTATCCTGCCGTCTTTTGCTCAATGCAGATAAATTGTTGGCATTTCAGAATTAAAAATCAACAGTCTGTGAGGCGACTCAGTGTGCAGCCTTTCACTCTTTATACTATCCTGGTACATGCCATTTTTGGAACTGTTTGTTTAACACTGCACTGTAATGGTATAATATGTACTTCATGGATTATATACGGTTTGTGATAACACTTCTATATTTTAAGTTAATAAACTTCTATGTAATATATTAAAAATCTTACTGTAGCTTGGGGAGGCTGTAATTACAGTGTGACAAGTTTGTACGGGCAGTTTCCATTATAAATGTGGATGGAGGAATTTTTAATGGAAATACAAAAAATAAGGACAGAATGTCTGACTTTAAAACGGGGACTGAATTATGTCTGCTTGCTCTGGTCGAATTATTCCCCGCTCTCTGACCTCGCTCCACCTGAGGACTGCACCTGGTCTTGACTACCCGTTTACAACGTCATGTGAGAGCGACGAATAAATTATAAAATGCAGGATATAGCTGACAAAATATTGAAATGACCGCTTCAAACATCACTTATAGCATTTATGCTTAGCAACCCGCACAGCAACCTGGTTTACTCAACTGATATCTCCTCTCCCATAATTAATTTAATTGACATTTTTCGTCAACATGTGATAGTACCTTGCTGCAGTATTTAATCTGATGTGGCAAATGTGGTCTGGCAGCATTGAGTAATATTATCACCTAGGCTAACATCAGCAGTAAGCGGGTGGTATTAGCACAGGCCTGAGAACAGCCCCACATGTTCTCAGAAAGCTGTGGCTTACGAATGAAATGAATTATGAACGATTCAGGAAACCGGTCTGTTGATGTGAATGATTGCTGCATATAGATCCATCAGTAGTGATTGCCCCCCTCCCAACAAACAAGCACATTGTCACTCAATTTGAAGAGTGTTAGAGCAGGATACTGTGATAGGAGAGTCAGGGTAACAGAGGGGATGTGCTTTGATGCTTCATCCCTGTTCATAAAAATACAATTAAATTAAAATTCCTTCTTTTTAAAAAAAAGTGTAAAGAGAACATTTACTGTAAGAAGTGCAAGAGCCTCACTGTTGCCATTTTCTGATGTAAAACTGGCTGTTCTGTGACCAGTGCTGAGATGGTGAGCTATTTGTAAATGGGATATTTGCAAGTGGAGCTCTCTTAATGATCAGTGCCTTTCATCAGAATATCCAGGAGTGACAGGCACATGTCATAAGACATGAAATGGTAAAATCGCAGATTTAATCCCAAACTCCAGATTCGAGCCATGCTGGGCGTAGCTTGTGATGTTACCCCACAGGGCACAAGTGGTAACCTTTCCTCGATGGGATAGTCTACCTGGACTGTTCCTCATGCCTCTCAGCAACTTCCCAGCCAGCCAAAAGAGGTAATGATGACAGAGATCTGGTAGTGAGTTGATCACACCTCCTTCTGGTGGAGGTGATGCGAGCCCAGACAGATCTAGAATGAAAATTATAAAAGATTAGGACAAAAGGTGTGCCCTCCATAAAGAATTAACTGCACACAGTCAAACCAGTCATGGTCGATCCATTAATCATTACCATGTATTGGTTCAATATAGTTATTTAGCATGTAATTCCTGAAGATTGGGTCTGATGTTTACAGATATAATTGTTCCACACACTACAGTACGATTGTTGTATTTTTCTCTCTCTACTGTTTTTCCTGTCTACTGTTTATGTGTTCCTTTCCTAGGCCAGAAAGGTGGGGCTTGTTTTTGCAACTCACACCACTACAGGGAGTTAACGTGGTAACCAAGGAACCATATGTCCCCATAAGATTGCGACAGCAACCTTTGTCACTTATTTTCTAATCCCCTAGGCACTTCAAAAGTAAACGTGAAGTCTGGCAACCTGACCTATCGAAATATTAAGATTTATTAACTATTTATACATTGATTCACAGCTATTTTGCTAATATCCACAATGCCATGACTTAAGGCAGAATTTAAACAGGTTTGACCTGATTATAATTGTTGTTTAAAGCATACATAATGCTGAAGTCAGTATGCTCCCATTCCTGCTGGGAATGACTACATTTGGTTATTACTCCATTTACTTACTTCTTACAGGGTTTTTTGAGTATGAGGATGGGTATATTCTCCCCTTCTTGCTGCAATTTGGTGTCAGCCGTGGCTCAGTTGGTAGCACTCTTGCCTCTGAATCATGAAGGTCATAGGTTCACAGTCCCACTCCAGAGACTTAAGCCTAAAATCTAGGTTGCTGCTTTGGTGCAGTGCTGAGAGATTGGTGCACTGTTGGAGGTGCTGTCTTTTGGATGAGACGTTAAGCTGAGGCCCCATCAGCCCTCTCCGATAGTTGTAAACGATCCCACGGCATTATTTTGAAGAAGAGCTGGGGAGATTTCCCCGCTGTCCTGGTAAATATTTATCCCTCAACCAACATAATAAAAAAACAGATTACCTGGTCATATATCTCATTAAAGTTTGTGGGACCTTGCTGTGGGCAAATTGGCTGCTGTGTTTCCTACATTACAACAGTGACTACACTTAAAAAGTACTTCATTGGCTGTAAAGTGCTTTAAGATGTCCTGAAGTTGTGAAAGGCGCTATATAAATGTAAGTTCTTAATATCTCTGCAGGCGCATAGCCTATTTCCAGACTGTGACTAATGGCTGGTAGCTGGGAGGTACCGAGGTGTGATTTCCCCCTCCCGATTCCCCCTCCCCCTTCTGGGCGATACCACAACCTCTGCTCAGCACCTTCCTGCTTGACAAGACTCAGATTGGGAACTGAGCAACTGGTTAATTTAGGCTTGTCAAAGTGGGCGGAGGGGGAAAGGGGTCAAAGGTGGGTAATGTAACATTTCCACTGATTGTACCCAGTATTAGTATGAAACGTGGCCTAATGTTAAACAAAGCTCTGAACTCAGCCTCGCCTCAGATTAACAAATGTGTAAGGCGTCAGAATTCTTGCCATTTCCACCCCCATTAGACATCACTGTTGTTGGTGGAACTAGTGATCCATTTAAAGGTGTTCACTTTTGCCCATATATCAGGTTTGCCTGCATATTTTAGGAATTTCTTTTTCTCCTTTGGGGAGCTACTGAGTTGTACTTCAAATGGCTAGATTTTAGGACTCTCTGGTCAGCAGCAGATTTTGACTCACAGTCGGGTTTATCTAGCAGAGCATGGGTTTCGCTATGGGGATTTCCCTGTTTGCAATCTTGATGGAGAGCATGGCAACATCGAAGGAAGATAAGGCCAATCTACTATTACTCACCCACAATGAGCGTACAGGAGGTCATGTGAGGGACTGAGAGAGGATTTCGCTGACTTCACTTCACTAAGGAAGCCCTAGATGAGCTACGCCACGTTCTGTACAATGACCTGCAGCCCATTTCAAGTAATTGAACAGCTCTGTCGTTAGCTATCAAAGTCAGCACAGCTCTCAACCTTTATGCCACTGCCTCCTTCCAAGCTGCAACCAGGGACTTCTGCAACAGAAGCCAGGGTGCCACCCGTTCCCAATAAGTCACCAATTCCATCTTCAGGAGAGCTGGGCAAATCATCCATTTTGACTTGCCCCCTAGGCAGCAGCAAGAGAGGACTATTCAACATCCAGCTCTACCTCACCACCACCTCCTTCGACTCCTCCACTGTTTCTGATTTGTCACACTGCTTGTCCGACATCCAATACTGGATGAGCAAAAATTTCCTCCAACTAAATATTGGGAAGACCGAAGCTATTGTCTTCACTCCCTGCCACAAACTCCGTTCCCTCGCCACCATCTCCATCCCTCTCCCTGGCCACCGCCTGAGGCTGAACCAGACCATTTGTAACCTCGGCATCCTATTTGACACTGAGATGAGCTTCTGACCACATATCCCCTCCATCACCAAGACCGCCTACTTCCACCTCCGTAACATCACCCGTCTCCGCCCCTGCCTCAGCTCATCTGCTGCTGAAACCCTCATCCATGCCTTTGTTACCTCTAGACTTGACTATTCCAAAGCTCTCCTGGCTGGCCTCCCATCTTCCACCCTCCATAAACTTGAGCTCATCCAAAACTCTGCTGCCTGTATCCTAACTCAGACCAAATCCCGTTCACCCATCACCCCTGTGCTCGCTGACCAATATTGGCTCCCCATCTGGGAACACCTTGATTTTAAAATTCTCATCCTTGTTTTCAAATCCCTCCATGGCCTTGCTCCTCCCTATCTCTTAAACCTCCTCCAATCCTATTACCCTCCGAGATCTCTGCACTCCTCCAATTGTTGCCTCGTGCACATCCCAGATTTTAATCACTCCACCATAGGCGGCCGTGCCTTCAGCTGCCTAGGCCATAAACTCTGGAATTCCCTCTCTAAATCTCTCTGCCTCTCGACCTCTCTCTCCTCCTTTAGGATGCTCCTTAAAACCTACCTCTTTGACCAAGCTTTTGGTCACCTGTCCTAATATCTCCCTATGTGGCTCGGTGTCAAATTTTGTTTGAAAATCGCTCCTGTGAAGCACCTTGGGACACTTTACCATGTTAAAGGCGCTATATAAATGCAAGTTGTTGTTGGTGTTATCATGCTGCCTAAAGTTCAGGGGACAACAGATGGCACCCACCCACCACTGGAGCCCTCTACCGTGGACCCGCTGAAGGCCCTGAATTGAAAGCGATTCCGCTCTCCTGGTCTACAGATTGTCTGTGACCAGCTGCAACAAACTGTGTTCGTCAAAGCTAAATATGGAGGGAGTTGTCATAACGCTTTCGTCATGAGAAACTCTATTCAGGGAAGACAGTAAAGTGCCAGGGTGGCTTCTGGGAGACAAGGTGACCCCTTTATGGCCGTTGCTTGTGACTCCACTTTGACTGCCAAATGCCCCAGCAGAACATTGCTGCAATGCGGCTTATCCATCAACTGAAGTGGTCATTGAGAGGACTGTAGGGGTTCTGAAGGCAACATATCGCTGCCTTGGTAGAGCTTGATACGTTCCTGAGTTGTTCTCTTGCATCGTTGTTGCTCGCTGTGCACTTATAACTTTGCTATTCAGAAAGGACTGGAAATGGAATCCCAGGAGGATATTGAGGAGTCTGGAACTGACCTTCATCAGGATCAGTGCCAGCTACAAGGGAAATTCGTACGGAGATTAATAGAGACGCTTTCTCTTCAGATTAAAGTGGTAACCTTTGAAATTTCTCATTGCTACACTGCCCAGCTTTCCTCCAATAATTCCATACCTCAAAATCTATCTTTCTGGCCCCCATTAACAGCATTGTCATGTCACTCCAACCAGGCTTCACAATACCTTATGAGCTCATTGAATAACAAAGCCAAACCAAAGTGCAACGCCATATTTATTAGTCAATAAGTGCTCAGATCTACTTCTCATCACTGAGTTTCCCTGGGTGCCTAGATGTTCTGTTTTAATATCTATCCTAGTGCCGCATCCAGGGCTTGGAGAATTAGTGGTAGAGGTGGTAGGTTGCTGGGATTGAGATGGCCCTTATCTCATGACAGCTGATTCCAGGGAAGCACCCGTTGTGGGCTGCTTTCGTGTGTAACTGCCTGGGCAGGCAAAGCCTTGCGCCCTACATTCTCACCCGGTGTACTTTCCTCATTCCCACTATCTAGATCCCCCCTGGGTGAAGGTCTTTGAGCTAATGCATGAGACAGAGAAGGTGGTGGAATCAGGGAAGGGGGGGGGGCAGTAGTATTTGTGGCCGCTGGGGTGGGGTGGCCACCACTGTCATCGTCATTATCCCTGTTTTCCTTTTCCTCCTCCTACTCATCATCATCTTCCTGTCCCTTTGCTGCACTCGACCTACCAAGACGAACTGAGATACAAATGGGTGTGCAGCACCCAGAGAGGGAGACCGGAAATAAAGCTCCGGGGTTCAATGGCAGCTTGGCTCTTTAAAGAGGGTGCAGATTCTGGAGTGGGTGCAGGTTCTTTAAAGTGGGTGCAGGTTCTGGAGCGGGTGCAGGTTCTTTAAAGTGGGTGCAGGTTCTGGAATGGGTGCAGGTTCTATAAAGTGGGTGCAGGTTCTGGAGCGGGTGCAGGTTCTGGAGTGGGTGCAGGTTCTTTAAAGTGGATGCAAGTTCTGGAGCGGGTGCAGGTTCTGGAGCGGGTGCAGGTTCTGGACCGGGTGCAGGTTCTGGAGTGGGTGCAGGTTCTGGAGCGGGTGCAGGTTCTGGAGCGGGTGCAGGTTCTGGAGCGGGTGCAGGTTCTGGACCGGGTGCAGGTTCTGGACCGGGTGCAGGTTCTGGAGTGGGTGCAGATTCTTTAAAGTGGATGCAGGTTCTGGAGCGGGTGCAGGTTCTGGAGCGGGTGCAGGTTCTGGAGTGGGTGCAGGTTCTGGACCGGGTGCAGGTTCTGGAGTGGGTGCAGATTCTTTAAAGTGGATGCAGGTTCTGGAATGGGTGCAGGTTCTTTAAAGTGGGTGCAGGTTCTGGACCGGGTGCAGGTTCTGTTTTGCACCCACTCACCTGCAGCTGGCACGAGCCCACCGCTTGCGACTTGTCTCCCCAGAAGCTCATAGCCTGTTCCTCAAAATCAATGAGCTCCCTTATATCTGAGGGTCTCCTGCCGGTGGCCTGCCAGGCCCGGGCACTTGTGTGCCAGTTTCTCTTGGAAAAATATTAACAGCAGAAGGCGAAGGTAGGAATCTGAAGGGAATGTCCCAGATGGCAGCAGACAGCTGTTGTAACTGGAAGGACGAGTGCTAGAACAGCCCTATAATGTGAGAGATTAGAGGTAAAAGGAAAAAAGAAAGATTTGCATTTATATTTTTTTTTATTTGTTCATGGGATGTGGGTGTCGCTGGCAAGGCCAGCATTTATTGCCCATCCCTAATTGCCCTTGAGAAGGTGGTGGCAACTTTCATGATCTCAGGGCGTCCCAAAGTACTTTACAGCCAACGGAGTAGGTTTGAAGTGTAGTCACTGTTGTAATGTAGGAAACAAGGCAGCCAATTTGCACACAGCAAGATCTACTTACAGCAATGTGATAATGATCAGATAATCTGTTTTTAGGTATTGGCTGAGGGACAAACATTGGCCAGGACACCGGGGAGAACTCCCCTGTTTTTCTTCGAAAGAGTGCCATGGGGTGCTAAAACTAAAATGTCCATCTTTATCCCTTTCTGTTTCTATTTCTATCAGACAATTTACTACCTTTGCCGAGAGGATAAAATACCTGCAAAATTAATGCGTTTGTTTATTTGGCTTCATTCTACCAGTGGTCAGCTCGCACTTTGTGGCTGTGTCCAGCAGGTGTCAGCATTGAACTGCCTAAAATCTAAAAAAAAAATCTACAAATACTGGAATAGAAAGAGTGGAATGGGAAAATGGTCATTTGAATAAATTATGCAAATAAAACCAATGACTAACAAATAAAATCCATGATCTGTATGTATGACCCCCCCCACACAAGTGGTATATTGAAGAAACAAAATCTACTATGGGTCTTCTAAAAATACATCCAAAGCAAACCCTGCTTCTCCACTTCTCCTAATGAAGAAATACACTTCATTTAAAAATGATTAGCATCTTTATGTCCCGCTCATGAATAATTTATAAAGCTACCATTTGCTGAGTCTTTCCACAAACTGAAAATGGAACCCAGCTCGTCAATAATTCAATTCTGAAGAAGTCCTAGTTCACGCCTCATGATCGAATCCAACGAGGGGAACACTCCCAGCCCCAGAATTCTACGGCTCTTCCGGAGCACTCTCACCATAACCTCGGCTGAGGCCTCCCGGAAGGGCTGCAAATCAGGCTGGGAACCGGGCGCTTTTGGGTTCTGCCTTCGCGCTCTAGTGTCTGAGATGGCCTTGTCAGGGCGGAGCCTGCACCTGCCTAAAAATAGGCTATCAGTATAAGGGGGGAAAGGGCGGGGAGGAAGGAGACTCCCTACGTCGGGAGTTCCCGCTACCCCAGTCCTCGATAGGACCCGGCCTAGTGGAAGAAAGCAGGTGGACCCACCTGCTGAAGGGGATCCAGGTCGGGTTTGTGGCCTGGACCTCACCCCCACCCCCTGCCCACCCGCCACAAAGAAAAATATTTTAAAGCGGCTCCCTTTGCAAGTGGGACTGTGGGGGGAAATTATACGATTCCCAGTCCCCTCGGCATGGAATTTCAGGGCCTTCATTTTTTGCTGTTTTGGCATTCTTAAAAGCACCTTATCCTGACAGGTCAGTGTAATAAACAAACTAATCACCAAAGGATCTTACAACACCAAGTTATAGTCCAACGATTTTATTTTTAATCCCACAAGCTTTCGGGGGCTTTCCCCTTCCTCAGGCGGTGTGGAGAGGAAGGGGAAAGCCCCCGAAAGCTTGTGGGATTAAAAATAAAATCGTTGGACTATAACTTGGTGTTGTAAAATTGTTTACAATTGTTAACCCCAGTCCATCACCGGCATCTCCACACCAAAGGATCTGTTAAAGAAACTTCTTTTGCTGAATTTCACACTGTCTGTGAGGCTGCAGCATTCAACCTGATCGATAAATACCCCAGGCAGATCAATTCCTGAGAAAATCTTTTGACAGCAGATGCCTTAAAGCTGAGTCTATCTCTCGCCATCATTTACAACAGTTCACAGCAAGAGATAATTCTCTCAAGGAAACACTCTTTTAATGGTCACTTAAAGCCAATGGGTGTAATTTTGACTTTGAGAGATAGTGTAAAATGGGTGACAGTGAATCAGCAGACCGTTTTACATCTATCCCAATTTTTATTTCCATTGCCAATTAAGCTGGGAGTTATGCTGGGGCAGCCAGGGCTGGCTCTCACTCTGTCTTCATTTGGGAAGTATATGTCCTCCCGTCCATGGTTTTTCATAGTGACCTGGCTGTGAGTAACAATTCAGCAGGTGTTGCTAATTGCAGCCTCCATCCACCAGTCCATTACCCTGTCTATTGGGAATCTAATACTCATTGCACTGCCCAGATTGGGGCTGCAGCTGGTCTATTAGTGCAATGTTGCCCAATATATTCGCATGTTGGCTAATTGGGAATCCAGATGCGGCTTATTGCATTTCTGATTAATAAATAAAAAGTGAGTAATAGATACTGTCGTTGGGCGTGTGATCCCAATACTCATATTTGCATGGCGTGTGCTCTAACATTTTTGTCTGTTTGTTGGTAAAATGGTAAGATGAAAAGCAGAATGTGCAAATGTTTTTCTTTGGTTACTGAATGCTGGTAGATTTTTAAGTTAATATACACACGCAAAGTACGTTTGCCTGTATTGTGTGAGTGTATGTAAGGTGTTTTCTACTGAAATTAGTGCATGTGGCTAAAATGGTATTGCCATAGCCAGACCTGTGGCTAGTCAGCAATTTCTATTGGGTCAACACTGCATTTGCGGATTACTGATCTAAGTCAGGGTTTCATATGCATTTAGTAAACCAAACACTAGTGATTCTTTTAAAGTACGTGAAGCAGCTATTTTAGAACAGACTGTTTTCAGGCAGGAATCAGCAGCCCCAGACCCCTATTGATTAACCTGTTTAGTTGTTTTGTTTTCCTTCCCGTGTCCAGTTCAGACATGTTGGTCCCTGTAGATAAGGCAAGGTTGAAAGAGCTCTATCTTTCATTAGTTTTATTTACACTAATCTTTCACAAATATTTCAACAAAAGTGAATACCCAAGAGCAAAAAGTGAATTGTTTTTTTTAAAAGATGTTTATAATCACAGAGCAGCCAACCTATCAGGGGAGGTGGCAACGAATTTCCCTTGTCTCTGGAAAATTTCTCATACCGAGAGTTTTGAATTCGAATTAAGGAAGTCACTGGTCGCACTGCACTGCTGCTCTGAAATGTATTTATCAGAGACACAATGAAATATTGACTGATGGAATCATAAACCCACACAAGTGAGTACCATTGGGATATTTAAACACAAGTAGGATAGTTTTATTTGTGTTTACTCTTGTATCACCAGGTTTGCTGCACCAGAAAACAATGAATGAAATGTGGTAAGGCTGAGGTTTATAGTGCAATCGGCAATTTGGATTGGAAATTAATGCAAATATGAAGTGTAATCACAGAACAATAAGCTGTGTGTGTGTGTATATGAATGTGTGTATATGTATAGTTGTGTGTATGTGTATATATATTGGTTTGTGTATATGGGGGTGGGTGTGTGCGTGCATGTGTATATATTGGTGTGTGCGCAAGTATGGGTCAGAAGACCCTGAAGATTGTGCAAGGAACTTTTTTTAGGCCTCGGACTGGATCGAGGCCTAAAAAGGTAAGAGTTGGGGGCTGGAGGAGACAGAAAAGAGCCTTACTACTGGGCCCTCTCCCTCTAACCGGGGCATCAGCCAACTTTCCACTGCTCCCTCAGCGTCTATCGCCACCCCTCTCTTGGTGGTCCCTGGGGCCAGCAGTAGCAGCGACAGAAAGCAGGTGATTTTCTGGGCCCCACCTCCCTATTGGCATTCACATGCAGAGGCAGCGGAGAGGCAGCCGGCAGCCTTCCCAGCTGGGGCCGGGGAAGGAAAGTTGAGGTCTGGGTGGGAATGTGGCCGTAACCTCGCTGCCCAGTTTACTCACCTTTTCCTCCAGTATCCCACCCGATATAGGGCAGGATAGCAGAGAAAGAACCAGCCCCATTAATCTACCATTGCTGATAGATGCGACTGGAAGTGTGACAGTAGGTAGTGTAATAAATTGGATAGCCAGGTGGTGAAGGATAGAATACTAGAGCCTGATCTTCAGTTGCTTCCAAGCCTTTATTCACAGAAATCCACATTACCCCCTGTACCCCCTAGATAAGCTCTCCTATAAATGGATACAAGAGAGTTCCCAATTGATATGCACCACCTGAACACAATTAACACCAATAAATCACATGGATACAATTAACAGGTAGGACCTGTAATGTAACATGGCCGTCCTTGCATCAGTATATTCCTCTTTATCCTCGTCTTCTTCCTCAACAAATAAAGCGCGACACCCATTGTGTGACAGGGTATGCTGGGAGTAATGAGTAGACCCAAAGGATGCAGTTAAGCAGATGGAAAAATAATTGTAGGAAAAATAAATTGCTGGCTGCCCCTTTAATGAACTTGTTAAGTAAAGTCACAGCCTAGCACCCTTCAACTCTACATTCGTGTGGGTGGGATTAAAAAAATAATGAACTTGCATTTATGTAGCACCTTTCATGATCTCAAGACGTCCCAAAGTGCTTTACAGCCAATGAAGTATTTTTGAAGTGTAGTCACTGTTGTAATGTAAGAAATGCAGCAACCAATTTGCACACAGCAAGGTCCCTCAAACAGCAATGTGATAATAACCAGATAATCTGTTTTAGTGATATTGATTGAGGGACAAATATTAGCCAGTTATTCCGATTTCCTGCCATAACAATGGGGGAGATGGTGGAATCCCTGGAGAAATGGCATCAATGGTTTGGTTTCTACTCCTTCTCATGAAGCAGCTGGGGACAATTCCCTACATTAAAGATTGTAAACAATTTTACAACACCAAGTTATAGTCCAGCAATTTTATTTTAAATTCACAAGCTTTCGGAGGCTTCCTCCTTCGTCAGGTGAACGATGTGAAAAACATCGTTCACCTGAGGAAGGAGGAAGCCTCCGAAAGCTTGTGAATTTAAAATAAAATTGCTGGACTATAACTTGGTGTTGTAAAATTGTTTACAATTGTCAACCCCAGTCCATCACCGGCATCTCCACATCATGACTACATTAAAGAGGCTACATGGTGCACGTTGCTGTTGTTGCAAGAGTGCCAATTTTGTGCCATGGATGTGTGCCAACTAGGAAATAGGTCGAGATTACACAGAATTTACAGCACAGAAACAGGCCATTCGGCCCAATTGGTCAATGCCGGTGTTTATGCTCCACATGAGCCTCCTCCCACTCTACTTCATCTAACCCTATCAGCATAACCTACTATTCATTTCTCCTTCATGTATTTAACTAGCTTCCCCTTAAATGCATCTATATTATTCGTCTCAACTACTCCATTTGGTAGCAAGTTCCACATTCTAAAGACTCTCTGGGTAAAGAGGTTTCTCCTGAATTCTTTATTGGATTTATTAGTGACTATCTTATATTTATGAAAGCCTAGTTTTGGATTGACCAAAATCATGTCACTTACAGTCAGCAGAGAGGAGATTGTCCTAATGTCAGCCTGGATTGAAACACAGGGCTAGGAGGTTAAAAGACAACATGTTAACTTATCGTGCCAACAGATCAGGAATACAATATTTTTATGTAATAATCTTTAATCAGTACTTGCACTGTTTGGTCCCCTTTGATAACATTGGTTGGTAACGTACTCTTATTACAGATTGGTGCTAAAGTAACATGGTTCAAATCAGTTGGCAGAGAATTTTGTTTGGGAGCTAACCATTGAGGAGAGCTCTCCCTTAATGACGTAGCAGAAAGCCAATGGTTCTGGAGAGTCAGCATCACTACTTATGTGATTTATTCTGCATTGGGTCTTGAATGAAGTTGCCTAAGGATTAAATTTACCTCATATCTCTCAGCGTGCAGATGTCACCAACCTAGTGGAAGACATCCATCTGTGAATGGATTCTTTTAAACCTTTGACATCAAACTGCTTTGTAATTTCTTGCAATGAAAGGGCATGGTTATATACTTTATTATTCTGCCTGTAGTTATAATCAAATTCTACAGATATAAAAACATGCTGAAAATTCCAGTATCAAAAGGTATTTAATAATCAAATACAAGGTTGCACTTTATGCAGGTACTGTCATTCCAAACCAGTTTCATGCTCTGGGTATGTGCCCACTACAAGAATCCTATGTAAATCGATTTTGGGATAATCTCAACTTGTTTTCTAGTGCATATGAACCCACTTTTAATCAATTCTTTAAGTGAGTTTTTGGCTCTAAGCTGATCCTAACCTTAATCTGTCACTGGGATTAAAGAATTCTTCAGGTGCAATTGTTTTCGGCTTAGAGAGATGTCGGAATGTTATGAACTGTGAGTGTTTAAAGAAAATGCTGCTTTACTCTAAGATTACAGTGATGAGCTTCCAACCACATATCAGCTCCATCACCAAGACTGCCTACTTCCACCTCCGTAACATTGCCCGTCTCTGCCCCTGCCTCAGCTCATCTGCTGCTGAAACCCTCATCCATGCCTTTGTAACCTCCTGACTTGACTATTCCAATATTCTCCTGGCCATCTTCCATCCTCCATAAACTTGAGTTCATCCAAAACTCTGCTGCCCAGATTCTAACTCGCACCAAGTCCCGTTCTCCTATCACCCCTGTGCTCGCTGACCTACATTGGCTCCGGGAACGCTTCATTTTTAATATTCTCATCTTTGTTTTCAAATCCCTCTATAGCCTCACCCCTCTCCATCTCTGTGACCTTCTCCAGCCCTACACCCCTCCGAGATCTCTGTGCTCCTCCAATTCTGGCCTCTTGTGCATCCCTGATTTTAATCGCTCCACCATTGGCGGCAGTGCCTTCAGCTGCCTGGGCCTGAAGCTCTGAAATTCCCTCTCTAAACCTCTCCGTCTCTCTACCTCTCCTCCTTTAAGACGCTCCTTAAAACCTTCCTCTTTGACCAAGCTTTTGGTCACCTGTCCTAATATCTCCTTATGTGGCTCGGTGTCAATTTTTTTCTGATAACAGTTCCTGTGAAGCGCCTTGGGACATTTTACTATGTTAAAGGCACCATATAAATGCAAGTTGTTGTTGATGTTGATGCAGCGTGTGCCTGGCCCTTTAACACAGGAAGAACCAGTACCCTCGCCCCACTGTGAACTGCGACTATCACATTTCTTACTTCCCCCATTAAATAAAACAGACAGAGATGACATTGTCGCTTTGCAGCGAAATATATATGTGACATGGTTGCTTGACTATAGTCAGAGCACATTATGAGAGTTTCTCTTTTCAGCTGCTGTCAAACTTAGTTTACCTGATATAAGAACAGAAAATATTGGAAAACACTCAGCCGGTCAGGCAGCATCTGTGGAGGGAGAAACAGACTTAACATTTCCGGTTCAGTGACCTTTCATCTGATCTTTCAAAGGTCATCGACCTGAAACCTCTGTTTTTCTCTCTCTCCAAAGATGCTGCCTGACCTGCTGAGTGTTTCCAGCATTTTCTGTTTTTATTTCAGATTTCCAGCATCCGCAGTATTTTGCTTTTGTTTTAGTTTCCTTGATGTCGACTGGCAACCAATGAGACGTGGCTCTTTTATTCAGATGAACCAGTACCTCTGCCACTGGACAGTTCAACCCCTTCAGCCCGACAAATGCAGCCAGAGACAGTAATAGTTTCAGTGGGAGGAGGCTTGTGTGGAGCATAAACACTGGCATGGACTAGTTGGGCTGAATGGCCTGTTTCTGTGCTGTACATTCTATGTAATTCTATGTAAATTACAGATCCAGCCTTCACCGTGCAGGAGTTACTCCAAAATCAAATGAATCTTAGATTCCAAATTTGGAAAGACTCGTTCTTATTTAAAAATAAAACAGCAGTCAGTGCTGCTTTCTTCATCCTTTAGGTCCCTAACATGGTTACTGCTGCTGATAGAAGTGGAATATTCGCGAGTGTAATGTGGTTATGTCTATGCTTTTTCCATGCCGCACAGCATTCTTGATAGAATTGGCATAGAAAAACAGACATTTAGATTGAGATGACCTGAATATATTCACAGCAAATGAAGGATTAAATCTTAAAAGATTACCATCAATACCAATATTGCCAATTAAAAGTTCTCCTGCACAATGCTCTATGCAGCAATTTCTTGATTTTAACTGGGGTAGATGTCAAAAGATGTTTATTCAGAGGGAGGAAAAATCAGAATGAGAGTTTACTATTTTAGTTACCTGTTAATATTTGAATCAAAACGGAGTCCGGGCAATTGTTTGCAGGCCTGCTATCATGTCAAGAAATACTCCCTAGTAATGAAAGTGGTGGTGGGGAGGCATGCAAAACTGTCTTTTATAAAATAGGATAGAAATAGTTAATTAATAGTCTTTAGCTCTGCAATTCCCTCCCTAAACCTCTCAGTCTCTCTACCTCTCTTTTCTTCTTTAAGACGCTCCTTAAAACCTACCTCTTTGACCATGCTTTTGGTCATCTGTCCTAATATCTCCTTATGTGGATAGTTGTCGGTTTTTGTCTGCTAACGGTCCTGTGAAGCACCTTGGGATGTTTTACTATGTTAAAGGCGCTATATAAATGCAAGTTGTTCTTGTTGTTTAATCAGATTTCATTGATCTGTTTATAAGGGATCCTGGTGGCAAGAAGTACCTGAAATGCCCCTTGTGTTGTTTAGACTTCTATTTGTTCAAAGATTGCAGACAGTAAGGAAGGGAGGCAAGTTAAAATGTCTTGTATAAAATAAAGTACGAATAGTTAAGGAACAAAGGGGGGAAAATTCACTAGGGCCTATTATTGGGCATAGGTAGCGTGATCCGGTTTTACCCTGCACCTAATGGCCCCTGCGCAGGCAGGAAGAGAACTTTGTCCGACCTCAGTACTCACCGTCAATCTGCAATTCGCACTTTCCACCAGCAGGAGGGGCCCAATCTCTTAAAGGGAGGATGTCTCTTCAAATCTCTTAAAGGTAGCTGGTACCTGGTTTTTGTCAAAAATAACAGTCTGCTGTCTGCATGGAGTCTGAACGGAGATCAGACATCACACACGTAAAACACAGATGCAGGTCTTGTCCCTATATTTACACACTGCTGAGTTATGTTAAAACATTGAATAAAGGTTGCGCACTACTAAATCCCACATCCTCCAATCTGCATGCCAGACCTCACCAATCTACTGATCTGAGTTGGTACCAGGCCTGTGAGAGTGCGTGCACCAAGGTTCTCTGCTGATGCACTAAAGGCCTTGGTGCAAGAGGTGGACATCCTATATCTGCGGGGGGGGGGGGCGCAAGAGGCCCTCCAGACATATAGCCAAAAGACAGTGGGAGGCAGCGGAGGACACACAGGCGCACAGCACAATGAACATGGATGCAGTGCAGGAAGAAGTTCAATGCTTTGACACGAGTGATCAAGGTGAGTGAGGTCAACTGTCAAATGGCGTCTCCTACCAACTGCACCACTAGCCACATCCACTGCTCCATGCACTACACCCCCATCACCCACATACCAACAAACTCTTTCCATCAGTACTCAATTTTTTCAATCAGATGCATCCCCTTACACATTACAACTGTTGCAAACTGCCCACCCACAATTCACAGGCCACACACACAGGCAGCTATTCAACCATGACAGGCACATCACCCAGACACACATCCCGCTTTCTTGCAGAAGGTGGCGCATAACAGGAGGCAGCAAGTGGCATTTAGCCCCTCGAGACTGTTACTCCATTCAATGTGACCTAACTCCATATACCTGCCTTAGCCCCATATCCTTTAATACCCTTGGTTCACAGAAATCTATCACTCTCAGATTTAGAATTCACAATTGAGCTAGCATCAACTGCCGTTTGCAGAAGAGTGCTCCAAACTTCTCCCTCCTTTTGTGTGTAGAAGCTTTTCCTAACTTCACTCCTGCACATCCTGGCTCTAAATGTTAGGCTATGTCCCCGCATCCTAGTATTCAAGTATAGGAGACCTCCAAAAATAGTTACAAATGTCTCGGCAGCCAAAAGCAATAATCCAGCCACTAACCTGTAAATCCTGGATGGTCCCTTTAAATAGCACTGGTGAGGGGAGTCCTCCAGGCACTCACTCTAA
Organism: Heptranchias perlo; assembly: GCF_035084215.1. NCBI lineage: Eukaryota > Metazoa > Chordata > Chondrichthyes > Hexanchiformes > Hexanchidae > Heptranchias > Heptranchias perlo. Next base: position 38,560,695 of record NC_090346.1, on the reverse strand, counting down.
GACATGTTCAGATGATCGTGGTTAAGACTGTGCGTTGAGTTGAGCGTTAAGTGCCAAAATAGTGTCTATCACTTTAAATCACAGTTGCACACTGATTGTATCAATTTTCTCCTTACTTTACATGCTTCCGGCGTTCGGTATTTGCGCATGCGCTAAAACCTGTACTAAGGTGGCGTCCGGCGCATGTCACGCTGGAAACACGCATGCGCAGCCAAGACACCATCTTGGATGTTCGAGAGGCCGCATACATGGCCCAATTTAACTCCCAAAGTTTTGCTACAACCCACGGCTATCTTTCCATTTACAAGTGGCACAGTCATAGGGTTACACTGAGAAGAATGCATTAATGTAATTGCAGGGGACATACACTATGAAAAATATAATGATATAGTATTAGCAATGTCATCATGGAAATGTACTTGCCGAAGGGAGTCTGTGCCTTGGCATTTTTAAACTTTTACTGACAGATGTGACTCCAGATCTGTGATGCAACAATAAAATAAATTGGGGACAGAAGAGGCATCATTTTTTTAGAAGCAACCTAAATTTGGATTATTGCCTCCATGAGTGATTGATAGTCATTATGATTTGTTCGTACTGTTTTGTCTGGCTTCCTTACAGTAAAATGCGTAGGCTTATTCCTCATTGTGACTGACCATCTCCTAGTGTTCGTTCACTACATTACTGGGAGAGAACAATCACCTCAATTTTCAAAGCAAATCTAATAACTCTGCTATCACAAAATCCACTAATGGATTGTGTGACATTTGTTCCAATTATAACCTTTATGCTTCAAGTGCTACTCCAGCTCGTGAAAACTTTGATTCTGTACAAAGATGCTTGTTCAGTGTAAAAGTGGAGATTATAATAGATCAAACCTCTTTTCTCCTCCCAAGTGCACACTCTGCAGATTAAAGGCCTTTAAGGTTGAATAATTACAGGAGGCTGTGAATTATACCAGGAACAATATTGCTTGGACGCCGTGTTTGAGGTCTATTAACATTTCAAAATTGAGAGGATGAACACACTTCACAAATCTCCAAGTATTGAAGATGATTTATGTAACCTAATTAATGACTGCGTGGAAATAATCAGGATTATTTTCTCTAGGTCTTTCTTTCTTAAACTTCCTAGTCATTCTCTCTTTTGTCTGCACCTGCTTGGCGCCCTGCAGCTCGCCTGGCGAATGGGAGCCTCAAAATCACGGGGACTTCTTTGCTGCGGAATGGGCGTCGACCAGCCAGTGTCCTCCACTGGTCGACCGCCCAAAAGTTGAAATAGACCCCAATGAGTCCTAGCATTTCATTTGAAATTCCTCCAACTTCCACTTGCTCTTTGTCTGCAGCATTCAGATTCTGCAGCATGCAGCAAGCTTGAGGAAAAAGGAACAGGTCTGCAGTGGGCTAGCCTTGATTTTATGCAAATCACTATCCTTTCAACCTGTCCTAGAAATCAGCAAATACTGCAGTCACCATTTTAGCATGTAATTCCCTCTAGGAAATAGCTCACAGGCATGAAGGCACAGCCCAGGCATTCCTGTCTGGTTGACTAACTGCCTGGGGAAAAAAAATGGATCTATTTGTTTTGAGGTATATTTTCACATGTTATTCTTAAATGGCTTACAATCTGGTGCCAATAATGCCATAAAAATTGGGGGAATTAGTATAAAGTACGCACAGTGTTTGTGACACGTACGGGTACTTTGTGAAGCTGAGACAACATCAAAGTGACATACCAGCTTAAATCAGTTTTTACTCTGTCAGTCCACATCTGTGCGTAACGGTGACAGGACATTGCACAAGGGAGCTTAACAAAGTTCTGCATGAGTTGCTCAGAATTTTGTGGAAGTTTTACAGTGTGTTTTGTAACCCCTCCTCCTGAATGCAATGGCCTACATTAGTTCATTTTCTTCCTTAATGATTATGATGTATTTACTAGGCAGGCTTCAGGTCTTTATGACTGCTTGTCATAATTTGTCAGTGTATATTGGAAAGGATAGATCGTGGCAAGGCACTGATTATTCACTGAGCGGAGGGCAAGACTGATCATAAACTCCTTCTGGCTAACTTAACTCCCAAGAAACTTATACTGTATTAAAGAAAAATAGGAACATGTTCTCTTGCTTGTCTTTTATCATAAAAAGAAGATAGAAAGATTTGCATTTATACAGTGCCTTTCACAACCTCAGGACACTTTACAACCAATTAAGTCCTTTTGAAGTGTAGTCACTGTTGTAATGTAGGAAACGCAGCAGCCATTTTGCAGACAGTAAGGTCCCACAAACAGCAACTTATCAAATGACCAGATTTAGGTCTTGATTGAGGGATAAATATTGGCCAGGACACCTGGAGAACTCCCCTGCTCTTCTTCGAATGGAGCCATGGAATACTTAACATTCACCTGAGAGGGCAGACAAAGCCACCGTTGAACGTCTCATCCAATAGTGCAGCACTCAATCAGTACTACACTGAAATGCCAGCCTAGGTCATGTGCTGAAGGCTCTAGAGTGGGACTTGAACCCACAAAGTTCTGACTTAGATGCGAGAGTGCTGTCGCTGAGCCACGGCTGACACTTTATGTTAAATTTTAGCTGGTCTTAGTTTTACCTTTAGATTTAAAAAGCCCTGAGGAAGTGATTAGAGGTTCTCACCTAATAATCAACCCAAGGGCAGTTTAATAGAGATAATCCTTTGATTTCCTCCACACCCTTCCTCCCATGGGGCAATGTCTAGCTTCTGGCTGGCAGCTCCCCATTGTGCTGTGGCTGAGATAAGAACTCAGGAGAGTGGGTGATGAGTCCCACATTGCTGCTCCAATGCACTACACCATCACACTACCACTGCCTCCAGTATACTGCAGTACTATCTTTTTCCACTGGCAATGCCAATGGGGTTTGTATCAACACTGAAAGGCATTCTTTGTGTAAGGCAGTGTTGTTAAGGATGGCTGTAGTATGAAGTGGAAAAATTCACCACTGGGATAGTGGGGCCACTATTCACTATTCTGAGGCTGTGCTGAATAAGGAGTAATACTCAGCACCTGCCCCGCACCTGACATGGGAGTGCTTGATGCTGACACTGGATGCTAAATGTTCCATTCCTTTGCACTTACATCGATAACCTTCTTGAACACACAAAAAAGGAACAGCCTAAAATATATTGGCACTAAAATTCCAGGTATAAGTGTGGCAGAGCAGAACCCTGGTCTGTCCTATCCCCAAGCCAAAGACTCCATCCCTAATCCTGGGGATAGGATCATTTGCATTGTACCTGCAAGGGCCCATCAGTGACGCTTGTCAGCTGGAAGGTCAGTGGAGGAGAGGCCTGGCAAGGGTTTAAGTAAAATCCTACTCTTGGCATCTTCTGCTCCTAAGGAACCTTATTGACTCTCCCCTGGGACAGATTACTTTTCTCTAGTAAAGGTTTGTGGCCTACAAATATCCCTGAAGGAGTCCTTTTTGAGTTTGAGACACATACTTACATTTTGTTTGTCCTGGTCATATTTTGAAAGGTATTTCTCAGCTGTCTTGTTCAAATCGAATAGTCTGTAGAAGGAGAGACAGAGACAGAGACAGAGACAAAAAAAATCCATGGATTGTCATCAGCCAAAGGCAAGACAAAAATTAATGTTCATGGAGCTTGTGTCTGGTTTAGTTTACATTGCAATGTAGTGTATCAGACAACTGTTGTTTAAAATGTTCTAAGCAGGAATAGTTAAAAATTTTAACTATTGTAAATCTACAGTGTGTCATTACTTCTGTTCATTTATCCATTTATTGTTTAATAAACGTGGTTGCCAATTTATAGCCTATGTTATAATTCCACATTTTCAGCAACTGAAATGAAAGAGAGGGACGACAAGGGTTAGCTTTTAGTGTGAAGGGAGAGCAGAGGGAGACGAGTAGCTGCATTTTGTCATGCAGAATGCGACGGTTGATATAGAAGTAAGAAAGAAAAAAAAGAGAATAAGGTGGGAAGAATCCTGCGTGACGTCTCCTCCAGCTTTGCCACATACCACGGCCATAACTCCCCTTGCCTGTGGTGGGCAACACATTTTCTTCCAGAGGGTACAGGATGTGCAGGTGGGCCCGGTCTCCTCCCATCGCGGCCTCCTGACGTACATTGTGCGTGCCCTTCTCCAGCAAGGAAGGAGCGAGTTAATGATGTCCTTGTAAGGTATTGTGAGAATGTGCCTGTCATGGTGGAATAGTTTGTATATTGTGGGGAAGATGTGAGGTGTGGGGAAGTGAGGGTTGTCATAATGGTGCGAGCAGGAGGTGCAGAATGTGTAAGTAGGGGAGAAGGAGGTAGAGTGAAGTATGGTGCAGTGATTGTAGGAGAGTGAAGGGAAGAAGGGAGTATTGTGAGTAGTGAGACTGGAGGTGGTGCAGGGGTGAGAAGTGAGTAATTGATGTGAGAGGTAAGATTCTTACCTTGACAACTCTGGTAAGGTCACTAAACTTTTTCCTGCATTGCACCCCTGTCCTTGAAGCTAAGCCCGTGGCATTAATCTCCTCTGCAATATCTTCCCACCAGTGACAGAGGTGTGGTCTGGAGGGCTTTCTGACCCCCGGGGGGAGAACAAGATCTCCCTCCTCCTGTTGGCAGCCTGGACCAGGGCCTCCAAAGCTGCATTCGACAATCTGGATGCCCTCTCTGTACCTCTTTCAGACTTTCATAGCATTTCTCTGCTGTCTGCAGCCAGAGTGCACCTCCCCTTTAAGAGATGCTGGCTGCCTTTAAATAGCTTCAGAGAAACCCCATTCCCCGCGCCCCCCCCCCCACCACAAATGGGTGCACAGCCAACGAATAGCCATGGGTGGTGCTGGCGGCACGCCTGACTCATTATAATGATCTGGCAGCACCAACTTAATGTGGTCACTGTGTCCATGTGAACAGGTGCATGCAGTACGCTCCCCACCGGCGTGCCCCGCAGGCCTGTTTCCATGTGCTATATTGCCATTTATTCATTGTCTCTGGGTTAACATCCTGGAATCCCCTATCTAACACCATTGTGGAAGCACCATCACCACGGTCAGCGGCAGTCGAAGGAGAAGGCCCACCACCTCCTTCTCAGGGCAACTCGGGGTGGCCACCAAATGTAGCTTTGCCAGCGTCGCCCATGTCCAAGAACATTAAAAAAAATGCATAACTTTTATTCATAGTCAAGTGAAAAGCTGAAAAGCAACCGGTAACCTTGTCTAAAGCAATTTCTATACCAAGCAAAGTCAGCTGGAATTCTGAGAGTATATGCCACCCCCACCAGTGTAGTTTGATTAGATGTGGGAGAGCTGTATTCTTCATTTCGGAATGTTAATAACAATGTTTAGCTGAGAAATGGCAGAACTCCACATGGATTTGGTTTTCCACCTACGTACAAAACTGATTTAGCACTTGAGCACCTCACAGACATGTCTGTCAGTTGCAATGTCTTATCTAGAACCTATCACTGATGCAGCAAGTCAGCTCCGGGTCACAAAACCAGAAAGAATTGCTTGAGAACGGAAACACCTGGAAGAAAATGCCATGAGAGACCAGTGTTAGAACGCACTTTAAACGATGTAGAAAAACATTACATCGATGAGATCGGGCAGCTCTCCTCAGCTGTGCTGATACCCATTTGTACACTCATAGTGGCCCAAAGGATAGAAGTCCAGTGCCACCAATCACTATGTGAAGCCAAGCAAACTAGCTGTGTGTCAAGTCATTCAGAAAATCCCAGCCGCACTGTAAAAGAAAAGCTGATGTGTCGTTCATAAACAACCTTTGAGTGTAGCCTTTGGAACGTCACAATGAAAACTGGCAAACTGAACTAATCTATTGTAACATGTTACATGACTATACAGGTTAGCCTATACTAATTATACTAATGGGTTGCTTTATAAATCGAATAAAATGGTTTCATGAGGACTGATGGAGATTTTTCAGTTTCTGAGAAACAAATCTGTTTCCCCATCCTGTATTTATACATAGAAATTCACAATACAGGCCATTCAGCCCAACCAGTCCATGTCGGCGTTAACCCTCCATGCAAGCAAATAGTTCTAATCACATTTACCTGCCCTGCTCCCATAGTCCTTTCCCTCCTTTTCCTTCATTCAACTATCCAACCTAATCTTGAATGTTGCCATAGTTTCTGTCTCAACCAATAACCCTGGAAGTGAATTCTACAGATTCACAACTCTCTTGGGGTAGTTTTGACTTTGGGCGTTAGTGTTGAACAGCTGATAGTGAATCAGCAGCTGAACAATTTGTCTGGATCAATTTTGATTGTTCTCTTTATAGTCAGTATCACCCCTATGACAGATTGCCACAGAGTTCTGAGATCTGGAATAGAATAGGCAAGGCAACAGAAAAATACTTTACTAATTCCACTTTCCAAAAATGTTCATCTGATAGTTTTCCCCTTCCCCTTGAGATCTCTGTTTGCCATCCATTATTGCAAGCAGGTGACCAATTCCCAGGCTTGAGCTGGCTGCTGGGTGATTTTCAAGTGCTGGGGTTTACGAGCCATTTTTACTTTCCTCCCTCCCTACATGGAAGCACTTCACCTCCACATGCCTCTCCCCCAGTGAGATTAGAAGCTCACTGTGTGGGGAAATTCAGATGTGAAACTGTATCACTTCACTCGCAGTATATTGGTGGGAGGACATCAATTTCAAAGCTGGCTCGTACAAGGTACACAAGTCTTCTTAACTGTGCTTGTAAGACAACTGATACATTGGAGTCGATTTTATCTCCCGGATGGAAAGGTGGCCTAGCGAGCAGTCGGCCTGTCCGGGAGTGGCAGCCGGGAGATTTGGCCAATTTTAACGACTGGGCCTGGTTAGCATGCTGCTCGCTGACTTTCTGACCAAATGGAGCTGCCCAGCCTTTGAAATTGTGCAGCTCAGAGTCCACTGCCGGACACCCAAGGGAACAGCAAGGTAAGTGCATCGCAGGGGTGGGGAGGGGAATCGTGGTCGAGGGAGGGGAGAAGCCTGGGACATAAGAGGCCCAAGGATTTCCTGTGGGGCCCAGAGGGGCATTCCTGCTCTTCCTAGTCCACAAGGAACCTTACAAATTTTTTTAAAAATTTACCTTACTAGGCAAGCCTCTTCTGACCCTGGCTTCTGTTCCCTGGCCTAGTTGGGAAGCCACCACTGTTCTCCTGCTCAGGCTGGAGGTAAAAACAACAGTTGGGCCCTGATGACATCATCAGAAGCCAGTTCTGCATTCTTAAAAATTTCTGGATGAGTCTTATCTTCTTCCAGCTAAACACTGGGAAGACCAAAGCCACCATCTTCAATCACTACCATGAACTTGTAACTTTGTCACCAACTCCAACCTCCTTCCGTAGCCACTGTCTCAGGCTGAAGCAAACTATTTGCAGCCTCAGTATCCTGTCCCACCTTTAACTGAGTCTCTAACCCCATATCCTTCCTATTGTGAAGACTGTGTACATCAATCTCTGTACCATCACTCACCTCCACCCCATCTCAGTTCATCTGGTGCTGAGATCCTCCTTCATATCTTTGTCACCTCCAGACTCGATTACTCCCAATGTTCTCCTGGCCCGGCCTCCCATCCTTCCTCTTCCATAAACTTCAGCTCATCCAAAACTCTGCTGTCCGTATCCTATTCTGCAGCAAGTCCCACTCACCCAACACCCCTGTTCTTGCTGACCTACACTGGCTGTAAGTCCTCCAATTTAACATTCTCATCCTGGTATTTAAATCCCTCCATGGCCTTGCCCGTCCCTATCTCTGTAACCTCCTGCAGCCCTACAAACCCCTCCCCCTATCTTTCCATTCTTCTGACTCTGGCCTCTTGTGCATTCCCCCCTCCCCCAGTGCCCCTCATTTACACCTGTGCTCTGGAATGCCTTCTCTAAACCCTTCTTTTCAGACACTCGTTACAACCTATGTATTGACCAAGCTTTGGTCACCTCTGCCAATCTTTTCTTTCTTTGGTTGGTGTCTGTTTATCCTCATGCTTCTGAAGACCCTTGAGATGCTTCTCTATGTTAAAGGCGTTATATAAATGCAAGTGGTTGTTGATGATGATGATGCTGATAATAACCTTACACCCTTTGGCAACAGACATACAGTGCAATTTGTATTAAATTTATTATTCAAAGGACATTGAAATAAATTCCTTTTTCTGAATTTACACTACCACATTTTCTGATACAACTTACAGTCTCTTGTTGCAGGGTATTAAATATTTCATGAGCAACTATTCAATAATGTATTGGGAGTTCTGTGCACCATCTCTGAGTACAAATTCTAGGAGATTGCGTGATGCAGTTCTTATCTTCTTGACTACTTTGAAAATTGGCTACACCCAATGCATCCATTTTGCACTCCCACAGACTGCTACTTGTTTCACTGTGTAGCAACGAGAGATCCATGCTGAAACACTATTAGGCTATCACAGCCTAAAATGAATGTATGAAATCACACAGCGATAAGGCCATTTTAAAGTCACCATAATGGAATTATACTGGCACTAGATTTTAAAAAATAAATCAATCTCCTGCTGCTTGTAACGTAATGAATCTACAAAATAGAAAATCTAATCAAAATGAAATCTCATTGTTATTGCCTTCAGATTGATTGATGCCCAAATTACAGAAGCTGATCGACGACTACAGCGTGGACGACGAGCCGTGCGGCCAGTCTGAGTTGCCCGAGGGCACGTCCATCACCGTGGACAGCAAGCGCTTCTTCTTCGACGTGGGCTCCAAGTACGGCGTGTTCATGCGAGTGAGTGAGGTGAAGCCCTCTTACAGGAACTCCATCACCATCCCCTATAAAGCCTGGTTCAAGTTCGGCAGCGCCTTCAGCAAGTACGCCGAGGAGATGAAGGAGATCCAGGACAAACATCGGGACAAAAAGGAAAAAGCAGGAACTAAGTGTCACAAAACATATTTGAAAGTTCTTTATCTGAATGCACGTAGCATTCGTAACAAAATGGACGAGTTAACGGCACAAATAATTACGTCTGGGTATGATCTTGTGGCCATTACAGAAACATGGCTGCAGGGTGACAATGACTGGGAATTAAATATGCCAGGGTATTTAACAATCAGGAAGGACAGGCAGGAAGGAAGGGGAGGTGGGGTGGCTATGTTAATAAAGGAAGGAATCACTGTAATACAGAGAAATGATATTGGGACAAAGGATCAGGATAATTAAACAGTTTGGGTAGAGATAAGGAATAATAAGGGGAAAAAAACACCAGTGGGCGTAGTATATAGGCCTCCTGATAGTTGCAACTCTGCTGGAAGAAGTATTAATCAGGAAATAGTCGGGGCATGTAATAAGGGAACAGCTATAATTATGGGGGATTTTAACTATCATATTAACTGGACAAATCAAATTGGGCAGGGCAGCCTTGAGGAAGAGTTTATTGAGTGTATTAGGGATGGATTTCTCGAGCAGTATGTAACTGATCCTACAAGGGGGCAAGCAACCTTGGATGTGGTCCTGTGTAATGAGCCAGGATTAATTAATAATGTCCTAGTTAAGGATCCCCTTGGAATGAGTGACCATAACATGGTCACATTCCATATCCAATTAGAGGGTGAGAAGGTTGGTTCTCAAACAAGCGTACTGAGCTTGAATAAAGGAGACTATGATGGTATGAGAGCGGAATTGATCAAAGTGGACTGGGAAAATAGATTAAAGGGTAAGACGGTACATGAGCAGTAGTGTTCATTTAAGGAGTTATTTTACAACTTTCAAAAAATATATATTCCACTGAGGAAAAAAAGGTGTAAAAGAAATGACAGCCATCCGTGGCTAAGTAAAGAAATTAAGGATAGTATCCGACTAAAAACAAGGACATATAAGGTAGCCAAACTTAGTGGGAGGATAGAAGATTGGGAAGTCTTCAGAAGACAGCAAAAAGTAACTAAAGGATTGATTAAGAAAGGGAAGATGGATTATGAAAATAAATTAGCAAAAGTATAAAAACAGATAGCAAGAGATTCTATAGTTATATAAAAAGAAAAAGGGTGGCTAAGGCAAACGTAGGTCCCTTAGAGGATGAGACCGGGAAATTAATGGTGGGAAACATGGAGATGGCAAAAATGCTGAACAAATATTTTGTTTCAGTCTTTACGGTAGAGGACACTAAGAGCATCCCAACACTGGACAAACAGGGGGCTCTAGGGGGGGGAGGAGCTAAATACGATTAAAATCACTAAGGAATTGGTACTTAGTAAATTAATGGGACTCAAGGCGGATAAATCCCCTGGACCTGATGGCTTACATCCTAGGGTCTTGAGGGAAGTGGCAGTGGGGATTGTGGATGCTTTGGTAATAATTTTCCAAAATTCTCTGGACTCGGCAAAGGTCCCGGCAGATTGGAAAACTGCCAATGTAACACCCTTATTTAAAAAGGGTAGTAGGCAGAAGGCTGGAAATTATAGACCAGTTAGCCGAACATCTGTGGTGGGTAAAATTTTGGAGTCTATTATTAAGGAGACAGTAGCAGAACATTTGGATAAACATAATTTAATAGGACAAAGTCAGCATGGCTTTACGAAGGGGAAGTCATGTCTGACAAATTTGCTTGAGTTCTTTGAGGACATAACGTACAGGGTGGATAAAGGGGAACCAGTGGACGTAGTGTATTTAGACTTCCAGAAGGCATTCGACAAGGTGCCACATAAAAGATTATTGCTCAAGATAAAGAATCACTGGATTGGGGGTAATATTCTGGCATGGGTGGAGGATTGGTTATCTAACAAGAAGCAGAGAGTTGGGATAAATGGTTCATTCTCGGACTGGCAACCAGTAGCCAGTGGTGTTCCGCAGGGGTCGGTGCTGGGTCCCCAACTCTTTACAATCTATATTAACGATTTGGAGGAGGGGACCGAGTGTAACATATCAAAGTTTGCAGATGATACAAAGATGGGAGGGAAAGTAGAGAGTGAGGAGGACATAAAAAACCTACAAGGGGATATAGACAGGCTGGGTGAGTGGGCGGAGATTTGGCAGATGCAATACAATATTGGAAAATGTGAGGTTATGCACTTTGGCAGGAAAAATCAGAGAGCAAGTTATTATCTTGATGGCAAGAGACTGGAAAGTACTGCAGTACAAAGGGATCTGGGGGTCCTAGTGCAAGCAAATCAAAAAGTTAGTATGCAGGTGCAGCAGGTGTTCAAGAAGGTCAACGGAATGTTGGCGTTTATTGCTAGGGGGATAGAATATAAAAACAGGGAGGTATTGCTGCAGTTATATAAGGTATTGGTGAGACCGCACCTGGAATACTGCATACAGTTTTGGTGTCCATACTTAAGAAAAGACATACTTGCTCACGAGGCAGTACAAAGAAGGTTCTCTCGGTTAATCCCGGGGATGAGGGGGCGGACATATGAGGAGAGGTTGAGTAGATTGGGACTCCACTCATTGGAGTTCAGAAGAATGAGAGGCGATCTTATTGAAACATATAAGATTGTGAAGGGGCTTGATCGGGTGAATGCTGTGAGGATGTTCCCAAGGATGGGTGAAACTAGAACTAGGGGGCATAATCTTAGAATAAGGGGCTGCTCCTTCAAAACTGAGATGAGGGGAAACTTCTTCACTCAGAGGGTAGTAGGTCTGTGGAATTTGCTGCCCCAGGAAGTTGTGGAAGCTACATCATTGAATAAATTTAAAACAGAAATAGACAGTTTCCTAGAAGTAAAGGGAATTAGGGGTTACGGGGAGCGGGCAGGAAATTGGACATGAATTTAGATTTGAGGTTAGGATCAGATCAGCCATGATCTTATTAAATGGCGGAGCAGGCTCCAGGGGCTGATTGGCCTACTCCTGCTCCTATTTCTTATGTTCTTAAACAGAGAAAACAATAGGACGTCAATCATAATTCAGTATAAGGGCTTGATATATTCTGAAAGGACTGATGCTGTTGAAACTCTTCACCAGGGATAGAGGCGACCTTGATCTTGATCTGTTTGGGTAGGATTGGAACTCAGACCAGCAAACAAATGAAAAATATTCCGATTCACTGCACCATCCAGTTCCTGTAACAATTTACAATTTACCACATTTTGTACATTGGCCAACTTTTTCTAATCACATTGTCTTGCTACTTGCTCAGCTATACTGGAATCAAATTTAAAATATATACACAGTAAAATATTCTCTTTTTCTCGTTATTTTCTCCTTCTCTGATATTCTATACTCACCATTCTTTTCCTGAATGATACAACTCAGGCCTGGGATAAGTCTGGGCAATGAATATTTAGGAGATATTCAACCATAGAGCTTGGAAGGCAGTTGCCAATTCTAACCTCACCAGAATTCAAGCCTCTGATTTTAATCCTGGGCCAGTTTTAGGACGGTGAGTAGCAGTGTGAGAATTGAGCCCTGGTGTATTTTAACTCCAAGGCCTCATTTAAACTCCGCCAGCGGCTTTCCACTCATTCCAGGGGGGAAATTGGCGGGAAGTGGTTGAAAATGAAGTGTCCCGGAGGCCACTGGCCGAGACTAGGCAAGTGGCGAGATCAGCTACGGGGGGGCACTTCCTGCAAGGGTCTTGAGATTGGTATGGGGCAAGTCCGCAGCAGGGGAAGCCTAAGCTTTCCTTGTGAGGCCCGGAGGAGCACTCCTGCTCCTTCCGGCTCCATAAGGAACGTTAAAAAAAAATCTAAAAAGCTTACCTTTTTGGGTCTCTTTTGTCCCCAAACCTCTTCTCCGCTAGGTTGGCTGGTAGGAAACTCAACCCGCCTTCCCGCTTAGGCCACTGGGCTAAAATTGCAGTTGGGTCTCAATTATGTCTCGGGACCCGACATGCACATGTAGAAAAGGTTTCCAGCAGCTTTGGGCGGCTGTCCGTGCTGCCTGCATAGTTGAAAAGGTTAAAATTGGGAACTGCCAATTCCTGGCAGGTAAGTAATCAGGGTGATTTTAACTGCCCGCCCACCCAGTTTCTGCCAGGCAGGTAGGGTTAAAAACGCCTCCCAATTTATTAGAGTTCTTTGAGGAAGTAACGGGCAGGGTGGATAAAGGGGAACCATTGGATGCAGTATATTTGGATTTCCAAAAGGCATTTGATAGAGTGCCACATAAAAGATTACTGCACAAGATAAGAGCTCATGGTGTTGGGGGTGATATACTGGCATGGATAGAGGATTGGCTAACTAACAGAAAAAAAAGAGTCAGGAAAAAAGGGTCATTTTCAAAACGGCAATCTGTAACTAGTGGGGTGCCGCAGGGCTCAGTGCTGGGGCCTCAACTATTTACAATATATATCAATGACTTGGATGAAGGAACAGAGTGTCTTGTGGCCAAATTTGCTGATGATACAAAGATAGGTGGAAAAGCAAGTTGCGATGAGGTCACAAAGTGTCTGCAAAGGAATATTGACAGGTTAAGTGAATGGGCAAAAATTTGGCAGATGGAATATAATGTGGGAAAATGTGAAGTCATCCACTTTGAGAGGAAAAATAAAAAAGCAAAATATTATTTGAATGGAGAAATACTACAAAATGCTGCGGTACAGAGGGATCTGGGTGTCCTTTTACATGAAACACAAAAAGTCAACATACAGGTGCAGCAGGTAATCCGGAAGGCAAACGGAATATTGGCCTTTATTTCTATGGGGATGAAGTATAAAAGCAGGGAAGTCATGCTACAACTGCTGGTGAGACCACACCTGGAGTACTGTGTACAGCTCTGGTGCCCTTATTTAAGGAAGGACATACTTGCATTGGAGGCAGTTCAGAGAAGGTTCACTAGGTTGATTCCAGGTATGGAAGGGTTGTCTTATGAGGAAAGATTGAACAGGTTGGGTCTATACTCATTGGAGTTTAGAAGAATGAGAGGAGACCTTATTGAAACATACAAGATTCTGAGGGGACTCGATAGGGTAGATGCTGAGAGGATGTTACCCCTCATGTAGGAATCTAAAATTAGGGGGCACTGTCTCAGAATAAGGGGTCGCCCGTTTAAGACGGAAATGAGGAAGAATTTCTTCTCCCAGAGGGTCGTGAATCTTTGGAATTCTTTACCCCAAAAAGCTGTGGAGGCTGAGTCATTGAATACATTCAAGGCTGAGTTAGACAAATTTTTGATCAGCTAGGGAGTCAAAGGATATGGGGAAAAGGCGGGAACGTGGAGTTGAGGTAAAAATCAGATCAGCCGTGATCTCATTGAATGGCGGAGCAGGCTCGAGGGGCTGAATGGCCTACTCCTGCTCCTATCTCTCATGGTCTTATAGCAAAGGGGTCACTGGATAATAATCAGGAGTAGAAACCCTGGTGAATTTATTTCCCCTCCGCTACTTGTAAATTATATTTGAGCGAGATAATCTGGAACCAGCACACATTGAAGGAATACTATGAGGAGCTGTGTGCTTTCAGCATGACAGAGATTGTTTTGACAAGAACAGAAGATTTGAATTGAAAAATAGAGTAGGTTGGGGTAGAAATTTTTGCAGGGGTTCCCTGAGCTCCCAGCGGAAGATCGGTGCAAATCTCGGAGAAACGGCGTGAATAGCCGTCTACGCCTCTTCTCCAGAATTTCTGTTGAGGTTAAAGTGGGAGAACTCTGGTGGAAATTCCAGGTGGTTAATTTGCAGAGACAAATTGGGATTTCTACTGATTGCCTGGTGGGAGACCAGTGGAACTCCCAGAGAGACGGAATTGCTGATTGTTTTCAGGTGTTTTTGCCATTTCCATGGGGGCTCTGCTGATCTCTCGCTGGAGTCACGGCAAATCAAATTGCCACGGAATCTCAGAGCTAACCTTTCTGCAGGGGAATTTTAACTCTCCCCACTCAGTGGGAATGGAATGAGTTAAAATGGACTCAGGTGGGAACCTTGTGCATAGATGCTAATCAGGGACAAATGGCGTCAATAGGAAGCCGATGGTATTTTAACTCCTTTAAAGGGCACCCACTGCAGTTTAGTAACCCCTGGTCTGAAGGCAGCGGAGACCCTCCAATGTAAATAAAATGCTTTCCTTAGTGGGGTCAGGAGTGCTCTGGAAGTCTGGGCCTCTACTTCCTTGGTCTCCACACTACCCCCTCGCCCCACCCCCATCTACGAGACCCTGCTGATAACCATCCCTGCCTCTTACCCGTGTGCCAGTGAGCCTTCCTTTAGTGTTGATGGGCGGCATCCAGGCCACCCCCTTAACCTCTTCTTCTGCCCAACGGCCAGCTGATGCTTTCCTCCCGTTTCAGGCGGGAAGTTGGCATAGATCCCACAGCACTGTTCGAAGAATTTCTCCCCAGTGTCCTGGCCAACATTTATCCTGCAACCAACATCTCTAAAAATCCGATGATCAGGTCATTTGTTTCATTGTTGTTTGTGGGATCTTGCTGTGTGCAAATTGGCTGCCATGTTTCTTACATTACGACAGTGATTACATTTCAAAATGACTTCATTGCCTGTGAAGCCCTTTGGGATATCTTGAGGATGTGAAAGCTGCTACATAAATGCAAGTCTTTCTTTCTTTTACACATCACTAGTATTCTGTGAAATGCCTTCAGGCAAAAATGCAACAAATACCTTATCCCGTGACCCATAAAACCATGAAAATTCATCATTGCTATATTACATCAGGTATGTATTAAGTATGTATTAGGTATGTATTGCTGCGAGCATTTTTTGTATGTCAAAGCATTTCAATTGGAGTGATGAGAGAAAATTATTACTTCAAAAATACCTTGTTTTAAACTATTTAGCGTTAACGTACAGATGATTTTTTTTGTGGATGCGTTATAACAGAAAATGTCTACTTTTTGGTATTCTAAATATTCCCAGAAATCTTGAACTGTGCTTCGTTGTAATTGAATTCTTTCTGCATGCACTGTGATCTGGTATCTCACTCAGGTATTAATCGTAACATTATTATTTATTAATTTATGCTGAACTTACAACTTTTTGGAATTTACTGCAAGTCTTCCTGTTAAGGTATATACATTATTGCATTTTAAACATACTGTATTACAGTGCACTTGCCTTTGTGTGATTCAAGTAAGCGATAGATATCACATAAAATGTGACTTAATAGTAATTAGTCTTTTTGATTCTTTATAATGAACTTAACGAGATTCAGTTCAGCTCCTTTTAGCAGTTAATGGTCTGAGACAAAATGAACTGGGAAATTCCAGTGTCTGTTGACACCACAGTATCAGCCAATGAGTTGGAGGCAGTGTGGGACTTATGGCAGGACTCAAACAAAATCCATTTACTCACCAAACAGAGTCTATTTAAACAGCGCACTATAGCAAACAGTCTACAGAGTCTATTTAAAAAAAGCCTCTTTGAACTATAGCAAATAGAACTCATGACTGAAACTACAGCAACTTCTCCCGATAAAAGCAGAGTGATTTTTCCAGCAAAATGCAGTAAGTGGAGGATAGTTACACAATACAAATTGATTATTTCTCCAGCAAAATGCAGTGAGTAGAGGATAGTTACATACAAATTATGTGCATAAAATCAATCCTAGTCACTCACAGCAGTGCCTCGCAAGGCGTGATTGATGGAGGAATTACCCAATCATCTCCATTCTGGCCGGGAATAGTGGTGTCACTACATGCAGCCGGGAAATTCTCAATACCCGTTGAAGCAAGCCATTTCAGCCATCAGAGTGAAAATTCAGAAAGGAAAGGCAGAGTTGATAATTGAGGTAAAGGGTAGAGGTGATGGTTCTCGCAGATTCAAATTGAGTTGAGGCAGAAGTTGAACAAAAGGTGAATGAAGAAGACTGTCTGAAAGATGGAGGGAAAAGGACCAGTGATTGACCCAGAAGGATGGGAGAGGGTTCAGGATCCAGCCTGCCAGGTTATCAGCTGGGTCACACGCAGCAGGACTAGTGAAGGAGATCAAACAATATAAAAGTAAAATATTAGGATTCCGAGGACTAACCTCATAATCAACGTGTGAGTGCTCTGTCCATCCTCCCCATAGATTTCCCACCCACTGCTTTTCTATTTTATTTTATGAATTCAGCTCTCATTGGGAAACATTCCAGATTGACGCAAATGTGATAATGTCATTATGTCATGCTTATGTTGAGTTCTCAAGCCCTAATATAGGTTCAATATTCAAAGCAAGTACCTCTTATTTCAGTAGAGCTGCTCTGTCTACATTCCTGGGCATTTCTACTGAAGACTGGAGATTTAAATCATTTTTGATTTGTGATTCCAAGCTATCTAGTTATTTCGTTTAAAATGTAATCAGTTTGAATGCATCTCATCGTCAAAAGTAAATACTGCTCCACAGTGTAGAAATTATCTCGAGCAGTGTTATCAAACAAACACCTAACATGCTTGTATCCAATTCCACTATATTAATAAATGGGTTAACATAGAATCATAGAATCAAACAGCACAGAAGGAGGCCATTCGGCCCTTTGAAAGAACTATCCAATTAGTCCCACTCCCCTTCTCTTCCCCCATGGCCCTGACATTTTTTCCCCTTCAAGTATTTATCCAATTCCCTTTTGAAAGTTATTATTGAATCTACTTCCACCACCCTTTCAGGCAGTGCATTCCAGATGCATTAAGATGATGGTGTCGTTTAATGTGAGTGTGTTAAGATTTCATTCGATAAATTTTTCTTTTTAAATAATCGTTGCTGTGGAGCCAGGGGTATCATGAGTGCTCCCACAATTTCACAGTACTCCTGATTGCCCCCCCACCGTTGCCCCTCCCCCCCACATTGCTCCTCCCTTCCCCCCCCAATCCGGATTTACTTCTGGCAAGGCAAGCAGCCCGATATTCATTTTCTGCTTGTCATATCTCCACAAGCAGCACGCCCAAATAACATTAAGGACGCCTGAGGCCCAATCTCAAGCACACTTTGTGGCTCTCATTTTAGGCCTGAAAATGGGCCTAAAGGAATTTTCACCCCATGGCGTCTTTTTTGCCTGCTCACCTGGGATTTAGTGCGCTTCACTCGCCATCCAGTACGATGGACTAACCAGTGGGATATGATAGTGGGTGTCCCAAAGTGTGGTATTGTGGCTCTGCATGGTTCAAGAGGGAGTCTTGAAGGTATCAACTGGAAGACAGTGAGGCACCTGTCCCAAATGTGGTTCATATCAGTACCTGAGGGATTTGGTGGAAGCGAGCTTTTGCTTGAATAAACTTCTTTGGGACTTCACTAAGACAGGGCCAAAGGCATTCTGTTCTTTCCCATCTCTCTTCAATCACAGCAAATATCTATTCAGGTCAAGTGGTGTAAACAAAAGTTTGTGGTGCATCCAAACAATTCTCCTTCGTGGTCCAGAGCTCCTGGAAATGCAACGGAGAGTCTTCCTTCAGCCAACATATAAGACCAACGATTGAGCTGTGAGGTAGATTTGTTGCGAAAAGGAGTGACGACTGCCGGGAGACAGGTCTGTCGTTCAACACTCTGCCAGGGAGTCAAGGGGATGCATCTTCTTGCCAAAGTCCCTTGAACACAGCACTGAACGTGGATGTCTAGAATATCAAGGTGGCTGGTATATTACAAGCTACCCTGAAAAGGCAATTGTCCATGCAATAGCTGATGAAGAAATACCCTCCAGAAGTCATTACACGGAAGTTGGATATGAATCTGGGACACAGCTGCTCCTCTATCAGCAGCGCAAGAAGTAATCAGCTATGTAACGAAGAACACAAGCCAAGTGGTAAATAATTGTTTCCTTATGCCGAGCAGAGGTTGTGATTTCTCAGGAGCATTTTACAAAGTGGACAGTTATAATCCAATAATAAAACCTGCCCAAGAGCGTAGAGGTAGAGATTTAATCACTTTACTGATGAGTTTCATTCTGAGTCGTGATGAATTTAATCCAAAACACTTTGTTAGGAGCATACTCTGTAGGAGAAGTGAGTAATGGGTCGTGACTGGAGTGGATACTATTCTAATGATTAATAATTAGTGGCAATAATGAACAGCTTCCAAATTTATTGAGAGAACTGAGAGGAAGCCAATTACTTTGTCACTGGCCTATAGCTGAGGAGAAGGACCCAAGGCTTCTGCTGAATAGTTTGAGTATTGAATTAGTTGTATTTATCAGTGTTATTCTGGTTAGATATATAATGTGAAAAGGTTGTTGCCATAGGATGAAGAATTAAGAGGAGCTAATATTTAATAACAGGGACACAGCCTTTGCATATTGAAAGGCAGGGATGGAGGGGAACAAATTCTCAACAGAAATTATAGAAGGACAGGGTACTAAGTGCACGGCATAAATTGGTGATGAGTGTTCCAGAATGGAGTGTAAATGCACAGTGGCTTACAAATCTGAAATTCTGATATTTTGGTGAGTGTGTTATTTTTTGTCTTTCAGCTATGAGTGATGGATATTTGTTTAAACACACATGATTCTATATTAAAAGTGCAAAGTATTCAGCAACAATGTACAACAATGTGAAAATGATGATTATATTAACTTTCAGCTGCAGAAAGGAATGAAAAAAAAAGCTTGAACTTAATTTATTGGTCACCAGACATTGCAGTGTTCAATAAGTTAAATCAGTCTAAAAGGTCTCTAAGCACATAAAACCCCAGCAATAGATGCTATTTATTCCAGAGTGCTGAGTGAGGCTAGGGAAGAGATTTATGAGGCATTCTCAATTATGATGAGAAAGTCACTGGATAGTGTGAAAGTACCAGTAAATTGGAGAGAAGCTAACTTCTTTACCCAAAGAGTGGTTAGAATGTGGAACGTGTTACCAGAAGGAGTAGCTGAGGCAAATAGCATGGATGTGTTTAAGGGGAAGCTAGATAAACACATGAGGGAGAAAGGAATAGAAGGTTATGCTGATAGGGTTAGGTGAAGAGGGGTGGGAGGAAGCTCACATAGAGCATAAACACTGGCATAGACCAGTTGGGTCGAATGGCCTGTTTCTGTGCTGCACATTCCATGTAATTCTAATGTCTTGTCATATAAAGCCTGGGCTCAAGGGTTGTCATGCTGCTAAGCCTTGTAATCTTCTGCTGCTCTAGGTACCCAAGAGGAGGGGGGAATAGAGAGGGGCCAGTGACCCAACCAAGCACCTCACAGCACCTTGCATCATGTACTCCTACAGTGGCCAGCACTGGCACAGATTCAAGCACTGTGGGTGCAGGCAGTTAGTGAGTTGCAGATGGAGCATTTTAAGTGAAGCATAGAACATGAGTGAGGAGATGCAAGTGGAATTGGACGAGACGCAACCTGCTGGCTCCTACAGCTGCTGAGCCCGTGGATTGGGACCTTACATCGCCTGCCTACAAATGAAGTTGGTTAGCTGAGCATCAGCTTTTCTAAGTGTGCCAGGTAACCTGTGCAGTTTACCTGTGCAATGCTGCATCACCATTTAACCAAGCTGCAGACCAACATGGAGGGAGTGGCCACTTCAGGTCATCTCCATTGGAGCTCTCCCCCCATGTTGAGATCCTAATTTCAGGCACAGCTTCTGTCACAACTATTTTGAACGGGAGTCTAGAGTCTATAGTAGTCTGTCTCATCTGGATTCATGATGTTGGGGAATGAGGTATTGGAGAGCTTCAACAGCTTCACTGCTGCATAGTGGTGTTCTTCTCTACAGATCTCTGCCCATGCTGAGGGAGCGCCCAGCAGCAGAGGACCACTTCATTGACCAGGGTTCTGGTATCTGTGCTGGTGTTCAGAGCAGGTGCTGTGCTTGTTGCAATGTGCTGTGCAGTGTCTGGATCAGTGGCACCACTTCCTCTTGGCCTGTTCATCTTGGCAAGTAGACCCTGAGGGGGTTGAGGAATTCAGGCCAGGGAAGCAGCCTGGATCCCTGAACACTGGGCTGCTTTAAAAATAAATCCAGATCGGCCTGAGGAGATCCTGGACAAACCCCACACCCCCTTCCCTAAAGGTAGCCAGTTGCTGATTTTCTGGATGTATGGAGCAGGTGGGCAACTGAGATGTGCCTGCAGTGGCCCTTGTGCCTGCAAATGAGGTGCCCTCCTGCTGACCCCGTGGGGTCAGGCGCTGGAGGGCACCAACAGGCATGATCCCGGCATAACTGTTGGGACTATGGTCCATCGAATTTCGGGGCCCATGGGTCTGTGAAACAATCCTATGGCAGTAGTCTTCCATTAACTGGCATTACACTTTGGAGAATCCATCTTTATAAACTGATTGGGATTAATTATTTTCTTTTGAACCTGTCCCTGATATACTAGCCTATATTTGTGGGGTACATGCTCAGGAGTGAGTATTTACATGAATACACCTACCACTGCACTGATGTAACCATTTAGAATGAAACCATGCTAATGGTGCAGTAGAGATATTTTAGATTAGTGCAGATTAAAAGCATATCTTTCAATTCCCTTCTCATGGCCTCACAAAACTAGGTGGGATTGTGAGTTGTGAGGAGGATGCAAAGAGGCTTCAGGTGATTTAGACAAGTTGAGTGAATGGGCAAATATATGACAGATGCAGTATAACGTGGATAAATGTGAAGTTATCCACTTCGGAAGGAAAAACAGAAAGGCAGAGTATTATTTAAATGGTGATAGATTGGGAAATGTTGATATACAAAGGGACCTGAGTGACCTTGTACACCAGTTACTGAAAGCAAACATGCAGGTGCAGCAAGCAGTTAGGAAGGCAAATGGTATGTTGGCCTTCATTGCAAGAGGATTTGAGAAAAGGAGCAAGGATGGTGAGACCACACCTGGAGTATTGTGTGCAGTTTTGGTCTCCTTACCTAAGAAGGGATATACTTGCCATAGAGGGAGTGCAGCGAAGGTTCACCAGACTGATTCCAGGGATGGCAGGACTGTCGTATGAGGAGAGATTGGGTCGACTAGGCCTGTATTCACTAGAGTTTAGAAGAATGAGAGGGGATCTCATTGAAACGTATAAAATTCTGACAGGGCTAGACAGACTGGATGCAGGGAAGGTGTTCCCCTGGCTGGGGGGGTCCAGAACGAGGTTGTCAGTCTCAGGATATGGGGTAGGACATTTAGGACTGAGATGAGGAGAAATTTCTTCACTCAGAGGGTGGTGAACCTGTGGAATTCTCTAGCACAGGCTGTGGAGGCCAAGTCACTGCATACATTTAAGAAGGAGCTAGATAGATTTCTAGACACAAAAGGTATCAAGGGGTACAGGGAGAGAGTGGGAATATGGTATTGAGATAGAGGATCAGCCATGATCACACTGAATGGCGCAGCAGGCTCGAAGGGCCGAATGGCCTACTCCTGCTCCTATTTTCTATGTTTCTCTCTATTCTTTCCAACCTTATTAAAACACCTGTTTATATTTTAGTCCTTAGTTCTGATGATGGTTACATCTGTCTGTGTTCTTCTTCTTCCTCATCAACAACAACAACAACAACAACAACAACTTGTATTTATATAACACCTTTAACATAGTAAAACGTCCCAAGGCACTTCACAGGAGTGTTATCAAACAAACTTTGACAGATATCACTGACCTGCTGTGCGTTTCCAGCATTTTCTGTTCCTATTTCAGATTTCCATCAACTGCAGTTTTATTCATACATGTGTGAAACAAATAACATCTGTGCGACTGAGTATGTCTCTGAAAGAAAATATAGTAAATAATTTAGCCCTGTAAAAAGCACTGTTTAACCTGCAACAGGTCTCACATCTGCGGTATGGGATATTTCCCAGTGGTCATAATGGTGGTTCCAAAAAAGAGTGTAAACAGGAGCTAAAGGGATTGGATTCTTGAGCAATGAGCTGGAATAAAAGGATGTTCCTTGATCTTCTAGGAATGCCGTTTGATTGATAAGCCCAATAATTGGTGGTAATCTAGGCTGACACTCTCGTGCAGTACTGAGGGAGTGCTGCACTGTCGGAGGTGCCATCTTTCGGATGAGACTTTAAATTGAGGCCTCATCTGCCCTCTCCGGTGAATGTAAAAGATCCCATTGCACTATTTCGAAGAAGAGATGGGGAGTTCTCTCCAGTGTCCTGGCCAATATTTAGTGCTCAACCAACGTAATTGAAACAGATTATCTGGTTATCATCTCATTGCTGTTTGTAGGACCTTGCTCTGTGCAATTTGGTGCCATTTTTCCTACATTACATCAGTGACTACACTTCTGAAGTACTTCATTGGCTGTAAAGCGCTTTGGGACGTCCTGAGGTTGTGAAAGGCGCTATATAAATGCAAGTCTTTCCTTCTTTAAGAAATCAAAGACGCTTCGGCTTTTGATCCAGTGACAACTTTCAGACCAGACAGGAGTAGCCAAAAGCAACTTGTTATAATTGACCTCAACAGAAAGTAAAATCAGTCGGGACGTAAAACAAACGACCGATCCGGTCCTCTCAGTTTCCTGCTGGGAGGGTTAGGTTAAAATGGCCCTATTAATCTCCCCTGCCATGTCATCGCCACTAATTGTAACTAATTAATTACCCAATACCGCCTCATGCCAGTTCGCAGCTAAGACGCCAAAACAATAACCTTACGGCTCATAATATTTATTGAACAGTTAAAATGAAAATTTATAAATGTAAATTTCTATACTTTTGTGACAGTCAATCCCACTGAGGCTAAATTCCAGACTCTTCTGAGCTCTCACCCAGTCCGGCCCTCTCATCCAGCCCGGCCCTCTCGCAGCTGCCCATCCCCATTTCAAATGGTGAAAGAAGTAAACCTCCACTATTTCCCTGAATTATTTACATTTCTTTTCATGCCTCATAAAGGATAGAGATAAGAACAAAAGCAAGCATGAAATAAGGAGGGGCTGTCCATCTCATCAGCAGACCGTGCCGTGGAGAGAACGGTCCCTTTGGAATGCTGAAAGGGGAGGGAAGGGGAAGATGTGTTTGGTGGTGGCATCGTGCTGGAGGTGGCGGAAATGGCGGAGGATGATACATTGGATGTAGGGGTTTGAGAATCCCTACGTGGTCAGTTTTCAGTAAAATATTAAGATGCCTACGTGGCAAAGAAGCAGAATGCAAAATGGTTAGAAAGGGTTAATTAGTCAGTAACTGAGATTGGTACAGGTAGCCTGGCCTCCTGCTGGGCCATATGTTTGCGTAGTCAGCAGGTTTGCATTGTCTTATCAATGTAGAGTCTTTGATGTGATTCAAGGACTGGTCTGAATGTCTCCATGTTTATGGAAGATCAATATAGGTAACGAGCTTAGCCAAAGTTGAAAGACATTCCAAGTTGGGAGAGAAGGAACAGAAGGAACAGGAAAGAATATTCCAGGTTGGAAGGTGAGGAAGTATCCCCTTTGATGTCTAACAGCAGCATGATCAGCACATGGACGATCTATGATTGGCCGGCAATAATGTAACCTCGCATGGCAACCTATGCCCGGCTTATGATTGGTGTTGACCCTCGTTAAGTATGTTCCAATCCCTATTGATTTGTATAAAAACGTGTGGATTTCTGTATGTTTCTTGTTCTTGCTCTGCCAGCATAGAGGGACTCTATCAGGAGTCCAAATCAATGCTGCAGACTAAGAACCCTGCTATTAAAGTTGTGATGAACTTTAAAATGTATTCGACTTCAGTTTTTACTGAACCAGACTGAGGGGAAAGAATCCGGATCGTCATTTGGTGGCCCGTACGGGGATCTCAACGGTCGATCACCGAGAGTTCGCGGACTAAGAGGCGGATTGTCTCAGACGCGGAGGAAGGAAATGGCGCCCCGATGTAAGTAGTCTTAATTTACTACGTCGGTTTTCCTCCAATCTGTCAGTCTGACAACGAATCGTCTAATCGCTAACACTCGTGTGGCGTCCTTACAAGATTCAGGTCAGTCTGGCGAACACCCAGAAATAGCAGGAAGAGGTCAGTGGTTGAATATCACTGAGGGAATAACTTGTAAGCGGTAGGTCAGTGGTTAATATCACTGAGGGTAGTCAGGGTTTACGTTCCTGGTGATTGGATATAAACAGGATACTAGTGATAAAACTTAGATGCTGCCAAAAAGGCTCAGGAATTAATTTGGAAAAATAACAGAGGTACCACAGCCAAAGAACTAATTGCTTTATGGAGACAGTACTGTAAAAAAAATATGGATAGAATTAAGTGACTAGACAAATGTTTAAAAGACAGAGACCCGAAAAAGAAAGGTTTTGTTGTTTAAGTGTACTGTCCCTTTAAAAAGCCTGTCTTGATCAGTGTTTTTTTTGTCGGTGTTGTGGGCCACGCCCCCTTCTTACTGTGTCTTACGTGTTTTCTTCCTTTGTGTAATGTATCTGTCTTGTCGTATGTTTAATTCTGATACTGCTGAATTAAAATTGGAGTTATTGAGGTTAAGTGACCTATTAAATTCTGGTTCTTATAAAGTGTGGGCATGTTAAATTCCAGACATGGGATCTTCAAAAAATTGGCATTTTGAATGTTTATTTTGTGATTGGCTGTGGTTTAAAAAGAGGTTAAAAATTAACGGGATAGATTTAAAAAACTATCTGGTATCACTGATAGGAAAAGTCGGAAAGCTGGAACAGCTCGGAGCGTTGATTATAATCACATCCACTAAAAGTATGTGAAAAAATAGTGTGCAAAAATATAGAATAAAGCAATCCACAAATGTGAGAAGTAAAAAAATCAGGCAAACCTGTGTGAAGAGAAATTTTGAAGGTGGAAATTTAATCTCAAAGGGAGAAGGATCAAGTTACTCCTACCACAAGAGCAAGTTAATATTAACCCCTTCCATCCCAAGAAGCCAGACTGTCATGCCAAGACCAGTTCAAACAGATAGAAATGACCCAGTCGGTTGAGAACTGTCTGAGGCTTGCCCAGAACACAGGTGAACATGAGGTAATAATTGGTATAGGTTATATTAGTAAAATTGTCCCAATCACTCGGAAATGCCAAAGGCTACAATTGACTGAGATATAAGTTTTCACGCTACAGTGAAAAATTGATAAGAAAGGAATGTAAAACAAATCATATGAAAAGGAAGCATAGGTTAGACAATTGGAAGTCCATTACTTGAGCTATGTACTGACACAGGGTACTAAACACCTATCAGTTTTACCCTGCCACAGTATGATAAGGAAGTTTTGACAAGTTCTGGGGCTATTCAATTTTATTTGAAATTAATAGTAGAATACAAGATCTGACCAAAGAGGGGAGACCTTCCCTGACAAATTATATAACTCGCATTGAGACTGCTAAGAAAACTCAACAATTAGATCAACACCTCCTAACTCAAGTGTTAAAATAAAGAGCGACATGGAATGGAGGTGGACATCGTAAAAAGAGATAGGCAAATATGGAGACGTAAAGATCTGTGATAAGTGATATAGCAACTGCCTTTGCCTCAGTTGTTAACACCATTAATTTGACAACATTAGATCAAAAGGTCAGAGATTTAGGGTCTCGCATTAAAGATATATTAAAAGATAAATGAAAATACAGATAAGGAATTGTCTGAGGATCAAATGCTGACCATATATTTGCAAAGGATAGCTACAGTGCTAGAAACACATGCCCAAACCATTAATAAATTAATAAAAGAGGAGTATAACGTATCTTAGCAGGCGGCTGCTAATGATATCTGCTTAATGTGGTTACATCTTGAAAACACAGAGATTAGGACTTGGAGTTAGAAATTCCAGTCTGCAGCCCTGCGTCCATCTGTATGTGGGAGAGACAGTGTTTATTTCAGACAGGCTGCGTGCCTCAGAGAGCGAGAGAGGGACTAGGCAATTTCTCTCTCCTGTTGTTTTCTGAATTTGTTTTGGGTAAAGGGATTATTCCTTTGGATAAATAAATAATAAATGAAGATTTGACAAATTAATCACTTGGGCTCTCAAGAAGAGCCGCAATGGATTTTCTGTGTTTCTTTTAAAACAGGTGACCCTGGTTTTTTTTTTGGACCACGTGAGTGTTGATGGTGCAGGATTACCAAGAGTAGTTACAAAGTTACGGTGCAACCTTTGCTGGAGAAATTTGGTGCAGGAAACGATCCAGTGGTGTTAAAAATTTAAGACTTTAGCTGCAGACATCAGCAGATACCAAATGTCACAGCATGGTGATATCAACCTGATTCTCTTCTTTTGAAAACATTTTGATTTGTTTTGTTTTAACCTATTTGTTGTCTTCCGAGACAGAGTGCTCGAGGTGGGGAGATATGGGAATTTCTCTAAAGTCATTGAATTGGGCATGATAAAAAAATCAATCTGGCATAAATATACAATCTAGTGGAAGTCAGGAAAGTGTAGTTGAGAATAGTAAATTGATAGCTTTCTCGTGGAGATATTTGTGTCCTTGCCTATAATGAATAATGAGAAAACTACACTCAATAGCCTGGCCACTACCCTGACATCGGGACCATGCAGGGGGAGATAAGCACTCTAGACACCCCTGATCTTTTTGATAAGATAACCTGAAAACCTAAGAATGGCTACAGTGGACATAAAAGATACAAATGTATGTTGCCATCATCTGAAACGGAGATCAGGATGAAGAACATGATTACAAAGGCCTATGGCCTGGTGAGCTATTGCAACCACTCTTTAAACAAACCAGTTGCTTTTGCAGGACTGAATCCTACAGGACATATGATGTGTGCCATGGAAAGTGTTCGGAAATACCATGAGGAAGAAGAGACTGGCCAGCAGAAAGTTAATATCCAAGAACACTAAGCTCATTCCTATGAGATGCTGCTAGTATGCGGAGATACATGAAGAAGATACAGTGAAGAATGAGTCTCAGACAGGCTCAGTTACTTGACAACAGCACAACAGGAAAATGGTTAATGTGGTCCAGGCGAGTGAGAAATCCTTTAAACAAGGCACTGACACATGGTCCATAGAGAAACCAACTAATTAATGAAACAGTCAGGAAACACTGGTATCACTCAAAAGGACTGAAATTAAAGTAAAGAGGGACACAGTAATTTGGATTTCCAAAATTCAGGGTTAGGTTCCCATCAGTTAACAATAAAATTGGGAGAAACAATATTTAGAAGATATCCGCACGATGGATACAAAATTACAAGATTATGAGGGGCCCAGATAAAGTAGACAGGAAGTACCTGTTTCCCCTGGCAGAGGGTTCAAGAACTAGAGGACGTAGATTTAAGCTGATTGGAACAAAATTAAAGGGATGTGTTACTAGACATGCTGTCACTGTGTGTCCACATAGTGTTAGACACAGCCTAGAAGCACAGTGTGGGTTTAATAATACCGGTACCAATCAGGATATTAACTGTACCAAGGAGGCCCTAGAGGCGGATCTAAAACCCACTTAAGTGGTATATGCCGGAGAGGGCGAATATTGTGTTACAACTAATTTGAAAACGTTTAAATATGCCAATCTAACTTGTGTAAACAATTTTACAACACCAAGTTATAGTCCAGCAATTTTATTTTAAATTCACAAGCTTTCGGAGGCTTCCTCCTTCCTCAGGTGAACGTTTGTTGGAAATGAAATCCTCGAAATGAAATCGCATTTATAATTCACAGAACAATGCTCGGTGATTACAGACAGTTTTTTCAACTGCCCGTTGCCAAGGCAATCAGTGTGCAGACAGACGTTACCTGCAAGGTCTCCGAATATACAAATCACCAAAAAAAAACAAAAAACAAAAAAAAACAGAGATAGAGAGGTAGAAACATAGAAAAGACAGCAACTGACCCGTTATATTAAAAACAGATAACATTTGTTCGCTGGTGGGGTAACGTGTAGCGTGACATGAACCTAAGATCCCGGTTGAGGCCGTCCTCATGGGTGCGGAACTTGGCTATCAATTTCTGCTCGACGATTTTGCGTTGTCGTGTGTCTCGAAGGCCGCCTTGGAGTATGCTTACCCGAAGGTCGGTGGCTGAATGTCCTTGACTGCTGAAGTGTTCCCCAACTGGGAGGGAACCCTCCTGTCTGGCGATTGTTGCGCGGTGTCCGTTCATCCGTTGTCGCAGCGTCTGCATGGTCTCGCCAATGTACCATGCTCTGGGGCATCCTTTCCTGCAACGTATGAGGTAGACAACGTTGGCCGAGTCACAGGAGTATGAACCATGCACCTGGTGGGTGGTGTCCTCTCGTGTGATGGTGGTATCTGTGTCGATGATCTGGCATGTCTTGCAGAGGTTACCGTGGCAGGGTTGTGTGGTGTCGTGGACGCTGTTCTCTTGAAAGCTGGGTAATTTGCTGCGAACGATGGTCTGTTTGAGGTTGGGTGGCTGTTTAAAGGCGAGTAGTGGAGGTGTGGGGATGGCCATAGCGAGGTGTTCGTCGTCATTGATGACATGTTGAAGGCTGGCGTAGTTTCTCCGCTCCAGGGAAGTACTGGACGACAAAGGGTACTCTGTTGGTTGCGTCCCGTGTTAGTCTCCTGAGGAGGTCTATGCGATTTTTTGCTGTGGCCCGTTGGAACTGTCGATCGATGAGTCGAGCGTCATATCCCGTTCTTACTAGGGCGTCTTTCAGCGTCTGTAGGTGTCCATCGCGTTCCTCCTCGTCTGAGCAGACCCTGTGTATTCGCAGGGCCTGTCCATAGGGGATGGCCTCTTTGACGTGGTTAGGGTGGAAGCTGGAAAAGTGGAGCATCGTGAGGTTGTCTGTGGGCTTGCGGTAGAGTGAGGTGCTGAGGTGCCCATCTTTGATGGAGATTCGTGTGTCCAAGAAAGAAACTGATTCTGAGGAGTGAGCTTGATGGTGGGATGGAACTTGTTGATGTTATCGTGTAGTCTCTTTAGTGATTCCTTGCCGTGGGTCCATAGAAAGAAAATGTCGTCGATGTATCTGGTGTATAGCGTTGGTTGGAGGTCCTGTGCAGTGAAGAAGTCCTGCTCGAACTTGTGCATGAAAATGTTGGCGTATTGGGGTGCGAATTTGGTCCCCATGGCTGTTCCGTGTGTTTGGGTAAAGAACTGGTTATCGAAGGTGAAGACATTGTGATCCAGGATGAAGCAGATGAGTTGTAGGATGGCGTCCGGAGATTGGCTGTTGTTGGTGTTGAGTATTGATGCTGTCGCAGCGATGCCGTCATCGTGGGGGATACTGGTGTATAGTGCCGAGACGTCCATCGTGGTGAGAAGTGTTCCTGGTTCAACTGGTCCGTGGGTACTGAGTTTTTGTAGGAAGTCTGTAGTGTCGCGACAGAAGCTGGGGGTTCCCTGTACGATGGGTTTCAGGATGCCCTCGATGTATCCAGAGAAGTTCTCACACAGGGTTCCGTTGCCTGATACGATAGGACGTCCGGGTGTGTTGGCTTTGTGTATCTTTGGGAAATCTAACTTGTGATATTTTAAGTCCAGAATTCTACTCCATTTCTGAAGTCCTGGTTCGGATTGGACCTGAGGAACTGGTAGAGATACACCGGCATAACCTCACCACCTTACAAGTTTCTGAGAATGTCAGAAAGGACTTAAAAGCATATCAGGACACATTTGGGTATCTGACACCCCTGTTGCCTAAATACTTGAAAGCATTGCGAATGGAGATACGCCTCTCCCAGAAGGTTTATTATAACCTACAACAGGACAATAACAACATTAAGCATGACATTGACCAAATTAAAGTCACCACCTGGTGAAATGACCTCTGGAATTTGGGACTGAATATACAGATCCATCTTTGGATTAGATTAATTTCATATGTATTAGTCATAGTGCAGTTTGTTGTAATGTGCTTCTTGATTTTCATTGCATGTAATAAATGTAAGCAGAGGATGAAGGGTTTGGCAAAGATAGTAAAACAGAGCCTGGGTGAGAATGTCCCCATTGTCTCTGTGGTTTCAACTAAGAAAACATCTTAATGGTACTGGGAGTAGCACCTGCTGGGTAAGGTGCATGTAAAAGGGAAGACAATCATAGTTTGATAGGATTATCAGGTGCTCTGCCTCTCTTCCACCTGGACTGGTGGCCAACATGAAGGGAACCTGGTTAAGATGAGGTACAGCATCTAACGGGATATTGTAGGGAGAATTTGGATTAAGGGATATAATGGGGAGGGCACCAATTCACAGGTATAAAATGGTCTGAAAGGTACCATTCAGTCTAGTTAGGCTGGAAACAAAATATAAAGCACCATAGGATATTTGACTATGTTAGCCTTTTCAAACTAACATGAATACTTTTAGCTGACCAAGGACATTCGCAGCTTACGTGAGAGATGTTTAGAAGGAGTCTGTTCCTGAGAACAGATAAGAGTACAAAGGCGTATTGATGAAACATGTTTGTGTTCTATTGGGACTTCTCTAGTTCAAGGGCTAGTCATATTCATTATTATAATTCTTATAGTTTATTGCTTACTTAAATGTTGCTGCGCTGCAGAACCAGTGAGCACCGTAATAATTGGTTATCATGAAATGATAAAAGGGGGGAATGAGAATCCCTACGTGGTCAGTTTTCAGTAAAATATTAAGATGCCTACGTGGCAAAGAAGCAGAATGCAAAATGGTTAGAAAGGGTTAATTAGTCAGTAACTGAGATTGGTACAGGTGGCCTGGCCTCCTGCTGGGCCATATGTTTGCATAGTCAGCAGGTTTGCATTGTCTTATCAATGTAGAGTCTTTGATGTGATTCAAGGACTGGTCTGAATGTCTCCATGTTTATGGAAGATCAATATAGGTAACGAGCTTAGCCAAAGTTGAAAGACATTCCAAGTTGGGAGAGAAGGAACAGAAGGAACAGGAAAGAACATTCCAGGTTGGAAGGTGAGGAAGTATCCCCTTTGATGTCTAACAGCAGCATGATCAGCACATGGACGATCTATGATTGGCCGGCAATAATGTAACCTCGCATGGCAACCTATGCCCGGCTTATGATTGGTGTTGACCCTCGTTAAGTATGTTCCAATCCCTATTAATTTGTATAAAAACGTGATTTCTGTATGTTTCTTGTTCTTGCTCTGCCAGCATAGAGGGACTCTATCAGGAGTCCAAATCAATGCTGCAGACTAAGAACCCTGCTATTAAAGTTGTGATGAACTTTAAAATGTATTCGACTTCAGTTTTTACTGAACCAGACTGAGGGGAAAGAATCCGGATCGTCAGGTTCATGATTGTGGTTCTGGGAGGGAGAGGTAGGGGTGAGGGCAGAAGAGCAGCTTATAGTAGATATTGGTTGACAGCCTATCCCCAGACGTGGAGATGGTGAAGTTGAGGAAGGGACGAGTCAGAGATGGACCATGTGAAGGCAAGGGAAGGGTGAAAATTGGAAGCAAGGTTGATGACATTTTCCAGTTCGGGGCGAGAGCAGGAGGGGTTTATCCCTAGTTGCCCTGCGAAGATGTTGGTGGGCCTTCTTTGATGCAATTGAGTGGCTTGCTAGGCCACTTCAAAGGGCAATTAAGAGTCAACCATGTTAGTGTGGGACTGGAATCACATATAGGCCAGACCCGATAAGGGTGGCAGGTTTCCATTCTCAAAGAACACCAGCAACTGTGGAAAGAGAAATCGAGTTAATGTTTCAGGTCGATAACCTTTCATCAGAACTGGAAGAATTTGGAGATTTAAGTTTATAAGCAAGTACAGAACCAGGGAGAAAGGATGGGGGGGAAGGAAAGAACAAAAGGGAATGTCTGTGATAGAGTGGAGGGCATGAGTGATTCAATGACAAAGGGATGATGGTGCAAGGGAAAAGGGAGGGGTGGTAATTGGACAAAAGATGGGTCCAGAGGTGTATAAATGACCCCTGAAGACTGAAACCCCCTCATGATGACCCGACCCCCCTCCTTCTGTGCTGTATCATTTTATGATTCTATGATTCTATATTCCTTGGAGTGTTCGATTATTTCCATCTACGCTTATCCCCAAAACCTTCAATCCCATTCCTAACTGGGGGGAATTTCCCTTCGGGTTCTCCCACTCAACCATCATAACTTCAAAGGAAGAGCAGCAGAAATCCCAGAAAAACTTGGGTTTTTTTTGGGTCTCCACGGCTCGGCCACATGAAGTTATAGCAGACAAATAGAAGAACCACTGTGGAAGTTCACTACTGGATGTGTAGCCAGCGCTTTTTGCAGGAGTTCACTGGCATAGCATTGACTGTTTTTGCTTTCCCTGCACCATTCTGTAGAGAAAGAAATCTCTAAGCTTGCTTGCAGCCTGTTAACTTTGCCGGATAAAGATTATGAAATAGGTTTCAACCATGATCTAATTGAATGGCGGAGTAGGCCCCAGAAGCTGAATGGCCCATTCCTTTTCCTATGTTTTCAAAAATACTGTATCAGTGATGCATGAAGCAGTGTTCATTACACTTGGGGTGATTATCTTAGCACTGCAGCCATGCTTTTCAGTGTAAATGGGGCAGCAGCAAGTCTAAAATTTGAGGGAAAAAAAAACTACCACTTGCTGCCTGAGGCCTGCCAGAAGCAATTTTGGGGTGGGCCTCAAGTTAGATGGCCAGCATTCCCACCAGAAGCAGTCGGGAGCATCATTAATAAATTTAAATCAGGGTCCTATGGTGCATGAGACTGAGTGCAGACCGTCCACACCTGCAGTCCTTAAAGGGACCACTGGAGCCCGCTCTGAAAACAACAGGTATTTTTTTACTCTTCTTTTCTGGGCCTCTTGAATGCTCCTCTTGGCCCCACAAAAATTGTGCCGTTTGCTGCCGGTCCCTCCATGGTCACCCCACCTCCCAGAATTTCTTTACTCCTCGTCCCTCCCACCCCGCCCCCCCCCCCCCCCCCCCCCCCTGGTAAAGAGATCCTGCCAACTCAGTTTCATGGAGAAGCCACCAGATTTTCTGCCCCCTGATCGCCAAGATGCCTATCGGCGCTTGTTCAGTGCTGGGAGCTCGGCAATTTTATCTTAATGAAGCCCAATCACCAAAATCGATGAGGCTTCCAGCCGGTGACATTGGGTGGGCGGTGCCATCTTCCTGCTCGCTCCCTGCCTGGGGTACACTCAAAATGGAGACCGCACCAATTGTGTCTGCCAGTTACTGCTATCTGTGCTTTGCTGAGTCTGTAGTCTCTGAGAGGAGCAAATTCAATCATTCCTCATGTTGACCTCCCAGAAATTCTAATAAACCAGAGAGTCACTGATTTCCTTTTAAAATCTGAGGAAAGTGTTTAAAATGTTGCTTTGTATTTCAGAGAGTTGAAATATCTGTCGTGAGTCAACAATAGTTAGCTTTTCCATTTTGTTGTTCAACTAACTAAATTACATTCACTTATTATCTAAATTGGAACTCAGTGATAAGACATCAGCAACTGCATCACAAGTAGGGTTCTTATCCAAAGGGCACAGGCTTCATCAGGTACACAGGATTGAGTGATTTACAGAGCTGACAGATGATTATATATAACAGCAGTAACATGCTGTCAATGCAGCTTGAAGGCATATCTGATGGTAGAATACATCTCACTTGGAAATGATAGTTAATGACCATTTGGAAAATGGTGGGCCACTTATTCTTGTCAAGTCACAAACATCATACATATGAAGGGCAAACACAATGACAAATCAAGGGCAAGTTAGTGACTGCTTAGAATGCTTAATTAAAGAGGAATCTCAGTGAAAGGGTCAGATGTCAGTTCTGGTATGGGATGTGCTGGCTGTTTAATCAGCCAAGAGGCAAAGAATGTGATCTAGGGGAGTGCAGGTCCGCAAGGAGGGTCCAAATTTTCACTTTCCACCTTTGGAAAAGAAACGACACCCGACTCTCTCATTGGCATTCGAAGGAGTCCTGAACCTGAAAACAGTTGGGGCATCCAGACACTGGCTTCACTGACGTCACACCTGATTTGGGCGTGTCGAATTTCCCACTCAAAACGTCTTCCGCTTCGCTGAAAGACAACAACAAATTTCATTTATATAGCTCCTTTAACACAGTAAAAACATCCCAAGGCGCTTCACAGGAGCGTTATCAGACAAAACTTGACACCGAGTCGTATAAAGAGATATTAGGACAAGTGGCCAAAAGCTTGATCAAAGAGGTAGGTTTTAAGGAGCATCTTAAAGGAAGAGCGGTTTAGGACGGGTATCATTCTTTTACATTTTCATTCCACTGCAGCAAGGTAGCTCATCAAAGAGACCAATAATGCTACTTATTGAAGCTGAGCATTGCAACATTCTCACGATGGATGTGAGTCAATCCAAGAGACACCCTAGCCTAGAAATACCAACGGCACTTTTTTTTTTATTCGTTCATGGGATGTGGGTGTCGCTGGCAAGGCCAGCATTTATTGCCCATCCCTAATTGCCCTTGAGAAGGTGGTGGTGAGCCGCCTTCTTGTACCACTGCAGTCCGTGTGGTGAAGGTTCTCCCACAGTGCTGTTAGGAAGGGAGTTCCAGGATTTTGACCCAGCGACGACGAAGGAACGGCGATATATTTCCAAGTCGGGATGGTGTATGACTTGGAGGGGAATATGCAGGTGGTGTTGTTCCCATGTGCCTGCTGCCCTTGTCCTTCTAGGTGGTAGAGGTCGCGGGTTTGGGAGGTGCTGTCGAAGAAGCCTTGGCGAGTTGCTGCAGTGCGTCCTGTGGATGGTACACACTGCAGCCACTGTGCGCCGGTGGTGAAGGGAGTGAATGTTTAGGGCGGTGGATGGGGTGCCAATCAAGCGGGCTGCTTTGTCCTGGATGGTGTCAAGCTTCTTGACTGTTTTTGGAGCTGCACCCATCCAGGTAAGTGGAGAGTATTCCATCACACTCCTGACTTGTGCCTTGTAGATGGTGGAAAGGCTTTGGGGAGTCAGGAGGTGAGTCACTCGCCGCAGAATACCCAGCCTCTGACCTGCTCTTGTAGCCACAATATTTATGTGGCTGGTCCAGTTAAGTTTCTGGTCAATGGTGACACCCAGGATGTTGATGGTGGCGGATTCGGCGATGATAATGCCGTTGAATGTCAAGGGGAGATGGTTAGACTCTCTCTTGTTGGAGATGGTCATTGCCTGGCACTTGTCTGACACGAATGTTACTTGCCACTTATCAGCCAAGCCTGGATGTTGTCCAGGTCTTGCTGCATGAGGGCACAGACTGCTTCATTATCTGAGGGGTTGTGAATGAAACTGAACGCTGTGCAATCATCAGCGAACATCCCCATTTCTGACCTTATGATGGAGGGAAGGTCGTTGATGAAGCAGCTGAAGATGGTTAGGCCTAAGACACTGCCCTGAGGAACTCCTGCAGCAATGTCCTGAGACTGAGAATGATTGGCCTTCAACACCCACTACCATCTTCCTTTGTGCTAGGTATGACTCCAGCCACTGGAGAGTTTTCCTCCTGATTCCCATTGACTTCAATTTTACTAGGGCTCCTTGGTGCCACACTCGGTCAAATGCTGCCTTGATGTCAAGGGCAGTCACTCTCACCTCACCTCTGGAATTCAGCTCTTTTGTCCATGTTTGGACCAAGGCTGTAATGAGGTCTGGAGCCGAGTGGTCCTGGCGGAACCCAAACCGAGCATCGGTGAGCAGGTTATTGGTGAGTAAGTGCCGCTTGATAGCACTGTCGACGACATCTTCCATCACTTTGCTGATGATTGAGAGTCGGCTGATGGGCAGTAATTGGCCGGATTGGATTTGTCCTGCTTTTTGTGGACAGGACATACCTAGTCAATTTTCTACATTGTCGGGTAGATGCCAGTGTTGTAGCTGTACTGGAACAGTTTGGCTAGAGGCGCGGCTAGTTCTGGAGCACAAGTCACATCCTTGGAAGTGCGGCTTGATGATACAAAGCTAGGTGAGAAAGTAAGCTGTGAGGAGAATGCAAAGAGGCTGAAAAGGGATATAGACAGGTTAAGTGATTGGGCGAGAAGGTGGCAGATGGAGTATAATGTGGGGAAACGTGAAATTATCCACTTTGGTAGGAAGAATAGAAAAGCAGAATATTTTTTGAAAGGTGAGGGACTAAGAAATGTTGGTAGTCAGAGGGATTTGTGTGTCCTTGTACATGAATCACAGAAAGTTAACATGCAGGTACAGCAAGCAATTAGGAAGGCAAATAGTCTGAAAGCCTTTATTGCAAGGGGGTTGAGTAAAAGCGTAAGGAGGTCTTGCTGCAACTATATAGGGCTCTGGTGAGACCATACCTGGAGTACTGTGTACAGTTTTGGTCTCCTTACCTAAGGAAGGATATACTTGCCTTAGAGACGGTGCAATGAAGGTTCACTAGATTGATTCCTGGGATAAGAGGGTTGTCCTATGAGGAGAGATTGAGTAAATTGGGCCTATATTCTCCGGAGCTTAGAAGAATGAGAGGTGATATCATTGAAACGTATAAAATTCTGTGAGGACCTGACAGGGTAGATGCTGAGGGGTTGTTTCCCAGGTTGTTTCCCCTGGCTGGAGGGTCTAGAACTAGGGGGTTGACATCTCAAGATAAGGGGTTGGCCATTTAGAACCGAGATGAAGTAAAATTTCTTCACTCAGAGGGTTGTGAATCTTTGGAATTTTCTTCCTCGGAGGGCTGCGGATGCTCAGTCATTGAGTATATTCAAGACTGAGATCGATGGATATTTAGACACTAAGGGAATCAAGGGATATGGGATAGGGTGGTAAATTGGAGTTGAGGTCGAAGATCAGCCATGATCTTAGTGAATGGCAGAGCAGGCTCAAGAGGCCTGCTCCTATTTCTTAAGTTTTTGTGTTCTGTCTGCCCACCTGTCCTCGCCATGATGCTGCTCCAAATCCCGGGAATGAGATAATTTACATAAAGTGGGGTGTCCATGCCAGTTTCGCCGGTACTGGGGCGCAGACCTCGCAGGATTTCAGGGCAAACGACTTGCTGCTCCATCAGGAAGAAAAGAAGCCGGTCTGGATGAAGACTTCAGCGCTCCAAATCTTTCTTGGCTGCTGCTCCCTCAATAGTAGGCCCCATATTTAAACAGCAACCAATTCCTCTGGGGCTGTCAAGGACATCAAGGCCTTGGAGAGGGGATTTACCAGAATGGTACCAGGGATGAGGAGTTTCAGTTATCTGGAGAGACAAGAGAAGCAGGGATTGTTCTCCTTACAGCAGAGAAGGTTACCAGGAGATTTAATAGGGGTACTCAATTTTGAAGGGTTTTGATAGAGTAAATAAGGAGAAGCTGTTTCAACTGGCAGGAGGGTCGGTAACCAGAGGACACAGGTTTAAGGTAATTGGCAAATGAACCAGAGGGGAGATGAGGAGAATTTTTTTTGTGCAGCGAGTTGTTATGAGCTGGAATGCACTGCCTGAAAGGGTGGTGGAAGCAGATTCAATTGTAATTTTCAAAAAGGAATTGGATAAATACTTGAAGGGGAAAAATTGCAGGGCTATGGGGAAAGGGACTAATTGGATATCTCTTTCAAAGAGCTGGCACAGACAGAATGGGCCAAATGGCCTCCTTCTGTGCTGTATGATTCTATGATTCTAGGACTGATTGCCATATGAATACAGTATTGTGAGGCCCATATACAGCCCTGTACAGCAAGTGCGCCTGTTTCCTACTGGGCTTATCGGTGGCCTAACTAGTGGGACTTCCTGTGGAGCCCAGGATTCTTCCAGACACGCCCCAAAAGTTCCAGCAGGATAAGGTCCACCCCCACCGCCAGGTTACCATGGGGGCAAGTAAGGGGCAGAGACCTGGTGGATATGGGTTCCACCACAATTTTCTTTCCCTCCATTGCCATAATGCTGTATTTCCGGCCCATAAAAGATTGGAAACTCTGGGCTTCTTTGTGAAAATGTTTCCTATTTTTCTAAGCACTCCTTGTTCGGTAGGTTATTTTCATCATCTAGACTCCAGAATGAAATTTCAGAGCTGATTTCACAGATGTGCACTGCAATAGGGACCCCCACCTATGAGGAGTGCATATTGAGAAATCATGGAGACAGACAGCAAAGAGTTGAGAACATTTGAAGATGTAATCAAACTGCCCTTTTTTAAACTCCTTCTGGCAGTCGTGTTGTCTCCTTAGCAATATGCAGGTAAAAAAAAACAATTTATAACATAAAAAATTAGCAAACAAAATTAAATAATTCACAAAATATACCTAAATATATCCACCTAGCTCCTGTTGGAAATCAATTAAGTTTTGCTCGAGCTGTTAGCGAAGGGTTAATCAGACGGGACTGTTATTGATTTGTCTTTATATTAATTTGACCGTGTCCAGAAACTTTTCAATTGCAATTGATCTCACTAGCAGTTTGATTATCCCTTTGATACGGACAGACCCTGTAACAAGATTTTAAGTGATTGTAGATGTGAGTGGGTGAGTAGACAGAACGTCACCTTTATAAATTATTCATCTTTCAACTTCACAGTGACACAAGAGATTTGACAATTTCAGGATGGTTAGGTGTCTGTAAAGTTGAAGGTGGTTGTATTGATACATAAACAGCTGTATGCAAAGCCACCCTGGAAGGCAACATCTGTCAAAAGGAATGCGGCCTAGGGTGATGGAAAAGTAGCAAGTGCACAGGAGTGTTAGAATGCCTTTGATAGTTCTGTAACTGACTTCGTCCTAAGGATTTGATTGACAGATCAATCAGGATGTGTAAGTCATTGACAGGAGACATGAAAGGAACAATAGGTAATACTAAAATAACAACAACTTGCATTTATATCGCGCCTTTGACATAATAAAACGTCGCAAGGCACTTCACAGGAGTGTAATCAAACAAAATTTGAGATGAGCCACATGAGATATTAGGACAGGTGACCCGTAAGAGAGGTAGGTTTTAAGGAGCGTGTTAAAGGAGGAGAGAGAGGCAGAGAGGTTTAGGGAGGGAATTCCAGAGCTTAGGGCCTAGGCAGCTGAAGGCACGAACGCCAATGGTGGAGTAATTAAAATTGGGAATGTGCAAGAGATAAGAATTGGAGGAGCACAGAGATAACAGGATTGGAAAAAGACTATATAAAACAGTCGTTGTGGGAAGATTGACATCAGAATTCGATGAGGCCTGATCAGCCGACCATTTCGTTGTTAACGTGTGGATTCTCCGGGTTAAAAACTCCTAAGTGCCATTGTCAAATGTCTGTTTAATTATTGTTAATAATAGTTATTATCATTTGCTTAATCTGTGAATATCTACCTGTAATGCTATGGACCCCATTATTTTGAGGAGTAACTTATAAGAACATCCATTCTCTGACATGCCTAACATTTTGCTGCATTCTTGGAACTAACAGTCTTCAGCTCCGTCTTCACTCTCAATATTTCCTCCAGTCCGCCCATGTGTAAGTTCAATGCCCCCTCAATGCTGCTTTTGGGGCCTCTGCGCACACATTAGTGATCAGTGCTTCTCACTATCGCTTTGTGTGTGTGTGAGAGGGGTTCAGATGTTCCTGCTGCTTCTGGCTTGACTCAAGCCCAACTCCCAGAGTTGCTTTCTTGTGACCGACACCACAGGAGATCAACTCATTTTAAAAAAATTAAAAAATTATCCAATGTGATGAAAAATAAACAGTTAATTTAAAGATGTGTTATATCAGTGCAAGCTAAATAGCTTTCATTGCACTGGACTGGCTGCTAATTGTTATGGAAAAAAATTACTGTTAAAGTATAGATTGATAAAATTCTTAGAGGGCTTGACAGGGTAGATGCGGAAAGACTGTTTCCCCTGGCTGGACCGTCTAGAACTAGGGGTCATAGTCTCAGGATAAGGGGTGGGCGATTTAGGACTGAGATGAGGAGGAATTTCTTCACTCAGAGGGTGGTGAATCTTTGGAATTCTCTACCCCAGAGGGCTGTGGATGCTCAGTCGTTGAGTATATTCAAGATTGAGATCGACAGTTTTTTTGGATTGTAACGGAATCAAGGGATGTGGGGATCGGGCGGGAAAATGGAGTTGAGGTCGAAGATCAGCCATGATCTTATTAAATGGCGGAGCAGGCTCGAGGGGCCATACGGCCTACTCCTGCTGCTATTTCTTATGTTCTTATGGCATTATTCTTTGTCATTTGTTAAGCATTTCAGAGCACTGAGTTGATTTTGATAAAGCACTTCTCCCAAAAGCAATTGCAGATAATGACGGGTTTAATCTTTTTTGCCGTTTAAGTGGAGACAGGGACCATTATTTACTTAATATCACAAACTCCAGGGAGTTATCTTAACTAAAGTTATAAATCAAATGGTTGGTTATGAGTCGATGCGGTAAACAAGTATATAAACAGTTACACCTAATAATAATGTACAGTGAGGATCCAATGCATGGCAGCAGGGAATGGTGGGATGCAGGCTCAATCTCAGCTGTCCTATGGAATCATCTTACAGCACACAAGGAAGCCATTCGGCCTGTGTCAGCTCTTTCAAAGAGCTATCCAATTGATCCCACTCCTCTGCTGTTTCCCCATAGCCCTGCAAATGTTTCCTTTTCAAGAATTTATCTAATTCCCTTTAGAAAGTTACTATTGAATCTGCTTCCACCACCCTTTCAGGCAGTGCATTCCAGGTCATAATAACTCACTGCGTAAAAAAACAATTTCTCCTCATCTCCCCCTTGGTTCTTTTGCCAATTATCTTAAATTTGTGTCCTTTGGTTACTGACCCTTCTGCCAGTGGAAATGAACACATGACTGTCACATTGGCAATCAGTGTAAGCATAATGTCCAAATTCTTCATTATTTCAACAAAAAGTTTAAAACTTCAAAACAAAATCATGGAGTGTGCAGTTATACTGCAATTTTTGCAATGATGCTAAGTGGGATGCCCTGAGGATGTGAAAGGCGCTATATGAATGCAAGAGCTATTTTTAATGCCACGGGGCCTGATCAGTAAAGCAGACCTTTCCAATCCTTACTCCCTCGCTCAGTGTTCCAATTTAGTTCACCTATCAATGCTCTGAGTATTATTAATAGGTACATAAGAGTTATTAAAAAGTTAATGGGTGATTCAGCATTTTTCTGCTGATCGATTACTTACTGGCTGTAAAGCATCCAAGCTCCATGAAAGCACTGAGTCAAGAGGGTTGGAATACAAAGGGGTGGAAGTTAAGTTACTGCTTAATCTGGAGCACTGTGTTCAGTTCTGGGCACCTAACCTCAGGAAGGATATATATTGGCCTTGGGAGGGGGTGCAGTGCAGATTCACCAGAATGATACCGGGGCTAAAAGGGTTAAATTATGAGGACAGATTGCACAGACTAGGCTTGTGTTCCCTTGAATATAGAAGATTAAGGGGTGATCTAATTGAGGTGTTTATGGTGATTAAAGGATTTGATAGGGTCGACAAAAGAGAAACTATTTCCTCTGGTAGGGGAGTCCGGAACAAGGGGGCATAACCTTAAAATTAAAGCTAGGCTGTTCAGGGGTGATGTCAGAAAGCACTTTGTCACACAAAGGATTGTGGAAATCTGGAACTCTCTCCCCCAAAAAGTTGTTGAGGCTGGATCAATTGAAAATTTCAAAACTGAGATTGATGGATTTTGTTAGCTAAGGGTATTAAGGGTTAAGGAACCAAGGTAGGTAGATGGAGTTAAGATACAGAACTGCCATGATCGAATTGAATGGTGGAACAGGCTCGAGGGGCTGAATGGCCTAGTCCTGATCCTATGTTCCACTTGCAATAGCAAATGAGAGTTAAAAAAAATCAACTAATTAAATACATTATCAGTGTACCAAAAGCAAATTAAACCCAAATTCATTTCCTGCTGCTGGACTGCTGCCAGATAACATGGAAAGAAACTTTGCATGAATTCATTAAGTAATGAGCTACCAGAGGAAATGAAACAAAACCCTCCGATCTTCATCCCATTGACTTCCATGTTGTGCATAATTCTGTATTGTGTGAGCTTGGTTTACAACAATGTAAAAGCTATTAATCATTTTGTCTGTGCAATCTCCAAAATCCTTTTATATTACTAATTTTAATCACCTCAGAAATTGAAATTGGCACCTGTGGAAATGTCTCTTACTGATCCTCTGTCCGGGCAGTGAATCATTACCATGTATTTACCAGTTTATCATCTCCTAGCAGAGTCGCTTTCATTCAATTGTTGCTCAAACGCGACAGTTCCACAGTTCCATTAATATTGCAAAGCCCTGATACAGCAGGGATTTACTATGACTGAACTCTGAGTCGTGCATCCCATGGGAGAGGTTGGTGACCAGTGTTCTCCAGTACACTGAAAATATTGGTTCAATACTTTAGCAAATTCTGAATTAGACAATAGTACATGGACAATTCACGTGAAGAAGTCAAGTATGATTTTTTTTCATAAAAAGTGCCTTTCTTCCAAAACGAACAAAAATTGGTTTCTACCTTTGCGCTATTATTCTGAGATTATACACATCTGTGCATTCGCACACATGCACACACACACAGGCGGATGCACAAGGACACACAGGATAAGGACTAAACTAGATACAATGCAAAATAACTAGTTTCTCCACTCCTCTACCTGCCACATGATGCTCTCCTTCTGCGACAATATTCTAATCTTTATGGGATTGTCAAGCCAAAAAAAAATGGCTGCAACCAACTGATCACTTAATCTGGGATTTCTACTGCCTGTTGGAACTATTCAGATTTTTTTGGAAATTGTTGAAGAAAATAAGTAATCTGTGTTTATGCCTCCTTCCTCTCTGAGAATCTTGGTGGTGCAATCTCAGAGTTTGGAGACTCAATGAGCAGGGAATTCCCACATTACATCCAAAATATGGGCATTCATGATTGGAAAATCGTCCCCAATGTCTCCTATCCTCTTGCTTGCTCAATTTCTCCACCTATATAGCATTTCCACATTTTGGTAACGGTTTACCATGCCTGTCATTAAACCACAATGGTGATTTTAAACTCCGGTGGGGGCAGAAAACTGGTGGTAGCAGA
Organism: Heptranchias perlo; assembly: GCF_035084215.1. Taxonomy (NCBI): domain Eukaryota; kingdom Metazoa; phylum Chordata; class Chondrichthyes; order Hexanchiformes; family Hexanchidae; genus Heptranchias; species Heptranchias perlo. Next base: position 38,517,120 of record NC_090346.1, on the reverse strand, counting down.
TTGGTTAAACACCCACCCAATTATTCTTTCCATTGAAGTCAGAAGGGCAGTCAATCCGCCACCGTCAATTTTCCGCACACGCCCAAAGTGAAAATGATCCCTGTTTTTTTCCTCAAATTCAGGATTATTTCCAAGGTGTGGGAAAAGGTTTGTGTCAAGAAATGTTTCTTGGTTGCATGCAAGGAAATTCCATGGAGAGTAAAATCGGGCGGGGTGTAAAACCAACATTGCATCCAATCCCGTCAGTTTCCCATTGCTTAAGGTGCAGCAATGATGGGATTTGTGAGTATTGAGAAGAGGAGTTACTGGGGGGGGGGGATCCTGGTGGTCGGAAACAGTGGGAAGAGCATTGCTGGGCACCACTGATTGAAACATGATGATGGTGGTTTTCTCATAGGTAGTTCAGTGGTGGGGAGTGGTGAAAAAGGCATAGATGCTTGCCATGGTGGGGTAGGAGGGATGAGAGGTGGCTGGGGGTAGAGGGGAGGATGAACATTATGGGTGATCAGGGCGGGTGGATGGGAACAGTGAGGGCCAGTAGGAGGGAATGAGGGGAAGCTATGAGTGCTCAGGTGAGGGGTGAGGGAGAAATAATTTCCTTTAATCCCCAGGAACGTTGAAAAGCATTTCCGCAGCAGTCACCCAAGGAAACCTCTATTATTTACAATATGGCTGGACATTTATCATAGGGTTCTTCAGGTCATAGAAAGTCGGCTCCATCACTGCCGTCTCCCCACCCACCACTATGGAACCTAACCTCCAACCTCATCTCTTGAGTCTTGAGACCATTCTCTCCCAGTATTCCAAGCAACTGGCTTAAAGTTCTTTCAGCACTTTCAAAATCAACCATTTTGAAATTGGCGACAGTCAGGCACAAGGATTTTTGTTATGGGGTGGGGATTGGGGGCTTGAGATCAGGTCGGGAGTCATAGCTTGGGTAGGACTCTGAGCTCAGGCTTGGTCATAGTGGGGAAAGTCAGGAGGGTGACACATTTAAGAAGCATATGCATATGCAAGAATTTAAATATATTACCAGCAGACCTGCCATGGTGTTACTTATGGTGAGTCAGAGGATAGGTTATTGATAAAAGTAGGGGTGTTATCAACTAAGTGTAATGGGGGAAAATGTTACCGGAAGTAAGTGTGACCCTTACAGGCACTTTATACACAAGACTTTCCATATCCCAGTCGATCACTAGTGTTCTACACGAGTCCAGACCAAGTGTAGTTTTCAAGTGAAGAGGGATTAGAGGGAGGAGATAATTCAACCAGAACATGCAGTCCCCATTTTAAAGTCATATATTCTGTTCTTATTTTTATACCATACTTAGAGCATAAGAAATAGGAGCAGGAGTAGGTCAAACGGCCCCTCGAGCCTGCTCCGCCATTCAATAAGACCATGGCTGATCTTCGACCTCAACTCCACGTTCCCATCCTATCTCCATATCCCTTGATTCCCTTCGTGTCCAAATATCCATCGGTTTCAGTCTTGAATATACTCAAAATCTTAGATTTTATATTGCTATTTATACTTAAATAATAAAATTAATGGCTCTTTGGGAAGCAGAGTAGAGTTGATTGGAGCACAAGGGTTTCTCTGCAGTCCAGGCTGAGGAAATGCGAGACGCTAACTGAAGTGTTACAGAGCCACCACTGGCGGAAGGGTGTAATTACAGCATGACTAGTTTACATATACAATTACCATTATGAGTATTGACATAAACATTTATAATGAAGCAATTTGAAACAAAAGTGTGACAAAAATATGGCAACAGGAAGTAGCTTTACACACTATGTAATGTTTGCACACAGGTGTAATATTTTTAATATATAGATTCTAGATCGACATACATAGTGATTTCCCTTGGTAATGCTGACAAAAAATAAAATTCTCTCTTTTTGTAAATATTTCCTTTCTTCACTCTCTCTACTTTCTTTCTCTCAGTTTAAATGTTGCTCTGTTGGCTGTCTAAAAAAACCTCTGATCCAGCAGACACTGAGTGAACTAATGCAATGTGATTTTTGATGTTAGCGTATGCTTAAAACTTTAGATAAATTATTAAAAGAATAGTGACTGCCGTTATCAGTACAATTGCACCTTCCTCTCTTTACTAACCTAGTAATTACTTTCAGGGATGATAATGCTCCATCACTGCACAGGAGAATAGCCTTTTGCTCCCTTTACTGTCTATTCATCCCTCACAAACTCCATTAAATTGCCATCGAGCTGGACATGTCAGTTATGAATAAGCAAAGCTTATGAATATTTATTGCAATAATGGGTGTTTACCTGAAATAGGATGATTAAGTGCCGTGAATCATAGTTTAGCATAGCAGACAGGAATCAAGTTTACACAATACTAAGACAAATCACTTTTAGATTGACTTTAACTTGATTAACTGTTTTCAAATAAAATATACTGACAGATCTCCTCTTACCAGATTGCATTTAGACACAGTGAGGTTGTCCTAGGGGAAAGAAAGGTTAAGCCAAGAAAAGGTGTGTGACCTCCTGTAATGATCTTCCACCTAAAAGAAAAAAGAAAAATTTAGCTTGCAGACTTCTGACATATAGAGGAAATTATTGGTGAAATGAAATTAACGTCTCTTTGCAGCGGTGAATTTCAATATTGTGGAAGACCGTTGTACGGTGGAATAAATAGTGTCTATCCTAAAATGCATGAATACCCAATTAGCTGCTTTCATTTACCTGAAGGCATTATTTGATTCTCTACATGCAACATCTTAAAAGGGGAGGTTGGATTAAAAAAGTCTTTACACATGGGTGGTCAGAATGCACAATTCTCTGGCACAAGGCATTGTTGAAACAGAGTTCGTAAATTCTTCTAAAAAGGGAATTAGATAGTAGCTTGAAAAAGAGGAACATTAAAAGGTATGGGGAGCATGTAGGAGAGTGGGTTTAGACTCGATGGCTCTTGGAGAAAAAAGACCGCAGAGACTTGATGGGCCAAGTGGATTGTTCCTGTGCTGTAATGTTTTATGAAGATTGACAATCTTGCTCAGACAGGTTACCAGGATGGTTGCTGTATGAAGTGAACACATATTGGCGTTTGGTGCAGTAGGGAGTGCAGGAATAAGATTGGGGCTGAGTAAAGGGAGCTTACAGTCAGGTGTACTATACCTGACCCAGGAGTGTTTCATACTGATACTGGTTGAAAAATTTGGACAGGGTGTTCACTATTCAGCACTGACACCCTTCATTTTCTTGCGCACAAATTTGATCCAAAAACGCAAGCTGATTGTTTCGTTTGTGTTTGACTTGGTACTTTTTCCCCTCCCAAATCCAAATAATGGTTAGCCAAACATTTTGAAAGAAAGAACTTCAATTTACAGGGCGCCTCTCGTGATCATGGGACGTCCCTAAGCACTTCACAGCTTTTGAAGGCTTTGTGAAGTATAGTCACTGTTGGAATGTAGGAAATCCTTTTCATGCTTTTCATGAAGGCAACCACCTTTAAAAATGGAGAAAGAGTTTAAAATGCATGAAAATGCATTTGCAAACCGTACTTATTTAAGTAAGGTTGGCAAACAGCATCGATTAATATTCTTTACAGCAGAATAAGCCAGAAGGTGTTTCACTGGCTCTATTATAATGGTAATATAGTAGGACATTAGATAAGGTTGTCACACTCTTTATTTTTAAATCAAGAAGAAAGTAAAAGATTTTGTTCTGCATTGATTCGAATTTTATTTAAAGGCTGACTCAAGGCTTTTAGTTTGTTTCTTCAAAAGAAACCTATTCACACTTATCTCAGTGCAAAGTGTATGAAAAGTAATTTATTTATGTGCTCCCTTCTTGATTCAGCCCCTGCTGTCATGCTTCCTTTTTCAGCCAAAAGCATTATATAAGTTATTTTTTCTTTTCGCTATTGTGTGATTGACTAAAAAAGGTGCTGTTCCCTTTGTTGAAAATAGTCCTCTTCTTTTTTAACTCCTTTTTTCCTTCCTTTGAGACAGGATGTAGCACACTGCCACAGAATGCTATCTCTAGCAATCAAATTAACATTGACAACTTGTGTAATGCAGTAAGGGAATTGGAAGGACAATTAAGGCTAGCCTTTCAACTTGCAACTACAGTATCTAGCTAGGAACCTAGAATTCTAATACTGGAGCTACTTCAGTTGAGGAAGTGGAGGTGGCCAAGTAGGGAACCTCGAGGGAATCTGCAGGTGATGGGGTAGGGATGAAAAGATAAGCAGTTGCTGGAAATGTGTTGGCTGCATTCAGATGTGTGGAACTATGCAAGAGCAGTCCTGTAGAATTGGCTAATGGAGGAGGATGATATGGTCCATTGTATCAAACACTGCAGCATAGTGAAGGAGGTCAAAGAAGGATAACGATACAGTCTTGGAAGGCTACACAAAATTTGTCTTGAGCTAGTGTTGTGTTTTTGATCTGAAGGAGTAACGGGTCCTTGCAAGGACATAACTTAGGTTAGTTCTAGGAGACTTGCATCATGTATTCACTATCTGCCAGGCCTATTCATGATTGGTGGATCTTTCCTAAATGTCCCCCATTGAGTTATGTGATACAACTGGAAACTGATTTAGCCGTGGTTCAGTGGTAGCACTCTTGCCTCTGAGTCAGAAGGTTATGGGTTCATGTCCCACTCCAGAGACTCAGAGACTTGAGCACAAAGTGTAGGCTGACACTTCAGTGCAGTATTGAGGAAAAGCTGCACTGACGGAGCTGCCATCTTTCGGATGATCCGCGGCCCCGTCTGCCCTTTCAGTTGTATGTAAAAGACCCCACGGCACTATTCAAAGAAGAGCAGGGGAATTCTCCCGGTGTCCTGACCAATATTTATCTCTCAACCAACATCACTAAAACAGATTATTTGGTCATTTATTTGTGGGACCTTGCTGTGTGCAAATTGGCTGCCACATTTCCTACATTACAACAGTGACTGCACTTCAAAAGTACTTCATTGGCTGTAGGCGCTTTGGGATATCCTGAGGTCATAAAAGGTGCTATATAAATGCAAGTCTTTCTTTCTATAGGCAAGATGATTCCTTTTCACGCAGCTGAGAGGTTACCTTGGTACCTCAGTAGTTTTTATTAAAGTCATAACTCAGTAACATCCCTGGCATCGAAAAAATGGCGCTATCAAAAATTGGCTGGTACAAAATTGTTAAACATCTTTGGCCAGCCCACTTACATCGTGGCAAGATGCCTTGTTCCCCCTCCCCCTCCCCGGTTGATGCGGGTGTCCAAGATGTACTGAAAATGGCATAGGCACCAGTTAATGGCCCTGACCCTGAGGGGCATCAGGGGTGCATCCATGAACCGGATAGAATTTTTGCCCCACCTCACATCTGCCCCCAAGAGGTCACAATAGGAATTTCTAGCCTAGTATCTGTTTGTCAAATGGGTCCTTCCTGGGCTAAAATTTACTAATGTCTCTGTTAAGCTATGCTCACCAATACACTATTTAAACAGTGATGTGCCCCAGCAGCAGCCAAATTGTTACAGTCTTCAACGGACCCTCTCGGGAAGCTCCCTGAGTTCACCAGCCATGAACATCTCAAGGGTCCCAACATGAGCAACAACAGCCTCCCACCAGCTTTGCTGAAGCCACTGGGGGAGCACCTCACAGGAGCAGTCAAATTAGTAATCAATCTTTTAAGAAAGACATCATGGGCGCTAAATTGGGCCGTGGAGCGACCATTGTTTCAGTGCTATACGGCCTCTCCAACATCCAAGATGGCCTCTTAGATGCGCAGGCACGTTTTCTGCATGACGGTGCCAGACGCCATCTTGGTATAGGAATTAGTGCATGCGCAGATAACGAACGCTGGAATCATGTAAAGTAGGGAGAAAATGCCTTCAATCAGCGTGCAACGCTGATTTAAAGTGATAAGTCCCAAAATGTTGTCTAACGCTCAACTCAACGTAGTCTTAACCCCGACCATCTGAATGTGTCTTCGAGTGCCTGGAGGACCCATCACCAGCACTATTTAAAGGGACTATTCAGGATTTACAGGTTAGTGGCTGGATTATAGCTTTTGGCTGCTGAGACATTTGTAACTCTTTTTGGCAGTCTCCTAGACTTCAATACTAGGACATGGGGACATTGCCTAACATTTAGAGCAAGGACGTGCAGGAATGAAGTTAGGAAATGCTTCCACATGTAAAGGGTGGGAGACGTTTGGAACACTCTTCTGCAGACAGCAGTTGATGCTAGCTCACTTGTGAATGTTAAATCTGAGATTTCTGTGAACCAAGGATATTAAAGGATATGGGGCTAAGGCAGATATATGGAGTTAGGTCACAGGTCCACCATGATCTCATTGAATGTTGGAACAGGCTCAAGGGGCAAAATGCCACTGCCACTTACTGCCTCCTGATATGCGCCACCTTCTCCTGCAAGAAAGCGGGACGTGTCTTGGTGATGTGCCTGTCATGGTTGAATAGCTGCCAGTGGCCTTTGAGTTGTGGGTGGATGGCTTGAAACGGTGGTAATGTGTAAGTGTGAGAGGAAGCATCTGATTGGAAGAGTTGAGTACTGATGGAAAGAGTTTGTTGGTATGTGGGGGATGGAGGGATGTAGAGCGTGGAGCAGTTTGTAGGAGACACCACTTGACAGTTGACCTCACTACCTTGACCACTCATGTCAATGCATTGAACTTCTTCCTGCACTGCATCCATGTTCATGATGCTGTGCGCCTGGCATTGACTTCGTCCCCTGCTACCTCCCACTCTCTTTTGGGTGTATGTCTGGAGGGCCTCTTGCTCCACTCCCACCCTCCGCCCCTGCTGAATAAGGATGTCCCTCTCTCTGTCCAGCTCTTGCACCAAGGCCCCTGTTGCAGCATCAGAGAACCTTGGTGCACGCACTCTTGCACGCCTGGTACAAACTCAGATTGGCAAATTGGTGAGGTCTGGCATGCAGATTGGAGGATGTGGGATTTAGTGGTGCACAACCTTTATTCAATATTTTAACATAACTCATCAGCGTGTAAACATAGGGATGGGACCCGCATCTGTGCTTTACGTGTGCGATATCTGATCTCCGTTCAGACTCCGTGCAGACAGCAGACTGTTATTTTCAGCAAATAACAGGTACCAGCTACCTTTAAGAGCTTTCCAACAGACAGCCTGCCTTTAAGAGATTGGAGCTCCCTGCTGGTGGAAAGTGAGAACTGCATTGAATCCAAGTTCAAAGCCGATTTCCAACGCAGATTGCAGGTGAATCCTCAGGCTTGACGAAAGTCTTGTCCTGCCTGCGCAGGGGCCAACGGGCGCAGGTAATGGCGGATTGTGCTACTCCCGCCCAAAAACAGGCCCTATCCAATTTTCCCTCCCATGGGTCTCACCCCTGGTGAGAAACTATTAAATGTTGGTGTTCAGAGGGATTTGGGTGTCCTTGTCCACGAAACACAGAAAGTTAACATGCAAGTACAGCAAGCAATTAGGAAGGCAAATGGTGTGTTGGCTTTTATTGCAAGGGGGTTGAAGTATAAGAGTAAGGAAGTCATGCTTGTACAGGGCTTTGGTGAGACCACACCTGGAATACTGTGTACAGTTTTGGACTCCTTACTTAAGGAAGGATATACTTGCCTTAGAGACGGTGCAATGAAGGTTCACTAGGTTGATTCCTGGGATGAGAGGGTTGCCCTATGAGGAGAGATTGAGTAGAATGGGCCTATATTCTCTGGAGTTTAGAAGAATGAGAGGTGATCTCATTGAAACATATACAATTCTGAGAGGACTTGACAGGGTAGATGTGGAGAGGCTGTTTCCCCTGGCTGGAGAGTCTAGATTTAGGGAGCATGGTCTCAAGATAAGGGATGAGCGATTTAGGACTGAGATGAGGAGGAATTTCTTCACTCAGAGGGTGGTGAATCTTTGGAATTCTCTACCCCAGCGGGCTGTGGATGCTCAGTCGTTGAGTATTTTCAAGACTGAGATTGATAGATTTTTGGACTCTCAGGGAATCAAGGGATATGGGGATTGGGCAGGAAAGTGGAGCTGAGGGCGAAGATCAGCCATGATCTTACTGAATGGCGGAGCAGGCTCGAGGGGCCTACTCCTGCTTTTATTTCTTCCACTCTTTTGAGATATCAACTCAAGGTAATTATTGCGTTTGGCATTAAATTCATTACCTTTCTCACATTTGGGACTTTGGTCTACAGTGACTTTTTGTAGCTGCTTATGAGAATGCAATGTCCATATTGTCATTCAAATGAAAGTTGGCTGAATGGTTTCATTGTTCTTTAATGCAGGATTAAAGGAGTGGGGAAGGATGTAACAAGAACTGTTTATGCAGAGGAGCTTAGTGTAACTTTTCAAATGAGGGGGATGAGCAGCTCACCTGAAGTGATGTGCTAATAACTCACCCCTGGCATCTCTGGCGGCAAGGTGTTGCAGTGGCCCTTCATTTTCTGTTTTTCCCTTAACTTCACCCGAGCGTTCCTCATCAGATGATGCTGTTGCTCTGCCTCCTCCAAATGCAGTCCTCGTTGGATTATCTGGTTGTACAAGATGCAGCACGTTACAATGATGCGGGAGACTCTCTCTGCGGCATATTGTAAGAAGCCCCCTATCCAGGCACCTAAACCATTGTTTCAAGAGGCCTATAGTATGCTCAGTGATGATCCTGGTGGTCCCATGGCTCCAACTGTACCTGAGCTCTTCAGGCATGTTGGGATTGCAGAGGGGTGCCATCAGCCATGTGTGGATGGGGTCACCAAGCAATCATCCTCTAAGGTTAACGTTTCAGGTCGATGACCTTTCGGCAAGACATTAACCCTACCTTCCTCTCTCCACAGATGCTGCCTGACCTGCTAAGTGTTTCCATCATTTTCTGTTTTCATTTCAGATTACCAACATCTGCAGTATTTTGCTTTTTGACAATCTGGTTCTGACAGCGATTAGGACCCAATCATTTTTGCCCATTAATTGTTGCTGTTAAGGTAGTGCCACCCTTTGCCTTTTAAAGTATCTACTCTAAAGTGCTATTGGGCATGGTATCTGTCTCCCTTAGAACAATGGAGAAGATGTACAGTGTAATAGTTAAAACCTTTACTAGAGATATGATCAGAACTTATAACAGGCATTATTTTGAAATTGAACTTTTTACAGTGTCAGAGTTTCCTATATTTTATCCAAGACATTACATGGGCACAATTTATGGCATATTTAGAGAAACAATGTAGAATATCCTTTCTAAAGCACTTTTATGTACCACATACATTTGCATTCTCTCTCTCACAGACAAATCATAAAAATACATCCTCTTATAATGCACTATTTGCTTAGCCTCCAAACACAATTCATCTGCTCTTTATTACACTTTTGGTTTTAATAATATTAATTTAAGCCAACTATCCGAGCAGTCTCTGGTTACAAGCATTTGTACCATAGGCCTAAAGCAATGCAAGGTTCCTAGGTGCACTGGGACATTCAAAGTGTGGTCACTAATCAATGCCCTGGCATTCTCTGGACATTTTAAATGTCAACAATAGATTTCAAAATATTGCTTATAGCTGGTTCAAATGTTGTGCAAATGGATTTCTACAGCTTGGTCAGATGTTAAGACATTGGGCATGATTTGTACATGGAGCCGGGAAGGGAGCGGCCGGGGAGATTATCGGACTTGAAACCTGGCTAGCTGTCAGGCGGGAAGGCTGGGGTTTGGAGAAGAGGGAGGGAGAGATCTTGGGCCGTGGAGGACATGGGGTGGGGGTGTCTGATGCTGGAGGTGGAGATCGGGGAGGGGGTGGGGGTGGGGGTGCTGATGCCGGGAGGAAATTGAAGGCAGATGAAGAGCAACAAATATAAGCCCTCTTGACAGCTGATGAAGATATTTGCCTAGCTCTCTCCAGAGCTGCTATCAAATGGCAGGACTCCTCCCTCCACCTTCCTATATAATAGTTCCATCCCATAATCAATATAAATCCTCACAGTCAAATCTGTTGCCAAATCTTCAGGAGATGAGTCAGAGGGCACAGGTCGGGTGAAGGGATCGGAGGTCGGGTGAAGAGGTCGCAGATCGGGAGACGGGGTCGGAGGTCGGGTGAAGAGGCCGCAGATCGGGAGAAGAGATCGGAGGTCAGTCGCAGTTCGGAAGAAGGGATCGGAGGTCGGGTGAAGAGTCGGACATGATAGAAGGGTCTACCATGGGGGGGGGAGTTGGCTGGTCACGAGGGTCCGATTGTGCCAGGTGAGCTTGTTGGGCCTGGATGAATCACTCCTGCTCCTCCTGGCCCACAAAGCAGTGTAATAAAGGCACTAACCTCATTGATTCAGCTCTTCTTGACTGCTTTCGCCTGACGAGAATAAGAAGCGATGGGAGACCCGTGCAGGTAAGGTTAAATTCGTTTCACCTTTACAATACACAAAAAATTAAGTGTCCCAACTATTGCAATGAGGTACATTGCCCCTTTAACAATCCACCCGCTGTTATTAATTGGGGATGGGACTTCCGGCTTTCTGATGCGTGCACGTAACCAAATGCGGCTGGGTTAAACCTGGATGTGGGCGCATTGAAGCCGGATTGCGATCCCACTTCAAAAAACTGTAATTTTTACCTCTCATCCGCCGCAATCCACCCATTCTTTGGGATTAAAATTACCTCCATTAAATCTAAATGACGAACATGAAATGGAATAATCTATTTTATCATTTCCAGCAGAACTTTCTGGTATTGAGAACAATAGAACTTCGCTTTGCATTAAAGAATTCATTTATTATATAGTTATAGGTGCTGTCTTCAGCAAGATGAGAATTAGTCACTTGCTCCACACTCTGCTGGGGATGATGGATGGTAGCAAACCCGTCATCTCTGTGTGAAGTCAGCATTTTTCACATACCTCTAAGTCATTAAATGATGCTTGGAGCGCAAACCAAGTGATGTTCTTTGTTGTACTTCTGTGAATGAGGCCATTAGTACAGCTCCTGACTAACAGACAAATGGCTGCGTGTAACAAGTGGAGGAAAATATCCAACCACTCAGTCCATCATGAAGATTGTAATATTTCATTTCAATCAGTGTTTTGAAAATGATAATTAATGTGGATAAAAGCAGGCGATGTTGCAGGGCTATTGTGGGACAAGAATGGAAATATGGCTGTTTGTTCATGTCTCTAAATGAATGTGTGAATATATGAAGCACTAAACAGCTAATATGTGCTGAATAAATGACACGAACAAGGGAAATATTAATGCAATTCGCAGAATCCATTGTGCATCCGGTCGACACGGGGATTGGCATTAGCATGCTTCCCAAGAATGGAACAATTGCATCTTTGGTCGCAAGGAGTAATTGAGGCTTTTTTAGGCAGATTCGGAAAGATTAAGGACTGGTTTTAGTGTGTAGGTTTGAAGTGCGTCTTGGAGTCAAAAGAAATGTATGATCGGGAACACAATCTGAGATGAATCATGCAGCGAGTGTTAATGCAAGATGTTTTGGGATAATTTATGTGAGAATGAATGGACATTGTTGGGATACATAGTGAATTTAATATTAATATTACTATCTTGTAATTTTTATTTTTAAAATGTAGCAAAATAGTCTAGAAAACCCCCAATGCCTTGCTACATCTCTCTCGAACTTCAAAATGTCTTCTTAAAACCCATGTCTTCAACTGTACATGTGGTCACCTCCGCTAGCCCCACCCTCCTACTTCTGCTTGGGTCTAACCCCTAAATGTGAATTATTTGCGTTACACGTTATACGTGACTACACTTCAAAAGTACTTCATTGGTAGTAAAGTGCTTTTGGATGTCCTGAGGTCATGAAAGGTGCTATATAAGTGCAGGTCAGTCTTTCTTTCTTTTGCCACGCTAAAGGTGTTGGGTGAAGGTGATGTCAGAAAAATGGGTGGGTATCCTACAAAACAGACCCCCTACCTGCCTGGTTTTGCTCGATGTTTCTGAAGGTAAGGAAAGGAAAATCCAGGCTTTAGCACACTGCCCCTGCCTGATTTGGCGGGGTCAGTTACATTTACATAATGCATGCAAACTCCCGGCAATATTGTGACTGGCATTGTAAGCTCGCCGAAGTGGGAGGGGAGGGGTAATCGCAGGCAAGCAGTCCATAAGAGGCTATTTAAAGGGATTTAAAGGGATGAAGCCATCTAGAGATAATTTAAAAATGTAACAAAAATGCATTGAAAACATACAATAAATCTCGGGACTGGAATCCAAGGGGCCAAGTGATGGAGTAGTGTAACTCCAAACCCTCGTTTGATTGTTGGTGGAGTGCAGGTGAGGCAGATGAAGTGATCATGAGGGGGGTTGCCACTCTGGAGTACTCTCCCCATAGGACAGTATTGTAGCACACCTAGTAGGAGGCAGAGAAAGAGATCTCGAAAGCATAGCTGATTGTTGCTGCTGCTGTCAGTCCTATGGTGCGTGTTAACTGCAGATATCCTTGCAACAGCTTGGTATTTAGCTCTTTGCTGGCCCAGAGTCTGTGTGGTCAGTTTGGCATGGGGCACCTCTGCCTGTCAATGTGGATGGGAGGGCAGATGGGTGCAGCCTGCTTCTTCTGTGGGCGTACCAATAAAATGGCAGTGCCATATCACTTTGTACAAAACCTCCTGACTAACTAAGTGAAAACAAAACTGGTCTCAAAATGTTACTAAGAAATCTTACTGTGGGGCTCTTTAAAAGCACTTCCATAAACAACACACCCTAGCAGCCCTGGGTAATTATTTCACATGGGCGGGCAGATGATTGAATACTATACCGATGTACACACCAGGAAATTGTGGGGCTATCTAAATGACAGAATTGGGGCCTGGTTTAAATATAATTAACTGCAATCTGGTGGGCACTTCTGGTGCCAGTACAGGACCTAACTGGATAATTGGATGGTCGTAAATTGGCAGAAATGTGGCCTAATGGATCGTTGCCCCTTTCTGATCAGTTCTACCCACTTTACAGCTGTTAATCTGAATATCTACTCTACTGAGTGGAACATAATTACACAAAACTCAGGTTTAAAACAATATCAAGGCAAGCATTTGATTAATAACAAATGTCATTTTTGTTTCAAAATGAAAACATACAATAAAGATGGACAGAAAAAGACCAGCTGGTCCATTGAGGCTGTCCCATTTAGTCATACAACAACAACTTGTATTTATGTAATGCCCTTTAACATTGAAGAATGTCTCAAGATGCTTCTCAGAAGCGTAATCAGATAAAAAGGGGATATTAGCAGGGGTGACTAAATGCTTTGTCAAAGAGGTAGATTTTAAGGAGGGCCTTAAAAGAAGAGCGAGAAAGGTGGGGAGCTGGAGAGATTTAGGGATGGAATTACAGAGCTTAAGGTCTAGACGGCTTAAGGCACACCCACTAATGGTGGATGCTCAAGAGGCCAGAGTTAGAAGAACGCAGCGATCTCGGAGGGTGGTGGGGCTGGAGAAGGTTACAAAGATAGGGAGGGGCGAGGCCATGGAGGGATCTGAGCATAGAGGTGGAAGTAGGTGTCCTTTGTGATGATGGGGATATGGGGTCGGAAACTCAACTCCTGTTACAACTGAGCATTATGACCCTGAACGCTTCCACTCTCCAGCAGCCATGTAATCTCCTGGGAGAGGCAAAAAAACCCCTAGGAAATTCCCCCGACCCCCAAAGGTGATGAAAAACGAGTTCCAGGAGATAAGTGACCACAAGGTACATCTTCCAACATCCCACCTACCTTTTGTTCGCAGATAGGTGCTGGTGTTTTGTGTAATGTTCTACTCACTGATGTGTTCACAGTAATTGTTGTGAAAATGCATATTTGTTTTTTACTGGTGCTTCATGCAATGTTTCACCCACTATAGGTTTTAAAGTGGCTATTCAAAGTCACTGATTTAGTAACAGGCACAAAGGACACTGCGAGCACATCAGTATCTATAAAAGCCACAAAATTGATTGACACAATGAGTCAAATGTTATGTAAAACACCAGCTTTGATTGGAGTAAGACATTTTTGACAAAACTAAAAGGAAATTGTTGAATTCAAGTCACCTTCCATCTTTTTTTTTATGGTGACTAAATTCTCCAGCGACCAGGCAGTGTGTCATTGTCACAATTTAAGTTATGAGGAAAGGTTAAAGAAGTTGGGCTTGTTTTCTTCGGAAAAGAGGAGCCTTTGAGATGGCCTAATTGAAGTTTTTAAACATTATGAAGGGAATTAAGAGAATTGATCCTGACTAATTGTTCACTGTGGCAAGGGAGTAGGAAGGGATCAGGTGCAGCTTTTTCATCCAGAGGGTAATAAACTTATGGAGTAAGTTACCAGGGAAACAACTTGAGGGGAGGCTGTACCAATGGTTTTAACAGGTAATTCAATGTGTTACTTGAGAGAGAAGGGAGTAAAGAATAGGGTGAGAAGGTGTTTAGGTGGGGCTGATCTATCTAAAGGAGACATGCTTGTTGGGCCTAATGATCTTTCTGTTCTTAAAAATTCTTATGTTTTTAAAATGAGCACAAAAGAATTCATAATAGTTAATCTAGAACCGTGAACCTGCAATGCACAACAAATATTACTGTTTTGATCCATTGACTTACCGCAATCTCCTTCCATCTCTCCTCTGCTACCCTCCGCCTTGGAGCAACTCTTCATCCTCAGTGACTTCAACCTATAACTAAACTCCTCCAGCTCCTTCTCCTCTGACCTCTTTGTTCTCCTATATTCACTCTACACATTAACCTTCTCACCTACACCCATAGCAACAGCCCCCTCCTCAAATTTGCCATTTTTCATGGCCTGGGCTTGGGAGATTTTAACATGCCCCAACACTGACTCCCGCCCAAGGGAATGATGTCAATGCCGGCGGGCAGGAGTCGACAGTGACTGGAGGGGGCGTCAGGCCACCACTGGGGACCCAAAGAAACGGTCCCTGCCAAGGTAAATGAGGAAGTGGGGGGGGGGATCTGTATAGATTACGATTGGGGGAGGGGGGAGGCCAAGGTAGCCAAGGAACCTTTAAAAAATACACAAAAGCTTACCTGGGCCTCCTGTGACCTCGATGGTGCCTACTGACAGCTGTCGCTGGTGGGTCTGAGACTGTGCGGCCCTTAGTCGGCCCACAGTTAGAATAGCGTGCGCAACCCGGTGACAGTCCTCTTGGTGGCCTTCCCATGTCTGATTTCAGATAAGTTAAGATGATGGGCAGCTGGAATGGGTCAGGAATGTAGCACCAACCCCGCCCCAGTCATTGATGCTGAGCCGGCCCACAGGTAGGTCTTGGGAGGGGGGAGGCAAAGGTGGGGGACCGAGCACGGGCTGGCAGCATTGCGCAGTATTGCTGTGGAGGCAGGTGAAGCAGTCCTGCTCCTCTTGGCTCCATATTAAGGTAAGTGAAAATTGGAAAACTTACCTCTCCTCTCTGTTGGCGGCCTCCTCTGGCTAGACTGCCGTAAACCTGTAGAAACTGAGCATGCTCAGCACATGTCCGCCTAGTTTTTGACCTATTTGGCATTATCATTAGCCCTGTAACCTTGTGACAACCACTTATTGATTCCTGTTGTGCAGATAGTTCAGCCCTTGCATCTTCTACCTATCTATCAGAAGAAAATTGTTAGTAGTTGTAGAACATCCCACCATACGCCTACCACTGGAAGCAAGGCTCCTATTCTTGCTTCATCAATTGATAAGTTTACCTTGCCCTTCTCCCCTGGTTACCTTCCAGACACCACCATCTCCACAGGACTCAATGGACTCTGCTTCTGTTGCTTTTGGAAATTCTGACCTCAATTAATTTAGCTGTAACCTAAACATAATAGATGTGAGTAATCTATTCTCTGTAGATTGTTCTCATTAATTTGCCACATCCTGGGAATAAATTTGGCCTGAATGAACAAACCTGTGATTCCTTACATAGGTCAGTTGCTCAATAAATATTTAGTAAATGGATCTGCCTTCCTCCTGAGGCAGCTAGTCAATAAACAGTTAGATTCTCATAATTTAACTGTTCCTGCATCAATTAATAAAGCAGACACAACTCTCAACCACGTTTATCACTGAGCAAGTCCCTCAAAAACATAAACTGAAGAAACTAATCACGAAAACTCATTGATATGTCACTGGGGATAACTTCCACATGCTGGTTGGGCCTTTGCTATATCAAAGGGGTACTGCCTTCATAAAAGTATTTGGGAAATCGTTCCTCGTTTGTTTGCAGAGAGTTTGATGACATAAATTGTGTTAATGCGTCATAGGCTTCACTGTGCATAACATCAGAATGAAAATTACGTAAATCTCTTCTACCAATTTTCTCTCCCCAAACAAAGGTTTGCAACATTCTTTCATGAAGATGGTGTCTATTCAAATGTTAGCTGATGTATCCAGAAATTAACACCTAGATAAATTGACTACCCTCTCTCATCTGTTGACTCCATAAAAATTTTCCTTCAACTATTATATCATTCATACCTCACTGGGTGTGTTGTACTCCACCCCAGCTACTGCCATTTATGGTTCATGATGCTCAGCAGCCAGTGGACAACAGTGATCTTACGAGTTGGAATCCTTTGATGTGCAATTGTCCTCTCTACTGTTCCAAATCTGGCTGTCGCCTTGGATTTTCCAATGGTTTCATTTCACCCTTGGATTTTCCACCATTTTGGCTTTCAAGAAACAAGTCTTTTCAATGTCTTATCCCCGTCCACAGACTCTTAACTCCATACAACAACAACTTGCATTTACAGGTAGCCTTTAGTGTAGAAAAAGTGTCCCAAGATGCTTCACAGTGCTGTAATCAGACAAAAATGCACACCGAGCCAATGGAGATGTTAGGAGGGGGCGACCAAAAGCTTGGTCAAAGAGGTGGATTTTAAGGCGGGACTTAAAGGAGGAGAGGAAGGTAGAGAGGCTTAAGCAGAATTCCAGTGCGTAGGACCTAGGCTGCTGAAGGCACGGCCCCTAATGGTAGAGCAAAGGGAGGTGGTGATTCAAAAAAGGCCAGAGTTGGATGAACAGAGAGTTCCGGGGACATTGTAGGGCTGGAGGAGGTTACAGAGATAAGGAGGGGTGAGGCCATGAAGGGATTTAAACACAAGGATGAGAATTTTAAATTGGAGCTATTGAGGGACTGGGAGCAAATGAAGGACAGCAAGCACAAGAGTGAACAAGAACAGAACAACCTCTGGCCCAAAGACTCCAGTGCCTTGCTCTCTGATGTTGGTAGTGCAAGTAATTCTGTGGGAGATCTTGTGGTAAAACTTTTTGAAATCATTCATATATGCCTTAAATATGTTAATAGCATCAAATTAGGGTCTGGCTGTGGGAAACCACGCCCCGCTTGTTGCTGGCTCAAATCTACCATTTGAGGACTTTTACCAGCAGAGAAACATGAACTTCTTCCTTTAATGAGCATCAAATCCCCAGCTACCTGTCCAGTTTAAAGCTGTAATATGTGGGGTGTTTTGGGGTTGTTCTCACCCTATTGATCGGTGCAGGTATCTGGTCCCCGGTCTAGCCAAGGAACACTTATACCTCACGGATCGGGGGTTCAGGAAAATGGGACTTATGCTAACGCACCCGGTGATGGATCACGTAGCCGAATAGCACAGAGAACACACAAACTCAGTGTTTGAATTGAATTGGAATGTTGGTTTTATTATACTGTCAACACGAAGAAAATAATGATAAAAACGGTCCTACACAGTACATTGAGTTACACACACCCACTACAGTACTTTATCCTGCTAAACTAAGAGTTTGGTGGGGACCCTGGAGACACCTATCACACACACACATGTATGGTCGAGGCTCATCAATCCTTTGCACTTGCAGGTCTGGCTGACTGGTTCTCTCATGTAGGGTTCGTTGGTTTCGCTGGAAGCTTATCTCCTCCCTGGAGAGCTCGGGTGGAAAAAAAAACAAGCAGGAACTAAGAGGAAGAGAGAGGAAGAGAGAGAAAGAGAGAGTGAGAGAGCTGGAAAAGAGATAAGAGCTAAGAAGCAAGAGAGCAAGAACAAGAGACAGCTAACGAGCAAAATTTTTTTTTCCAAAAATATACTTTATTCATAAAATTTGCAGCAATACATACAATACAGTTCTCATATCACTTTCCAAACGTACACAATACAGATTATATAATTTGCAGGTTACGTCAAGTACAGTTCAATGAACACATTGGACATAATTACAGTTCATGACACTCTAGGGTGTCTCATTGCATCATACTCAACACGGATTATTGCTTACAGATTCATTTCAGGTCCATTTCAGATTTATTACAGGTACATTACAGCAATTTGAATTTTACATTCTGCCCGAGGGGGTTTTTCCCTGATTGCAGCCCCTCGGTTTACAATGGCGGGAAGGCTCTAAACGGTTGCCTTTCCCCACAGAGCCTTTGCAGCGGCCGTACCCATCCTCAGTGCGTCCCTCAGCACGTAGTCCTGGACCTTGGAATGTGCCAGTCTGCAAAACTCGGTCGAGGACAGCTCCTTGTGCTGGAAGACCAGCAAGTTTCGGGCAGACCAAAGGGCGTCTTTCACCGAGTTGATGGTCTTCCAGCAGCAGCCGATGTCCGTCTCAGTGTGCGTCCCCGGGAACAGCCCGTAGAGCACAGAAACCTGTGTTACGGAACTGCTCGGGACGAACCTGGACAGATACCACTGCATCTCTCTCCAGACCTTCTTTGCAAAGGCATAAGGAGATGGGTGACGGTCTCGTCTCCACCGCAGCCTCCTCTGGGACAGCGCGCGGTGGCGCTGAGAGCCCGGGAGTGCATGAAGGATCTGACGGGAAGGGCCCTTCTCACCACCAGCCAAGCTAGGTCTTGGTGCTTGTTTGAAAGCTCTGGCGATGAGGCGTTCTGCCAAATGACATTGACAGTCTGCTTGGGGAACCAACCGACAGGATCCACCATCTCCTTTTCCCGCAGGGTCTCGAGGACGTTACGTGCGGACCACTTGCTGATCGCCTTGTGGTCAAAGGGGTTTTCCTGCACAAACCTTTCCACGAAGGACAGGTGGGGCGGAACGGTCCAACTGGACGGAGCGTTCCGTGGCGTGGCCAGGCTCATCCTTCTCAACACTAGGGACAGATAGAACCTCAGCACGTAGTGACACTTTGTGTTTGCGTACTGAGGGTCTATGCACAGCTTGATGCAGCCGCACACAAAGGTGGCCATCAGGATGAGGGCCACGTTGGGCACGCCTTTCCCCCCTTTCTCTGGAGATTTGTACATCGTGACCCTGCGGACACGGTCCATTTTTGATCTCCAGACAAAGTGGAAGATGGCTCGGGTGACTGTCGCGGCGCAGGAGCGAGGTATGGGCCAGACCTGCGCCACGTACAGCAACACCGAGAGCACCTCGCACCTGATGACCAGGTTCTTGCCCACGATCGAGAGGGATCGTTGATCCCACAGTCCCAGTTTCTGCTTAACCTTGGAGATACGCTCCTCCCAGTTTTTGGTGCACGCCCCGGCCCCCCCGAACCAGATCCCCAGCACCTTCAGGTAATCCGACCTGACGGTGAAGGGGACAAAGGATCGGTCGGTCCAGTTCCCAAAGAACATGGCCTCGCTCTTGCTACGATTTACCCTGGCCCCCGAGGCCAGTTCGAACTGGTCGCAGATGCTCATCAATCTGCAGACCGAGAGCTGATCCGAGCAAAAGACGGCGACGTCATCCATGCACAGGGAGGCCTTGACCTGAGTGCCTCCGCTGCCTGGGATCGTCACCCCTCTTATGCCCGCATCCCTCCTGATGGACTCGGCAAAGGGTTCGATGCAACACACGAACAAGACGGAGGAGAGAGGACAGCCCTGCCTGACTCCAGATTTGATCGGAAAGCTTTCTGATTCCCACCCGTTGATTGAAACTGCGCTACTGATGTTTGTGTAGAGCAGTTGGATCCAATTGCGGATTCCCTCCCCAAACCCCATTTTGGAGAGCACGTCCATCATGTACGTGTGGGATATTCTGTCAAAGGCCTTCTCCTGGTCCAGGCTGATCAGGCAGGTGTTCACCCCCCTGTCCTGTACGTAGGCAATCGTATCCCTGAGTAGCGCCAGGCTATCAGAGATCTTCCTGCCGGGTACGGCGCAGGTCTGATCGGGGTGGATCACCACCTCCAGGGCTGACTTGACCCGATTGGTGATGACCTTGGACAGAATTTTGTAGTCCACGTTAAGTAGTGAGATGGGTCGCCAATTTTTGATTTCTTCCCTCTCCCCCTTCTGCTTGTAGATGAGGGTGATGATGCCTTTCCTCATGGAGTCTGACATGCTGCCTGCCAGGAGCATACCCCCGTACACTTCCAGCAGGTCTGGGCCTATCCAGTCCCACAGAGCCGAGTACAACTCCATCGGTAAGCCGTCGCTTCCGGGAGTCTTACTCTTCTCGAAGGATCGGACGGCCTTTGTCAGTTCGTCCAGAGTTAGCGGGTGATCCAGACTCTCCCACTTGCTGTCGTCTAGAACCTCCGTGATAGACGACAAGAAGGAGTGGGAGGCCGCGCTGTCTGTGGGCTTCGCGTCGTACAGTCCGGCATAAAAGGATTTGCAGATCCTCAGTATGTCGGGCTGCGAGGACGTGACCGAGCCGTCCTCTTCCTTCAGGCTGCTGATCACAGAGCTCTCTCTGTGCACCTTTTGGAAGAAGAAGCGTGAGCAAGTCTCGTCCTGCTCCACGGAGCGGACTCTGGACCAGAAGATGATCTTGGAGGCCTCGGAGGCAAAGAGCGAGGCTTGCTGGTCCTTCACCTCTCTGAGTTCCTCCCCGACATCGATCCCCATCGACTGCAGCAGGAGCAGATTCTGCATGCTTTTCTGGAATTGGGACATTTCCCTTTGTCTCTCTCTCGCCTTCTGAACACATTTGAGGATGAAGAACCTCTTGATGTTCACCTTGATGGCTTCCCACCAGTGCACTGAGGAATCAAAGAGGGGATTTACGGTTCTCCAACCTTTGTAATCCCTCGTCAGTTCCTCAATGTTTCCCGGGGTCAACAGTTTCACGTTCAGCTTCCATGTCCCCCTGCCCACTCTCTGATCGTCCTGTAGGTGACAGTTGGCCAGGAGGAGGCAGTGGTCAGAGAAGAACACCGGTGTGACCTTGGTGGATCTGACCTTGAGCTTCGGGGATACAAACAGGAAGTCTATCCTGGAACGGACGGACCCGTCTGGTCTGGACCAGGTGCATTGACGCGCCGCTCCGTCTGCAGGGTTGCTGAAGACGTCGCACAGCTTGGCGTCTTTCACCGCTTCCTTCAGGAGTTTGGACGTGGCGTCCAGTTTGCTGTCGGCTCTGCCGGATCGTCCAGCCGCATCGATGATGCAGTTGAAGTCACCGCCGAGAATTACCGGCTTGGACGTCGCCAGCAGCAGTGGGAGCTGCTGGAAGACGGCCAGCCGCTCGCCCTTCAGAGCCGGGGCGTACACGTTGATCAGCCGGAGCGGAGCGTTTTTGTACATTACGTCTGCTACAAAGAGACGGCCCCCCACCACCTCCTTTACTTCGGTGATGGTGAAGTTGCCCCCCCGCAGCAGAATCCCCAGGCTGGAGGCACGGTTATCGTTGCCTCCCGACCAGATAGACGGCCCGTGGGCCCAGCGCTGCGACCATTGCCTGTAATTGCTGAGATGCGGCAGGCCGCACTCCTGTAAGAACAGCAGGTCGCTCTTGACCTTGGCCAGGTAGTCCAAGGTCGACACACATCGCGTAGTGCATTTAACGCTACGCACGTTAATGGATGCGACTTTCAGACCCATTTTAACAACAGTTTAAAGTCTCACCCGTCAGTCCGTTTGCTGTTTCCAGCTCTTGGCCGTGTCTCTGCATCCCGGTGATCTGTGTAAAGTGTTCCACGATCCCTGAGCTGAGGTACGAGTTCTGTTCTGCCTCAGAGAGGGGGTCGTCGTTCCGCCGGGGTGACATCGGCGGCCTGGTGTCGGGTGAAGAGTCCGTGCGATCCTCGATCGGTTGGGGCTCCTCGTTGTCGCTTCTCCCGGTTTCCCGGAGCTGTTCTTCACTCTCTGCGGTGCTGCTCCCGGTGTCCCGGAGCTGGTGTGCGCTGGGCACTACGATGCTGCCGGCTTCCCGGAGCTGGAGGGCACTGGAGGCGTTGTCGCTCCCAGTGTTCTGGAGTTGGAGGCTGCCGATCGCGTCGGTGTCACCTTGGGTATTTTGCCGCTTTCGGTGGGACGGCTGACCACTTCGCTCCTGTCGTCCCTCCTCGTCAGACTCGGGGTAGTCGCTGCAGTCCGACTGCGACTCGAGTGCTCTTTTAACCCCTGGTGTAGTGTCGGCAGGGGCTTGTTTCCTTTCCTCTGGCTTCTTCTTTTTGGTTTTTTTGACCACCAGCTGCCATCCTCCCTCTGCTGCCTCCTCGTCCATGGACTCTGTCGCCTGGTGGGGAGGCTCGGAGCTGGGTGTCGGGGTCTGGCAGTTTTCGGCTTGACCCTTTCCTCGTTCATTGTTTTCCTGGGCTAGGGGCTTCTTGGAGGAGGTTGCGGCCGGGCGCTGACTCTTGGCCTTCTTTGGGGCATCCTTGCTTGTTGCCCCCTCCTCCTCCGCTGTGTTGTTCTTGGCCGCCTGGGCGTAGCTGAGGTTGCGTTCGGGGCAGACCCTGTAGAGATGGCCTTCCAGCCCGCATAGGTTGCAGCGCTTGCTCTCCTTGCAGTCCTTAGTCTGGTGTCCTTCCTGTTTGCAGTTCTTGCAGACGGTTGCAGTGCAGGTGTCCGCCAAATGGCCGGATTTGCCGCAGGTGCGACAGACTCTGGGCTGCCCCACGTACGTGATGTATCCTCGACTTCCTCCGATGGCGAAGCTGGAGGGAGGGTGGACGATGTTGCCGTGGGCGTCCAGTTTCAACGTTGCCGTGACCTCCCACTTACTGGTCCAGATCCCAAACTGGTCGGTGACGTCGACGCTGTTCTGCGCCCCGTTGACGTATCTGGCGAGGAACGTCAGCACATCGGCGACCGGGACGTGTGGGTTGTACATGTGTACAATCAGCTTCCGATTCCTCTGCGTTGGGAGGGTGAAGAGCGGCTCCGCAGCGAGCATGGCCAGCAGTCCAACGCTCCCCTTCTCCTTGAAGACTTGAAGAAGCTTCTGGCATCCAGCGACGGTCTTGAAGGTGACGTCAAAATGTCCGCTTCGAGGGAAATCTTGGAGGCAGAAGATGTCCGTCGCTTTGAATCCACAGCAGTCGAGCAAAACGCGTTTGACGAAACCCTCACGATCCACCGGCGAAACACATTCGACTGTCGTTACCGTCACCCTGACGGTGTTTGGCACACCATGGCCGACTGCCCGGGTGCCCTTCCCTGCCATTGCAGTGTTGATGTGGTCCTTATGCAAATTTAGGGGCGGAGCCAGCACACAAACGACCAATCACAGCAAAGTCCGCACTTTGCGAGCGCATGAGGTCGCGGCCAGCGTTCCAGTCCGCTCAGATCCAAATAAGCCCGAAAAGGAACACACTTGATCTTAGCCAAAAGGGGAGAGATACAAAAGGGTCCAGATGGGCAATTTTTTCACTCAAAGGGTAGTGAGTGTCTGGAACGAGCTGCCAGAGGCAGTAGTAGAGGCGGGTACAATTTTGTCTTTTAAAAAGCATTTGGACAGTTACATGGGTAAGATGGGTATAGAGGGATATGGGCCAAGTACAGGCAATTGGGACTAGCTTAGTGGTATAAACTGGGTGACATGGACATGACTTGCATTTATAAAGCGCCTTTCATGACCTCAAGACGTCCCAAAGCGCTTTACAACCAATGAAGTACTTTTGAAGTGTAGTCACTGTTGTAATGTAATGTAGGAAACACAGCAGCCAATTTGCGCACAGTAAGCTCCCACAAATAGCAAATGAAATAAAAGGCCCCAGTTGGAATCTGTCCCAATCTGATGATTTATTTTGACTTTTCTCTATTTACAACAACAACATTTTTATAAGATTGCCACTCCATTAACCTCATTCTATTCATGGACATTCTTATATCAGGTACTTTCCAATCTGCAATCAATCAGCAGCTCCACATGGAGCCAACTCAGCTTTTCTTCACCATCACAGTGCTTTCCAAGTAATTGGCACTCGCAGCTATGGTTTTTCTCACTTCTGAAGTCAGCATTTTGGTCTCTTTTTCCTTAAAACTGTTTAAGTTAATAGAAAGAAAAAGTTGGGGAAAAAATAATTTTTAATGTTGTGCTTATTGTGAGATTGGTGACCTTGAGGTGGATGTGGTGTTTCTCAATATCCATATCGGGGGCCCTTGACAATTGGTTACAGAGGGGACATAGATTTAAGGTGAGAGGGGAGAGATACAAAAGGGTCCAGAGGGGCAATTTTTTCACTCAAAGGGTAGTGAGTGTCTGGAACGAGCTGCCAGAGGCAGTAGTAGAGGCGGGTACAATTTTGTCTTTTAAAAAGCATTTGGACAGTTACATGGGTAAGATGGGTATAGAGGGATATGGGCCAAGTGCAGGCAATTGGGACTAGCTTAGTGGTATAAACTGGGCGACATGGACATGTTGGGCCGAAGGGCCTGTTTCCATGTTGTAAACTTCTATGATTCTAACTGAAATTCCAAGGGTGTTCTCCTGGTATCCCACTGTAATTTCAGCGGGAGACAGGGGGGATTGGAGAAACCGAGCAAACGGCTAAAAATGGCCAATTATACCATTTTGTGGGGATGGGGTTGGTTATAGTGGGAGACTGTGAGAAACCCTGCAGAATTTCAGGGCCAGATTAGCAAAAAATTAGGAGCAGATTGCCATCCTGCCATTGTGGCTTGGGAATGGTGCTATGTGGAGGAGATATAAAAAAAGGCAAGAAAAAAATAAAATAAAAATTAAGGGAAAATAGAGTTTAAAATTCTGTCCATAGTATAGTGGTGAAATCAGTCTTCGGCGCAAGTGCAAAATGGGTGATAGCGAATTGGCAGCTTGTTTGACACTGCCCGATTTTCTTTTCCATTGAAGTCGATTGAAAAGAAAATGGAGTGTGGTGTAAAACGTACGGCCCATTCACTATCCCCCGCCCCGTGCTTTCACCGAAAGCCGATTTCACCCCGAATAAATCCTTGGAATATCTGGATTATTGGTTCAGCTTCGTATCACAGAGAGGTGCTATTTAGAACGCTTTCACCCTCAAGACTTGAGCTCTATCAGGACTATTGTGGAGTCCAGATAGCTGGGTTTGTTTAATATAATTTGTCATAGTGATGGCAGTAATAATGTCTCTATTCACAGGCAGATGTTTACAGTTTACATGCTTACCAATTAAGCGTTAATTGCTAACCTCCGTCTGTGCTTTCTACGCCAATAAATATGGTAATGCAGCCCAGCTTGTGTAACTTAATTTTTGATCTGTAACCTAGGCAAGTGGGCGAAAAAATCCTTGAAATTTTCCATAAGACCACAGGCCATTTCTCCCTATATTTTTTGACACTGTGCTTATCAAGTTGAACATCACTGGTGGGAAATATTGTTTCATTTTTGTCACCCATTCAACATTAAGCACTCCCAAGACTGGCATCGAAAGGGGTAAAACTCTACCTAACCTGTCCTGAGCTGAGGAAAAAAAACATCCTGACCGGACTGTGTGATTTTTAAAAAAAATTCCACATCCACCATCCTTGAGATTGCTCATTTTCCCAAAATTATGAGAAGCTTTGTGCTATAAACTCATACCCACTATGAAGTGGGTTGAAATTTAGTCCCCCAGGAGCCCTGTATATTGGAGAGATGAATCTTTCATCTCTTTAGTTTGACAAGGAATCAGCTGCTCTGAGGTAAAACTAATCAATGTTATTATATAACTCTACTTTTTCAAGCCAATTTATTTGATTACAGATGATTCCAAAAATGTACAGTTATCTACTTTCAAATGAAATGCTAACTACTTATTTATTGCAATTCACACAAACAGAATCAGTGTCACACATTCCCCGCGTACAGCTTTAGAGAAAAGTATCAATCTGTCAGCCTTGGCTCAGTGGGTAGCACTCTCATCCCTAAATCAGAAAGTTCAAGCCAGGCTTGAGCACATAATCTAGGTTGACACTTGAGTGTATTGCTGAGGGAATGTTGCACTGTTGGAGATGCCATCTTTCGAATGAGATGTTAAACCAAGGTCATGTCTGCTCTCTCAGGTAGACGTAAAAGATTCCATAGCAACATTTGAAGAGCAGGGAAGTTCTCCTTGTGTCCTGGTTAAAATTTATCCTTCAACCAACATCACTAAAAAAAAATTATCTTGTCTTTTATCTCATTGTTGTTTGTTGGACTTTGCTGTGTGCAAAGTGGCTGCTGCGTTTCCATACATTACAACAGTGACTACAATTCAAAATTACTTCATTGGCTATGAAGCACTTTGGAACATCTTGAGGTCATGAAAGGCACTTTAGAAATGCAAGTTCTTCTCATTCTATTTTGTATCAGCAAATAAGTTATACTCAAGTGACCACATAAATGGAAATATGTGTGAAACCTTCAATAGCACGATGTACAGCTGAGTTACTTTTATTGTAGAAAACCCCTACGGTGTCACCAGTCCACTTCATGTAGGTCCGATAAATTAGATGTCCCTCCCCATCCCCTTTCCAGTTTCCCCATCCTTTAGATGATGCAGTTTGCACTTCAGCTTTTATCCTGAATGTAAGACTGATAAGCACAGATGAAGGTGACGTTTTGGTTTCTTTGACATTGCAGAAGTTCAGAACGTTGAATATTCTATCAGAAGTGATTAATCCAATCACTGCCTTAAAGTGACTATCAAAATTTCATCAAGGGTAATTTTTTTAAAACTAATGTGAATTTTTGGGAATTCATCCCATTGTGCACTGAGGGTAGTTGAGACAGAATCATGCAGGTGGATAAGTAACACAAAGATACAGTGATGAAGTGAATGCAGAGATATTTTGTACAAAGCCAAGATAGAACCAGAGGACATAACTACAGAGAGGGGATTTGGGTTTTACATAGGAAAAGATGAAAAAATGGTGATAATGTCTCCTGAAATAAGGCTCAGAAAACTGGGTATAATTAGTAGGCAGATCCACAGTTACTTAAGGATCATTAGGGGAGGATTTTCTGCTGCTTCACACATTACTGTGTCCACCAAAGGACAATGATGGTGAAAGTCACTACAGCTTAAACTGCTTTTGTAAGTATGATGTGGAGATGCCGGTGATGGACTGGGGTGGACAAATGTAAGGAATCTTACAACACCAGGTTATAGTCCAACAGTTTTATCTGAAAATCACAAGCTTTCGGAGGCTTTCTCCTTCGGACGAAGGAGAAAGCCTCCGAAAGCTTGCGATTTTCAAATAAAACTGTTGGACTATAACCTGGTATTGTAAGATTCCTTGCTTTTGTAAGTGACTGCTTTCAAACAGCCTTGGGTGATACTGTTCAGATCAGCCAGTCTGCAGTGCACCTCTGCATACACTGGGTCACTCATGCCTTGTCTGGCAGGGTGAGTGACTTCACCACTTTTCCAAAGGAGTTGAACCAACAGTGGGAGAGAGAGAGCTCTGCGCTTTTCAGGGTGGCTGGATTCCCAAGTGTGAGGTCTCATTGATGGAGTCCATTTGGCCGTACAGACTGTTTTGCAGAATGCTATATCATTTATGAATCGGAATGGATTCAATTCAATTAATGTGCAGGTTCTTTGTACCACGTAATGCAGGTGGAGGCCAGTTATTCTGGAATCTCACATGACTTGTTCCATGATAGTCAATAGTCCCACCATTATTTAATGGAATTTCAAGACTGGACAGATTGTTGCCGGCAGAGGGATACCTTTTTGAGCCATGGTTTGTGATACCCGTTCGAAATCCATGAACTGCGACTAAAAGAAAATATACTGAAGCACTTGTCTTCACAATGGTATAAATAGAGCATATCATTGGCACGCTAAAACAAAGATTCCATTGCTTAGACTGGTCTGGTGGTGTCATATTTTACAGTACTGAAAAGGTATCCAAAATGATAGTAATGTGTTGCATGCTCTTTGCTTCAGAATTATGCTGTCAGGACAGAAGGCATCATGCAGCAGTCAGAAGCAGATGGTGAGGAAGTTGCTGAAGAGGATGCTGATATAAGCACGAAGCTAAAGAGCTGTCAGTCCCACTAGAGTTGCAGCAAGGAAGACAAAACCAACAACATATAATAGGCAACCATTTAAAGTCATTTCAGCACAGCTATTGCTGAATACATGTTCCCAATGAACTTGTGATTCAAACCCATTGACACCATGATCCTCCACTTGACTTCAGCCACTATGCATGCACATTCATTCATCTTCTGTTGCAGCGATATGCCACAGTACAACAGAACCATTTGCACAAAGTTAAAATCCAATTCCAATCATATTACTCTCATGGTGCTGGTGTGTTGTCAGTGTGTTTTTCATCCCATTGCTTCCTCATTGTGACTGTGTATGGTGAGAGCACCCTGCAATCCTACTATCTAATCTGGTGCTCCATCCAGGTACTACCCTAGTGGGAGAAGGAAGTGGGGTAGCTAGCTGCTGGATATCACTTGGTATCTTCCGAAATGGAGATGGCTTTTCACCTTCTTCTGCTGGGTCGTAAGATGGCCCTACAACTGTTGGTGCTACATCTGTTATTGTAGTGGCTGATTAAGTCTGCCCTCTCCCAAACGAGGACAACTCCATTTTCTTTAACCGCCATTTTTCAGTTGTCTACAGCCAGATGCTGCAAGGGTACTTACGTCCTCAACATCTGCAACTCAAAAAAAATGGATTCCAGCAACAGCCCCAACTTCTTCTTGCACTCCCAATGAGCCAATACTCCAGGAGTGCCACAGAAATATTCAAATGTGCTGACTTGCAAGGTCACCTCATTGTGGTGCAGTCGCACGGAGCAGTGGTGCCAACACTCTTGTTCCGGGACCCCATTACACGGGGATAGAAGAAATCATGGAATTTGTGTTTAATATGCATTTCATGTATAATGTTAATGGATGTTGCTCTTTTGTTCTCCGTCAACAGGTCCCACTGAGTCCTGTTTGGTTGTCAGCCCAGTCTGTTTAATTACTGTCATTAGTGCAACAAAATACTTCAAATGTTTTTTTATCTACTTTTCTAGACAGGTCTTCAAGCAAAACCGACATGTTTCCAGAGCCTCTATCTACCTAGAGCTAATAAAAGTGATCACAGTGAGTTTCAGCTAATGACTAAAGCAAGTATTAATTTTTCATTGTGCTAAGCATTCTCAGAACTTCTAATACCTTGTGTGGAACATATAAGATGAATGTGGATGCATGTGCTGTGTGCATCTGTGGGAGTTTGTAGAGGATGTAAATGACTTTTTCCTCTCCACTCTACAGAAACCAGATTTTTATGAGACTAAGAACAGAAGAAATAGGAGCAGGTGTAGGCCATACGGCCCCTCGAGCTTACTCTACCATTCAATAAGACCATGGCTGATTTTCTACCTCAACTCCACTTTCCCGCCCTATCCCCATATCCCTTGATTCCATTAGTGTCCAAATATCCATCGATCTCAGTCTTGAATATCCACAGCCCTCTGGGGTAGAGAATTCCAAAGATTCACAACCATCTGAGTGAAGAAATTTTTCCTCATCTCGGTCCTAAATGGCCGACCCCTTATCTTGAGAATCAGAGTAAATCCAACACTGAGTGCTCTTTGTCAATGTGAGTTCACTGGAACGTCACTGGGGATGAGGGAGGAATCCTCCTCTTTGTATCAAATGTACCATGTAAATGTGATATTGCATAAAGGATCTTCATTATGTTACCTAAGTTAACTGCAGCCTTCAACATAAAAGCTGAAATGTATAATGGAATGATCTCTAATGTGAGGTTTGTTCCTATTAAATTTTATAAAAGAGCCCTTTACCAAAAAGTCAAAGGTGTAAATCCCATCTTTAAATAAGTGCAGAGTGGTTGTAACTATATATTGCACAGTCAAGTCTTATCATGTCTCTTAGGAAATTAGATTTTCAGGAACTTCACTGAATTAAAATAAAATCAATCATGCGTTTTTTTTTTAGCAGTTCATGCCTACTCTCTGTTTTTCTCTAATGTCTCTAAAATTTGAAGATGCTTTTTAACTTTCCTTTAATAACTGGTGGCTTGACATATCACTAGCCTCTAATTGATTCCATCTCATTCTTCACAGTGGGCTTAACTTCTGGAAGAGAACAAATGTGGGAGTTGCTGTGTTCAGCCTTAGGGAACCACGTTCAGCACTTTGCAAATTTATGCAAAAATATTCCAACAGCTGTGATGCCACGTCTTGTTTAAAGTGAGCTCCCAGAGCCATCATAAAGCAGCAGCGCATAGAATAGGGTCCTTGTTCTCGAAAGGCCTGAATAAAGATTTTCAGTTTGTAGTCCCTCAGCACTGACTGGCAGCATCAAGCTTTGCGTGGACCCTTGGTACGAAAACACAAAATGTCACTACGTGCTGAGGTTCTACCTATCCCTGGTGTTGCGAAGGATGGGCCTGGCCACGCTGCCACAGAACACTCCGTCTAGTTAGACCGTTCCGCCCCACCTGTCCCTCGTCGAAAAGTTTATGCAAAAAAACACTTTCGACCACAAGGTGATCAGTAAGTGGTCCGCACGTAACGTCCTCGAGACCCTGCGGGAAAAGGAGACAATGGATCCTGTCAGTTGGTTCCCCGAGCAGGCTGTCAATGTCATTTGGCAGAATGCCTCATCGCCAGAACTTTCAAACAAGCACCAAGACATAGCTTGGCTGGTGGTGAGAAGGGCCCTTCCTGTCAGATCCTTCATGCATTCCCGGACTCTCAGCGCCACCGCACATTGTCCCCGAGGAAGCTGCGGTGAAGACGAAACCGTCACCCATCTCCTTCTGGAATGCGCCTTTGCAAAGAAGGTCTGGAGAGAGATGCAGTGGTATCTGTCCAAGTTCGTCCCGAGCAGCTCCGTAACACAGGACTCTGTGCTCTACGGGCTGTTCCCGGGGACGCACACCGAGACAGACATCAATTGCTACTGGAAGACCATTAACTCGGTGAACGACGCCCTTTGGTCTGCCCAAAACCTGCTGGTCTTCCAGTGCACGGTGCTGTCCTCGACCGAGTGTTGCAGACTGGCACATTCCAAGGTCCAGGACTACGTGCTCAGGGACGCACTGAAGCTAAGTGCGGCCGCCGCAAAGGCTCTGGGGGGAAGGCAACCATTTAGAGCCTTCCCGCCATTAGGGAGAATGGAATAGAAGGATATGCTGATAGGGTGAGATGAAGAGGGGTGGGAGGAGGCTCGTGTGGAGCATAAACACCAGCATAGACCAGTTGGGCGGACTGGCCTTTTTCTGTGCTGTAGATTCCATGTACTATGTAAGGTTATTATGTGGTAATGGGGGGTTTTAATATCCCGGAGGTTGGTGATCAGGATGGATATAGAGACCAGGGTCCTGAAATTCTGCAGGGGTTCCCCCCTAATCTCTTGTCATAACCCCAATGGGAGACCAGCTGAACGCCCAAGGAAACAGCGTGAATGGTTGAAAATAGCTGTTTTTAGGTTTATGCAATTTCCCTGGGGATTCCACCGGTCCACGCCAGAGTTATGGCGAGAGAGCTCAAGAATCCCGGTCTAATTACAGGGCTCTGATTTTTTCCCTCCTTTTCCAGGGTCATGTAACACACCTTTCTGGTCTATGTAGTTCAGCACCATACCTCATGGGCATCTACCCACTGAGATACCAGGGCGCCTCAGGAAAAAGTCATTTTTTCAAATTCATGTCTTTCTATAACACTTCAATGTATAAAATGAACAGAATGCACATTTAAATGGAGCACATGCACGAGCACATTCCATGCTGGCTGGACTTAGTCTGCCAGCCACAATATGTGCTTCTTAATGTTGTCATTGCAACAGGTATGAGTGGGACCATGAGAGAGCAGTGAGTTGAGGTGGATTGCTGAGGAGCAATGTTGGAGGAGGATGGGATAGTTCAAGGCAGTGAGTGGAGAGGTTGAGGCAGATTAGTTGAGACAATGAGGAATGCTAACAGACAGCAGCATCCCTACATACACTTGGGGATCCTGCACCTAAGGTCACTGGCCTGAAGTAAATGGGGTGTTTCACTATGGGGAGTGCTATAAGCCACATGGTCTAATATGGAGATGGATACTTCAGAGTATAAATTCAGAACGATTTACAAACCTAAAATTCTGATACTTTGAGCGGTGTTTTGTTTTGTTTTTCAGCTGTAAGTGACTGACACTTGATTCAAACACACAATTCCATACTGAGTGCAAAGTGTTCAGCAATAGCTTGCAATAGCTCAGTGCCAATTGCACCACCTTGCATTAAAGAAATGTAATATCTTATTGTTTGGCACCATGGTAGTAAATACCATCTCTATAGTGTTCTAATCGGCATTTAACATGGTCTCTGATCTGCATTGCTACCATTTGTAATAGTCATGTGAAGGAAGAGCACTTTTTTTATTCGTTCATGGGATGTGGGCGTCGCTGGCGAGGCCGGCATTTATGCCCATCCCTAATTGCCCTTGAGAAGGTGGTGGTGAGCCGCCTTCTTGAACCGCTGCAGTCCGTGTGGTGAAGGTTCTCCCACAGTGCTGTTAGGAAGGGAGTTCCAGGATTTTGACTCAGCGACAATGAAGGAACGGCGATATATTTCCAAGTCGGGATGGTGTGTGACTTGGAGGGGAAAGTGCAGGTGGTGTTGTTCCCATGTGCCTGCTGCTCTTGTCCTTCCAGGTGGTAGAGGTCGCGGGTTTGGGAGGTGCTGTCGAAGAAGCCTTGGCGAGTTGCTGCAGTGCATCCTGTGGATGGTGCACACTGCAGCCACAGTGAGCCGGTGGTGAAGGGAGTGAATGTTTAGGGTGGTGGATGGGGTTCCAATCAAGCGAGCTGCTTTGTCCTGGATGGTATCGAACTTCTTGAGTGTTGTTGGAGCTTCACTCATCCAGGCAAGTGGGAAGTATTCCATCACACTCCTGACTTGTGCCTTGTAGATGGTGGAAAGGCTTTGGGGAATCAGGAGGTGAGTCACTCGCCGCAGAATACCCAGCCTCTGACCTGCTCTTGTAGCCACAGTATTTATATGGCTGGTCCAGTTAAATTTCTGGTCAATGGTGACACCCAGGATGTTGATGGAGGGGGATTTGGTGATGGTAATGCCGTTGAATGTCAAGGGGAGGTGGTTAGACTCTCTCTTGTTGGAGATGGTCATTGCCTGGCACTTGTCTGGTGCGAATGTTACTTGCCACATATGAACCCAAGCCTGGATGATGTCCAGATCTTGCTGCATGTGGGCTCGGACTGCTTCATTATTTGAGGGGTTGCGAATGGAACTGAACACTGTGCAATCATCAGCGAACATCCCCATTTCTGACCTTATGATGGAGGGAAGGTCATTGATGAAGCCGCTGAAGATGGTTGAGCCTAGGGCACTGCCCTGAGGAACTCCTGCAGCAAGGCCCTGGGGCTGAGATGATTGACCTCCAACAACCACTACCATCTTCCTTTGTGCTAGGTATGACTCCAGCCACTGGAGAGTTTTCCCCCTGATTCCCATTGACTTCAATTTTACTAGGGCTCCTTGGTGCCACACTTGGTCAAATGCTGCCTTGATGTCAAGGGCAGTCACTCTCACCTCACCTCTGGAATTCAGCTCTTTTGTCCATGTTTGGACCAAGGCTGTAATGAGGTCTGGAGCAGAGTGGTCCTGGCGGAACCCAAACTGAGCATCGGTGAGCAGGTTATTGGTGAGTAAGTGCCGCTTGATAGCACTGTCGACGACATCTTCCATCACTTTGCTGATGATTAAGAGTCGACTGATGGGGCGGTAATTGGCCGGATTGGATTTGTCCTGTATTTTGTGGACAGGACATACCTGGGCAATTTTCCACATTGTCGGGTAGATGAAGACTTGTGCTCCAGAACTAGCTGCGCCTCTAGCCAAGCTGTTCCAGTACAGCAACTGTACTGGAACAGCTTGGCTAGAGGCGCAGCTAGTTCTGGAGCATAAGTCTTCAGCACTACAGCTGGGATGTTGTCGGGGCCCATAGCCTTTGCTGTATCCAGTGCACTCAGCCGTTTCTTGATATCACGTGGAGTGAATCGAATTGGCTGAAGACTGGCTTCTGTGATGGTGGGGATATCGGGAGGAGGCCGAGATAGATCGTCCACTTGGCACCTCTGGCTGAAGATGGTTGCAAACACTTCAGCCTTGTCTTTTGCACTCACGTGCTGGACTCCGCCATCATTGAGGATGGGGATGTTTGCAGTGCCTCCTCCTCCCGTTAGTTGTTTAATTGTCCACCACCATTCAGGACTGGATGTGGCATGACTGCAGAGCTTTGCACACGGTACTAGTCAATAATTTCTCCGTTATTCTCTTTAATTCACGTGGTGCTCATAGAATTTTAAAATCTTTTCATGGATTTTTTTGTCTCATTCAAAAGTAAGAATTTTAGCTTTCCAAATTGGATCTACTACAATGAAGTAGAATTGTAGTAACAATAAAATGAGATTTATTTTCATAAGGTTCGAGCTCTATTAATTTCAACATAATAATGTGTCCAATGGATTTTTTAAAAATTAATTTTCAGTTCCTATTCCAACACAAAGTCTTTGCATTCATAGTGTATCCATTCTGTGAGTCGTGCCGATTATATGCCTCAATCAGAGGCAGATTGGCTCTGAATACGCATTTGAAAAATGTTTTTCCACTTTGGTTTTGAGGAGACGGTTAGTTTCAAAAGAACCATTGATTATCCTTCTTGTGCCCTGCATGAATGGACCGGACTTCACCTGCATTGCGGAGGGGTAGTAGGCCCAGGCATTGGCGCAGCTGTCAACCTGAGCTCAGGCCGCAGAGTGAAGGCCCACATCTGCATCAACATAGGATGGTGGGTGCAGGCTAAGACTGAGCTGGTTTCGGGTTGAGGATGGATGTGCCCAGTGTAGCGATTGCAGCCAGGCCTGAGGGGAGAGGTGCCCATCACTGGGTCCTTGCCCTCCAAAAAGGACATCATGGTGTCTGATGCCGCTCCCCTGGAGATGATCACCACCCCTCTCCAGTTTCTTCAGGCACCGTGCACACTAAGGCCAGTTTCTTCAGGCACCGTGCACACTAAGGCCAGTTTCTTCAGACACCGTGCACACTAAGGCCAATTTCTTCAGGCACCGTGCACACTAAGGCCAGTTTCTTCAGGCACCGTGCACACTAAGGCCAGTTTCTTCAGACACCGTGCACACTAAGGCCAATTTCTTCAGGCACCGTGCACACTAGGGCCAGTTTCTTCAGACACCGTGCACACTAAGGCCAGTTTCTTCAGACACCGTGCACACTAAGGCCAGTTTCTTCAGGCACTTTGCACACGAAGGCCAGTTTCTTCAGGCACTTTGCACACTAAGGCCAGTTTCTTCAGACACCGTGCACACTAGGGCCAGTTTCTTCAGACACTGTGCACACTAGGGCCAGTTTCTTCAGGCACCGTGCACACTCAGGCCACTTTCTTCAGACACCGTGCACACTAGGGCCAGTTTCTTCAGGCACTGTGCACACTAGGGCCAGTTTCTTCAGGCACCGTGCACACTAAGGCCAGTTTCTTCAGGCACCGTGCACACTAAGGCCAGTTTCTTCAGACACTGTGCACACTAAGGCCAGTTTCTTCAGACACCGTGCACACTAAGGCCAGTTTCTTCAGACACCGTGCACACTAGGGCCAGTTTCTTCAGGCACCGTGCACACTAGGGCCACTTTCTTCAGACACCGTGCACACTAAGGCCAGTTTCTTCAGGCACCGTGCACACTCAGGCCACTTTCTTCAAACACCGTGCACACTAGGGCCAGTTTCTTCAGGCACCATGCACACTAGGGCCAGTTTCTTCAGGCACCGTGCACACTAGGGCCAGTCTCTTCAGGTACTGTGCACACTAGGGCCAGTTTCTTCAGGCACGGTGCACACTAGGGCCAGTTTCTTCAGGTACTGTGCACACTAGGGCCAGTTTCTTCAAACACCGTGCACACTAGGGCCAGTTTCTTCAGGTACTGTGCACACTAGGGCCAGTTTCTTCAGGCACGGTGCACACTAGGGCCAGTTTCTTCAGACACCGTGCACACTAGGGCCAGTTTCTTCAGGCACGGTGCACACTAGGGCCAGTTTCTTCAGGTACTGTGCACACTAGGGCCAGTTTCTTCAAACACCGTGCACACTAGGGCCAGTTTCTTCAGGTACTGTGCACACTAGGGCCAGTTTCTTCACGTACTGTGCACACTAAGGCCAGTTTCTTCAGGTACCGTGCACACTAGGGCCAGTTTCTTCAGGCACCGTGCACACTAGGGCCAGTTTCTTCAGGTACTGTGCACACTAGGGCCAGTTTCTTCAGGTACTGTGCACACTAGGGCCAGTTTCTTCAGGTACTGTGCACACTAGGGCCAGTTTCTTCAGGTACCGTGCACACTAGGGCCAGTTTCTTCAGGCACCGTGCACACTAGGGCCAGTTTCTTCAGGTACTGTGCACACTAGGGCCAGTTTCTTCAGGTACTGTGCACACTAGGGCCAGTTTCTTCAGACACCGTGCACACTAAGGCCAGTTTCTTCAGGCATGGTGCACACTAGGGCCAGTTTCTTCAGGCACGGTGCACACTAGGGCCAGTTTCTTCAGACACCGTGCACACTAGGGCCAGTTTCTTCAGGTACTGTGCACACTAAGGCCAGTTTCTTCAGGTACTGTGCACACTAGGGCCAGTTTCTTCAGGTACTGTGCACACTCGGGCCAGTTTCTTCAGGCACCGTGCACACTAGGGCCAGTTTCTTCAGACACCGTGCACACTAAGGCCAGTTTCTTCAGGCACGGTGCACACTAGGGCCAGTTTCTTCAGGCACCATGCACACTAGGGCCAGTTTCTTCAGGTACTGTGCACACTAGGGCCAGTTTCTTCAGGCACGGTGCACACTAGGGCCAGTTTCTTCAGACACCGTGCACACTAGGGCCAGTTTCTTCAGGCACGGTGCACACTAGGGCTAGTTTCTTCAGGTACTGTGCACACTAGGGCCAGTTTCTTCAGACACCGTGCACACTAGGGCCAGTTTCTTCAGGCACGGTGCACACTAGGGCCAGTTTCTTCAGGTACTGTGCACACTGGGGCCAGTTTCTTCAGGTACTGTGCACACTAGGGCCAGTTTCTTCAGGCGTTCAGCAGCCAAACCAACAGATCCTTAAAGAGACCGCTCAAGGCTGCCACCCGACAGCTGACGTTTTCTACGTATTTTATTGTGGATTAAATCTTTCAAGAATTGATTCCCAGTGATTCTCTTTTGTTCCTTTAGAAAATAATTTTAGAAAATGCTTCTATTATGTCTTGTTCCTTCCGTTGAATAATTCCCACAGTGATTTTCTTGAAGTGGCAGTTTCCAGACACAGACTCAACTTACTGGAGGACTGAGCCCAACCTTTGGGAGTCATTGTTTCAGTAAAATTGCAGATTTACTATTTAATCTGTTGCATTTCAGTTTTTTTTAACTGAGTTGTAAAATGAGAAAAATATTGCAGGCTTTCCGCGGTCACTGTTGCACACAGAGCTGTTAGATCCATAATTAAGTGCACTTTTGGAAAGGACAAAACATATTTCAAAAAGCCTCCTCTTCAGATTCCCAAGAAAATTTTGCAAAGTTGTTTTGACCTTTTCTATCCTTCACAATGATGCTGTTCAAGCTCAGGTCACTCTTCCACAGAAAGTGCACTTCGAGGAAACAAACCACAATCATTGGGCCCCGTAAATTACCTCGAAACCCTATGGGGTAGAAATATGGGCAGGCCCATTTTGGGGTTGGGGAACACAGGATACATTCCCTGCTTCTAAATGGTAAGGCCCGAGGTGTCCCCCCCCCCCCCCCCCCCCGATATTGGGCCTCAGGCCTTATTTCAATAGAGCCGGTGTGGTGCGAACAGCCAGCCAACAAAGAGTGAACCAGCATCCCTCAGGTGAGTGAGGGCCAGGGGTTGGGAGTTAGGAAGCCGGTGAGGGGGAGGTAGTGGCGATCAGTGGGGGGGAGGGAGCTGCAGCCTGCATTCCTGCTCCTCCCGGCTCCACATTCAAGTAAGTAAATTTCAAAAACGTACCTTTTTTGGCAGCAGGCGGTCCCCAGGTCTGGTTTTACTGAATGCATTGGCACCGGCTGGCTCAGGGCAAACCAATCTTGCAGTGGGGGCCTCAAACAGGCATTAGGCCCTTTATGTAAATAAGGGGCCTAATGCCTGTTTCAGGCGTGGTTGCGGTTCGAGAACTTTTTCTTTCTCAATATGGCGGGCGGCGCACTCCGAATGGAAATGTTCGCATGTTTCCTACCCACCATATTAGAGGTTTAGTAGGTCGGTTAATGCTCATCTCTTGTAGCATGCATCCCTCTCAAATGCTGCCTTACTTTCCTCCAACCAGCACTGCTTTTCCTCCTCCATTAAAATAAAATCCAAGGGATCGCTCAATGGGAATACGATCAATGTTACTCAGAGCCTTTTACTGCGAGTTGGGGGAGAAATATCCCAATGGTCTCACAGGCCCTTACATCAAAGGACAGCTCTGCCTAGGTATGACTCAAAAAAAAGAAAACACTCCAAAACTTTTCCTGCATCTCAAAAAAATCACTCTTCAAAGCTCTGCCAGGCTGCAAAGTAAATCACATCCACCAAGATCAGTTGATGCTAGAAACTGGTATGCCTTCTGTCATTCAGTCTTGTGTCACCCTTGGTGTATTGGGGGCACAAGTCATGGGTTTTGGCCACTCCTATGCTGGTCATCCTCACTTACACATATCACAGTGACTGCCCACCAGCATCACACACACATACAGAAGGCCCCAGCCCCAAACAGAAATGCCAGTGCACCAAAAACATTTATCTCATTGCTGAGGACATGAAAGATACTATATAAATACAAGTTCTGTCTATCTTTCCTTCTTTATTTAAGGCAACTGCCAGGATAACAGGCATTAATGTTCAAGACTTGATATCTGTGGTCACAGACCAGCTACATATTGGAGTGGAAGCTACAAAATTGGACCCTTTCTGTTCACGATAAGCGATAGTATTTGGGATAGTGGCCTGTATGTGGCCATCCTCTTTGGCTTCTGTCAGCATCTCCGAGTCTCTGCTCTTGGGTCTAGGAAACTCCCCAGCTGCCAAGCTGGGTCAGAAGTGTGGAACTTTGATGTCCTACTCAAGATCGTACCTCTTCCCTTCTGCCACCTAAACCCTAGACCAAGCCTTCGTCACTTCAAGGCTTGACTTCTCCAAATCCATGCATCAACCCTCCACAATCTTTGACTCATCCACATTGCTGCAGGCCGCATCAGCACTTGCAACTTCTCTAAGCTCCACTGGCTGTCCATGCTCCAGCATGTCGAGTTCAAAATTTTTATCCTTGTTTTCAAATCTCTCCGTGACCTCATCTTATCCTATCACCAACATGGCTCACATCACTGCACACACCCCTCATTCCTCTAACGCTGACTTCCACACAACCCTTGTTCCCACATTACAATAACATTCACACAAAATGGGCTAGAACATAAGAACATAAGAAATAGGAGCAGGAGTAGGCCACACGGCCCCTCGAATCTGCTCCGCCATTCAATAAAATCATGGCTGATCTTCTTCCTCAACTCCATTTTCCCACCCTATCCCCATATCCCTTGATTCCCTTAGTGTCCAAAAATCTATCGATTTCAGTCTTGAATATACTCAACAACTGAATATCCGCAGCCCTCTGGGGTAAAGAATTCCAAAGATTCACAACCCTCTGAGTGAAGAAATTTTTCCTCATCTTGGTCCTAAATGGCCTTATCTTGAGACTATGACCCCTAGTTCTAGACTCTCCAGCCAGGGGAAACACCCTCTCAGCATCTTTTTGACATACCTGGGCAATTTTCCACATTGTCAGTTGTAGCTGTACTGGAACAATTTGGCTAGAGGCGCAGCTAGTTCTAGAGCACAACGCTTCAGCACTACAGCCGGGATGTTGTCGGGGTCCATAGCCTTTGCTGTATCCAGTGCACTCAGCCGTTTCTTGATATCACGTGGAGTGAATCGAATTGGCTGAAGACTGGCTTCTGTGATGGTGGGGATATCGGGAGGAGGCCGAGATGGATCATCCACTCGGCACTTCAGGCTGAAGATGGTTGCAAACGCTTCAGCCTTGTCTTTTGCACTCATGTGCTGGACTCCGCCATCATTGAGGGTGGGGATGTTTGCAGAGCCTCCTCCTACCGTTAGTTGTTTAATTGTCCACCACCATTCACAACTGGATGTGGCAGGACTGCAGAGCTTTGATCTGACCCGTTGTTTGTGGAATCGCTTAGCTCTGTCTATAGCATGTTGCTTCCGCTGTTTAGCATGCATGTAGTCCTGTGTTGTAGCTTAACCAGGTTGGCACCTCATTTTTAGGTATGCCTGGTGCTGCTCCTGGCATGCTCTTCTACACTCCTCATTGAACCAAGGTTGATCTCCTGGCTTGTTGGTAATGGTACAGTGAGGAATATGCCAGGCCATGAGGTTGCAGATTGTGCTGGAATACAATTCTGCTGCTGCTGATGGCCCACAGCGCCTCATGGATGCCCAGTTTTGAGCTGCTAGATCTGTTCTGAATCTATCCCATTTAGCACGGTGGTAGTGCCACACAACACGTTGGATGGTGTCCTCTGTACGAAGACAGGACTTAGTCTCCAAGAGGACTGTGCGGTGGTCACTCCTACCAATACTGTCATGGACAGATGCATTTGCGACAGGTAGATTGGTGAGGACGAGGTCAAGTAAGTTTTTCCCTCATGTTGGTTCGCTCACCACCTGCCGCAGGCCCAGTCTGGCAGCTATTTCCTTCAGGACTCGGCCAGCTCGGTCAGTAGTGGTGCTACCGAGCCACTCTTGGTGATGGACATTGAAGTCCCCCACCCAGAGTACATTCTGTGCCCTTGCCACCCTTAACTACATCACTCTCAAACTGATATGAAATTCTCTCATATTATGATCACTCTCCTCAGAGGATCCTTAACTATAAGATTACTAACTAATCCTGTCTCATTACACAATACTAGATCTAAAATAGCCTGTTCCCTAGTTGGTTCCTTGACATATTGTTCTAGAAAACTGTCTTGAATGCATTCCATGAACTCGTCCTCCAAATTACTTTTGCCAATTTGGTTTGCCCAGTCTATATGAAGATTAAAGTCCCCCACGATTATTGTATTACCCTTGTTACATGCTCCACTAATTTCCTGATTTATACCCTATCCAAGACTATAACTACTGTTAGGGGGCCTATAAACTACTCCCACCAGTGTTTTCTGCCCCTTGATAATTCTTAGCTCCACCCATACTGATTCTACATCTTGATTTACTGAGCTAAGATCCTTTCTCATTACTGCCTGTATCTCATTCTTTATTATCAGGGCCACACACCCCCACCCTTTTCAATTTTGTCTATCTTTTCTAAAAGTCAAGTTCCCAACCTTGGTCATCCTGCAACCACTTCTCAGTAATAGTTACTGGATCAAACCCATTTATCTCTATTTGTGCCATTAATTCGCCTATCTTGTTACGAATGCTTCGTGCATTCAGATATAGCGCCTTTAATTTTAACTTGTATCTCCATACTGCATCTGCCCCAGGAGGTTCAGGTCACAGCGGGACTTCTGTCCGTTGCCTCAATCACATGTGATGCAGGTCCAGTTTCCTGGGTCGGGGTGGGGAGGGTCATTAAGTGTGCAAGGTGGGTTTCTGGCAGGATCCCTGCCAGTAAGAGGGAGTCTGTCGATACCAGCCAGGAAAGCTCAGGCTGCAGCATCGAACTTGAGAGGATATCTACTGCCGACCCCAAGTTTATATCAATGACCTTGAGGCCAGAAGTCCGGCCAGCTTGAAAGGCCGGCGGAGGTTTTGCCCTACTGGAGATACACTCCAATCAAAGGGGACCGGAAAATCAACATCAGTTTCTCCCACAAGGGATAGAGATATTTTAAGTGCGAAAATGAAAATAGTTATATGGGGGCCGATTTTCGAATGGCCAAGCGGTGGGGGGGCTCCTAAAATGTTGGAATCCCAGAGCAGGTTCGGAGCCCGGCTCCAACCCGCTCACTTCCGCGTTCCCCAAAGACGCGTTCGGGTGTGTGCGCAGCTCCCGCATGCGGGACTCCCACTGGCAATTAAAGCTGGCGGGATGATAATTTAGATAGTCATTTAGCTAGTTGAGGTACTTGACAGACCTCATTGACTGGAGATTTTGGCAGGGGTGCAATTTTGAAGGATCCTCAGCGTGTTTCCCGTGCTGTGGGAAACACTCCCTGTTGGAGCAGACGTGTTTCAGCCAGCAGCCAGTGGGAGATGCAAAGGATTATTTGACAGTTGGGGGCAATACCTCATTTATTTTAGCAGGGCACTCTGTCCCTTCAGGTAAAGTTTTGGCTGCAACACCTTTGTCTTTCCACTCAAAATTATTAATTTATACCCTAAACTCTGCTGTCCAAACACATTTACCTACTTTGCGGACCCCCTCAAACTCACACCGTCAGGATGGGGGGGGCGCCATAGCTGCATTCATCACTTCATCCGAGGACGAGCAACATCACCAGTCTTGCCAGGCATGCCGTCCACCTCCGCCACGTGGAGCTCCACAACACAGTGCTGCGCCACAGGCACCTGCACAAAATAGTCGTGCAACTACACATGCGCCAATTATAGGGTGACCCAATGGGTGGCATCAAGTGTGGGTGTTCATGATGAACCTCATGAAAGGGACTTATTACACAAGCCAGTCAAGAATGGCCAAGACGTGGTAGTAGTGGTGACAATAATAATATTTAATGTGCCATTAACAAAATCAAATATAAATAAAAAACATGACAAACCGTCAAACACCCTTGTGCATCCCCTTTGTGCTCTCAAAACCTTTGCCTTACGCTTCCGACTATTCCTACATGGTGCTTCCCTTGTGGCTGCAGCAGATGTAGTGGCAGGTTGCTCTTGGTGATGCCCTGACCAATTAGATGCTTTGGGCCTACGCCCTCTAGGTTTCGGTGCCCGTGATGGCCCCTCCAAAGACTGCTCCACCTGCACCTGTGCAAGGGCAGACTCGACCACCTGGAGAGGAGGCAGCATTGCAGGTACTGTTTGAGAGGGGGACAACCAGTGAGACCTGGGAGCGCTTTGAGTGGCGTCCCCACTTGCATGAACCCTTTCGCCATCATCCCTCTCCTGGGCCAGGCGCACATCACTCCTACCATCCTGCTGGACGACAGTTTGGAGGACACGTGTGAAGCCTTGTAAGGCCAGTGCTAGTGTATCTGCCTGCCTGTTTAAAGCAGCAGAAAGTTGCTCACCCTGAGTCCGAAGGGCCGTTGTCAGGGCCTCAATGGACACATTGGTGAGCCGTGCTTGAAGCTCGACGGAGGCTAGTCTTCCCTCCATCGCAGACATTCCCACACTTACCCGCGACACTATCTCAGAGATGCCCTCATGTCCCTGTGACAGTATCTCAGAGATCCCCTCCTGTACCTGTGCCACCATTCCACACATGCAGGAGTTGGACTCCTCCATTCTCTGCGCGATTGTGGAGAGTGCGCGTGGCACCTGTTCCAGCACCTCGCAAATGTGCTGCTGTCCCTCGATCATTCTCCTTTTAAAGGATGGCCCCCAGGGTTCAGCATCTGTATCCAGCTGAGCAGAGCCTGGAGGAGTGCTCCCACTGACACGGACTCTCCACAGCTGCCCATGCCACCAGTGTCTGTTCGTGCTCACATGTGCGACCCCAACTAAGTGAGGACGGGAACCCATCGAGGTGCGTGTATCTGCGCTGGTGGATGGCTCGCTCAGATGTGACGGTGCCCCCTCAGGTCCTCTGAGGATTCGCCCTCCGCCGTCACGGCGGTCGCTGAAGGCCCTGTAAGAGAACAGAAGGTAATATTAAGCATAATGACAGATGTTGAGGTGCTGAAGAATGCACGTTTACATCATTTGCTATTGTGAGTGCTGAATGTTAAAGTTCTGTCACCAGCCGTTTGTTGGGTGACAGTCTCGGCATCCCCGATGGACAGGTACACGAGGGTGCGGCTCACTTCAAGATCCTCCTGCTCCGCGTCCGTAGGGACGACGTGATGTTGCGGCCCCTCTCCGGTCTTCGCCATCTCCCATGCATTCTGGGCTCTCTTCTCCTATAAGGGGAGAAAGTAGAGAGGCGTGAATGAGGGATGGTGATGTGGCCAACCGCTGAACGCATTGGTTTGGGTGAGGCTGACCGTGAAAGAGATGCATCACAGGGTGAGTATGTGACAGAGCCATGACATTGTACGAGGATTGGGTTGAGTGGTAGTGGTGGGATGAGTACTAGGGAGGTGAGTAAGTGCAGGTAAGTTGAGGATGAGCTTTGAATGGGTGTGAGGAGTGATGCGATAGAGTAGTGTTGGCATGTACAGAATGAGTTGTGGGGTGGGGGCGGTGATGTGGACGATAGAGTGTAGGAGAATGAGTAAGTGTACTCACTTTGGCTGACCTAGTTAGGTCATTGAAGCGCTTCCTGCACTGGATCCATGTGCGGGAGATGTTGCTGCTGCTGGTGACCTCCTTTGCCATCTCGCGCCAGGCCTTCTTGGTGGCAGAGACAGGCCACTTCCTCCCATCCGCTGGGTAGAAAATATCCCTCCTCCTCCTCACCCCATCCAGTAAGACCTGGAGTGAGGCATCAGTAAATCTGGGAGCAGCCTTTCCCCTGGGCTGCTCCGTTCCATAATTTTGGTTCTTTGCTGCAGGAGCAGCCATTGGAGGACTGCCCCTTT
Source organism: Heptranchias perlo (assembly GCF_035084215.1). Classification (NCBI taxonomy): domain Eukaryota; kingdom Metazoa; phylum Chordata; class Chondrichthyes; order Hexanchiformes; family Hexanchidae; genus Heptranchias; species Heptranchias perlo. Next base: position 38,472,377 of record NC_090346.1, on the reverse strand, counting down.
AAGTAGAGCTCCTCCAGCTGACAGCCTGTGATGCGGGTGCGCAGTCCGCCCGCTGTGCAGGTTTCCAAACCCGGAAGCCACGGTAAGTGGCTTCAATTTACCCGCGATTGCGTGGGGAACGGACGGATTTCACTGGGCGGGTTACCCACGCGCCCAGTTTCCCCCCCGCTGCCATCTCGCCTCCCTGATAATATCAGGGCCATGGTCTTCAATTCAACTTTACAGGATAAAGCTAAAGTAATGACAGTAATTTGCACTCCATATTTCCCTTTAAAAAAAATTGTCTTCTATTGGAAATAAAAATCTTTACGCATGACAATCATTTAAAAATGTAAAATATACAAAAATAGAGTTTCCATGGAATTTTGCGCTCATACCTGACTGATTCTCATCTCCAGAGGCAATCAATTATATTCCTTCTGATTTAACAGTCGCTCCTCATATTTCCCTGTGAATGTTGGCTGCTTTAGTATAGGTGGTGTGGGCTCTTCCCCCAGTTACTCCATGGTAACAAAGGGACCTCAGCCATGTGCGCATAGACAAACTGAAAGCGAATATGTCACATAACATAACTGGACACTCCTGCTCATAAACAAACAAGCAGTACACTAGTAGAATCCTAAATACTGGAATCTCAGAGTAATTTGTTTAAATTAAATAAAGCTCATCACCATTTCTATCCCATGGAAGTTAGCCAGTGCAGTGACAGGAATGCTCAATAATGCCAGTTAATATTCTGGAATATCCTGGCCCGATTTTAACTCCAGGCAACATTTGGGTGGGTGGATGGTGAGGTGAGTTGGAAACTCACCCACTGTCGCAGATACCAAGCTCGGGACATTTTAACTCCTGGGTCTCATTAACATAACCCCAGTTCACTTCCTCCCCTGGAGGTCGGGCGGGGGGGGGGAGGGGGAAGTGACCACATGGGACGTGATATGGTGTGGAGAAGCTGCTGGAATCCTCTCCGCCTTCTACAAGCACAAAGTTCACAAATACTGATGGTTGATGCATTCTGGCTGTCAAAATTGCAGCTGAACGTAGACATCGGAGCAGCACTGCACAAGTTCCAGAATGAACGACTCTTCCTGACAATTATCCCACCATCTGTTTGGGTGAGGCTGGCTAGGGCGTTCCAGTCTATATCTCAGGAATAGTCACAGCAATGGAATCCCACTGCGGCTTGCAATATGTCCCTTGAGGTATTCAACAATGAAGTCTCAATCTGACAAGTGTTGTTCAATCCCCATCGGAAAAGTTTAGGCTTGTCTGCAAAATTCAAGGAGTACTTTTGCGTGATTTTTCCCATTTCTGGCTCATGACAAAACAAAAACTAGAAAGTGAATTCCACACCCACCTTGCTCCACACAACCAGGACATCACAATGGAATTTTGGACAATGCATTGCACTGACTTTTCCAATCTGAGCTGTGCTGCTTGTTGCATCCTCAGTGTCACATCTGGCTCAGCAGATGCTGAGAGAACATTTTCTAAATTTGGCTACATCCAAGATTCCATAAGAATCAACCCTGGCACAAAGAGCAATTGCTTTGAGCATACGCTTATTAGAACTATCGGAACTGCCACTGAAGCCCATAAAAGTGGTGTCCACGAACTGTGAGTTGTCATTTTACTTCACTGTGACTTTTTAGTCTCTTGAGAGTTAGAGGTGTATAAAATAAAAACCGATTTTCTCTGAATTTGCTGTTTTTCTGGGCTCTATTTTTTTTAACCCTGACTTTCTCCCAGTTTTTGATCCTACAAATAATATGAAAAATCAGCAATAGAAACAGACTTTAAAATGTCTTCATCTGCATTGTTGTCAAGTGGGCCTGAAATTTCATTCTGGTTCTCCCACTCTCCTGATACAAGTCTGGTAGAAACCCCGCCCCCCCAGCCCCCACAACCATCCCCGCAAAAAAAAACAGCGGCAACCCAGCAAAATCCAGAGGGCCCGAGCAGAATTTCAGGCCTGATTATATTTTTTTAAGTTCCGGAAGTGATGACGCAATTGCACGCTGGGAACTGCAGGTTGCTACCATCTTGGATCTCTTCAGTTGACAGTGTTAGGTCTTCAAAGCCACATGAAGGCTCAAGCTCCTTGCAGAACCCTTCAAAATGAGGTATTTCTAATACTACTATATTTATTAAATATCATATTTGCTTCCAGTTGATACATCCCCTGTCCAGTTATAATTTCTTGATGTTTTATGAATATGAAATTTGAACTATTCAAGTGTATGACATAGAAATTTGCATATAGATAAGTGTGACACCTGAAGTGTAACAGAAAAAATCATGGGCTGGATGCAAATTTTTATATATGTAATTTTATTCCCTGAAAGGTTATAAACCTTGCCCAATTGCTTAATTCCACTGACAGAACAAACACCGTTACTGCTTTACATTTAAGAACAAAACATATTGCTCTGCATGCACAACTATATGCCTTTCAGAGATGGATCTCCATCTGTTTATCTTGTGTGTAATTAGTTTGGTACACCGTTCTGAAGAGGCTAATGATCAACTTGTGATAAAATGCGCATTGCGTCACAAGCTCTCTGGGGTCAGCAGCGCACTGCATTTCAATGAGGGTAAGGACGACAACTTTGAAGGACAGCAAAATAATTTCTTCTTTCTGAATTCATCTGCAGATAATTGCAGCCATTAACAAAACTGCACGAACTGCATCAAGAGCAACAGACGTGTGAGGTTTTAATATGTCAATGTGCGGTCATGGAAATATTTGATTTGTAAATCTTGGGTAAAAAAAACTAGTTTTCTTTTCACATTATTGCTGAACATTGAATAAAAAGTATCTTGTAAAGAAACAAAACATTGCAGGAGGGAGAAAGAATCCCCCTTTGTTCACTGTATGCACTGGAGAAACTAGTTGACCACCATATAAATACAAAGACAATCTACTTTACACACAACAAAAGGTAGGTTAGAATTATCAAGGCCAGAGTGATCTCCTGGACTAGTTTCGATCACCTAAGGAAGTCGGAGAGGAATTTCCCAGATTTTTTTCCCCCAAATTGGCTTGGGTTTGTACCTGGTTTTTCGCCTCTCCCAGGAGATCATGTGGTTTCGGATGGGGTGGAGAGTGTATATACTGTGGGACATAAGGTATCACGCTTGTGTGGGACAGGCTGGATGAACCAGAGGATCTTTTCCTGTCTGTCATTGTTTGTATATTCATAAAAGTAGCCACTGCCCATTGCACATAAAATCAGCCAAGGCAGCATGTAACATCTGTTCATACATTTTTACATTTGTAAATGTAAAAAAAAAGTGAACTCAGGGTACATGAGAGCCCTGGATAATGAAGACATACTTTGCTGAACAGATAGTGTACCTGTAAACAAGATGTGATGTGGAGATGCCGGTGATGGACTGGGGTGGACAAATGTAAGGAATCTTACAACACCAGGTTATAGTCCAACAAATTTATTTTAAATTCACAAGCTTTCGGAGATTATCCCCTTCGTCAGGTGAATGAGTGAAAGGTTCTCAAATCGCATATCTTATATTAGGCTGGGACACCATCACACCAATCAAAAGGTGTCGTTGGTGTTCAGACAGATTAGCCACGGAGAACAGTACGTCCCAGTACACTGAATATACATTGTGTCAAATTACACAGACAGAGAGAAAGAGACCCAAATGGCAGAGAGAGAGAGAGAATATTAAAAACAGATAATTTTTTTTCCCCTTGCTGGTGGGGTTACGTGTAGCGTGACATGAACCCAAGGTCCCGGTTGAGGCCGTCCTCATGGGTGCGGAACTTGGCTATCAATTTCTGCTCGACGATTTTGCGTTGTCGTGTGTCTCGAAGGCCGCCTTGGAGAACGCTTACCCGAAGATCGGTGGCTGAATGTCCTTGACTGCTAAAGTGTTCCCCGACTGGGAGGGAACCCTCCTGTCTGGCGATTGTTGCGCGGTGTCCGTTCATCCGTTGTCGCAGTGTCTGCATGGTCTCGCCAATGTACCATGCTCCGGGGCATCCTTTCCTGCAACGTATGAGGTAGACAACGTTGGCCGAGTCACAGGAGTATGAACCAGGTACCTGGTGGGTGGTGTCCTCTCGTGTGATGGTGGTATCCGTGTCGATGATCTGGCATGCCTCGCAGAGGTTGCCGTGGCAGGGTTGCGTGGTGTCATGGACGCTGTTCTCCTGAAAGCTGGGTAATTTCCTGCGAACGATGGTCTGTTTGAGGTTGGGTGGCTGTTTGAAGGCGAGTAGTGGAGGCGTGGGGATGGCCTTAGCGAGGTGTTCGTCGTCATCGATGACATGTTGAAGGCTGCGGAGAACATGGCGTAGTTTCTCCGCTCCGGGGAAGTACTGGACGACGAAGGGTACTCTGTTGGTTGCGTCCCGTATTGGTCTTCTGAGGAGGTCTATGCGATTCTTCGCTGTGGCCCGTCGGAACTGTCGATCGACAAGTCGAGCGTCATATCCCGTTCTTACGAGGGCGTCTTTCAGCGTCTGTAGGTGTCCATCGCGTTCCTCCTCGTCTGAGCAGATCCTGTGTATTCGTAGGGCCTGTCCATAGGGGATGGCCTCTTTGACGTGGTTGGGGTGGAAGCTGGAAAAGTGGAGCATCGTGAGGTTGTCCGTGGGCTTGTCATCGATGACGACGAACACCTCGCTAAGGCCATCCCCACGCCTCCACTACTCGCCTTCAAACAGCCACCCAACCTCAAACAGACCATCGTTCGCAGCAAGTTACCCAGTTTTCAGGAGAACAGCGTCCACGACACCACACAACCCTGCCACGGAAACCTCTGCAAGACATGCCAGATCATCGACACAGAAACCACCATCACACGAGAGGACACCACCCACCAGGTGCATGGTTCATACTCCTGTGACTCGGCCAACATTGTCTACCTCATACGTTGCAGGAAAGGATGCCCCGGAGCATGGTACATTGGCGAGACCATGCAGACACTGCGACAACGGATGAACGGACACCGCGCAACAATCGCCAGACAGGAGGGTTCCCTCCCAGTCGGGGAACACTTTAGCAGTCAAGGACATTCAGCCACCGATCTTCGGGTAAGCGTTCTCCAAGGCGGCCTTCGAGACACACGACAATGCAAAATCGTTGAGCAGAAATTGATAGCCAAGTTCCGCACCCATGAGGACGGCCTCAACTGGGATCTTGGGTTCATGTCACGCTACACGTAACCCCACCAGCAAGGGGAAAAAAAAGTTATCTGTATTTAATATTCTCTCTCTCTCTGCCATTTGGGTCTCTTTCTCTCTGTCTGTTAATTTGACACAATGTATATTCAGTGTACTGGGACATACTGTTCTCCGTAGCTAATCTGTCTGAACACCAACGACACCTTTTAATTGGTGTGATGGTGTCCCAGCCTAATATAAGATATGCGATTTGAGAACCTTTCACTCATTCACCTGACGAAGGGGATAATCTCCGAAAGCTTGTGAATTTAAAATAAATTTGTTGGACTATAACCTGGTGTTGTAAGATTCCTTACATTTGTAAACAAGATGAACAGTGCATCAGGAGGCTGTGCTTCTCCAGAGAGACTGTCGCAGACCTGTGCAGCGTTTGGCAGTCAAAGTGACTACAGCCCTTAATTTTTTTCACCTCTGGCTCTTTCCAAGCTGCAGCAGGTGACATCAGTCACATTAATCAGTCTGCCATCCATGTCTGCATGAACTAAGTTACTTATACCCTCTTTGTCAAGGCCAGTGATTTTATAACAATGTCCATGGATGCCAACCGTCAGCAGGCAAGGGCTGTAGGCTTTGCTGCTATAGCAGGCTTCCCTCAAGTTCAGGCTGTGATTGACTGCAGCCATGTAGCCATCAAGGCACCTCCCAATGAGTCAGCAGCTTTCATGAACAGGAAAAGTTATCACTCTAACATTCACTACCAGCAAATCATGCCCGGATTCCTGGCAGCTGTTATGATGTCTACGTACTGCGCCAGTCCACCAGCGCCCCGCCCCCCCACCCAATTTGATAATTTGATCCAGCTCAGTAAGTCAGAGGCTGGCTGCTAGGGGACAAGGACTATCTTCTTGGCACTTGGCTCATAACAGGTCTATGAAACCCACACTTGTCTGCTGATTGGAGATGCATCAAAGCCATGGGGCTACTAGAGCCATCGTAAAGCACACCATTGTACTGGTCGAACAACACTGCCGGGACAGGTCTGGGGTCTTTCATCAGTACAGTCCACAGAGAGTCTCCCAGATTGTGATTGTCTGCTACACTCTACATAACATTGCTGTATAACGGGGATGGCACATGGCTGACACAAGAGCAGCAACATCATATTTTCATCAATGTGTTAACCATAGTGATATTCTTAAGTGACATCTTGTTTATTCTACAATTCTTATGGGATGCTTCCCCAGTGGTTGCAGCTTAGGTGGCGGAAGGCTGCTGATGCTTAGATGATGGCCCTTGAGTTGTTTCCATAGAATTAACAGCACAGAAACAGGCCATTCGGCCCAATTTGTCTATGTCGGTGTTTATGCTCCACATTAACCTCTCCCACCCTATTTCATCTAACCCTATCAGCATACTCTTCTATTCCTTTCTCCCTCATGTACTCATCTAGCTTCCCCTTAAATGCATCTGTACTATTCACCTCAACTACTCCATGAGATAGCAAGTTCTACATTCTCTGGGTAAAGATGTTTCTCCTGAATTCCTTACTGGATTTATTAATGACTATCTTATATTCATGACCCCTAATTTTGGTCTCCCCCACAAATGGAAACATCTTCTCTACGTCGAGCCTACCAAACCTGTTTGTAATTTTAAGGACCTCTATTAGGTCACCCCTCAGCCTTCTCTTTTCTAGAGAAAAGAGCCCCATCCTGTTCAATCTTTCCCAATTGTTAGAACCTCTCAATTCTGGTATCACCCTTGTGGTTATCAAACTCCAAAAGCTCATGTCTGTGAGGGACCAGCTGCAGACTGCAGCATCTTGGCTGTGGTCGGAGCAGTCTGGCTCAACTGGCTTTTTGGCACCACGAAACCCTATTGTTAGAAGGGTCGGTGAGGGAGCAGAAATGCGAGAGGGTGACATGTGCCATTCCCGTTGCACCACTGCTGCTCTCATGGGGCTACGGCTCATCACGCCCACTGACCTGCAAAAGAGTGGACTGTAAGAGATCTGTGATGTGATTGAAGTCCCTATCAATGCATTCTCCCAGCCTTTCAAAGGCTGTAGAGAAGGTGGAGCCTAGAGCCTGTATGGTGCCAATTGGAACTTTGATCAAAGCTGCAAGAACTGGTGATACAGACTCCTGGTGTAAGGGTCTGGCTAGAGCTTCCATAGAGGGCACCACATGCACCATGGTAGACTGCAGAGTGCCTTGCCACAGAACGCCACATAAGCTGGAAGTGGACTCCTCCAAACTCTCAGATAGGGTGCGGCAGCATCATGTCAGGCTTTCCAATACCTCATGTGGGCAGGAAACAGGTTCTTTTGAAGGCTGGGCCCCTCAAGTCGGCATTTCTGTCCACCTCATCAGAGCTAGGAGCTGAGCTAGCCCTCTGATGAGCCACCTCCTCAGCTGTCCTTCCCACTAGCCCCTGTTCTGCTCACTTGTGTTCTGTGATTCACCAGGTACAGACCTCTGCACCCGAGGTGCTGATTTCTATTCTGGTGTTTGGGAGGAATGGAGCGAGTGCCAGTGTGATCCATCCCTATGTTATCAGAGTACCTTGGATGTGTATCAGAAATAACCGCACAGCTCCTGAACCACCGCTATGCTTAGTGCGACGTATTCTAAGTATTTTTCCAGCAAATTGTGGTGCCACTGGAGGATCGGGGAGCACAACAATCTAACTTACCATGTTCATCACCAATATCGCCATACAGCTAAACTGGGGAGGTGGCGGGGCGGGGGGGGGGGGGGAGCTGGAGAGTAACTATGATACAGTAGATATGGGACAGGTGGAAAATGTACATAATCAACACTACTATTAACTACTATTCAACATGCCAAGCACACAGCTCTGAGAATCACCCATCACCCCTGTGCTCACTGACCTACATTGGCTCATGGTCCACCAACACCTCAATTTTAAAATTTTCTTCCTCATGTTCAAATCCCTCAACGGCCTAGGCCACCCCCCACCGCCCCCCCCAACCACTCCCATCTCTGCAACCTCCTGCTGCCCTACATCCCTCCACAAACTCTACGTTACTCCATCTCTGGCCTCTTGTGCATCCCTCACTTCCTTCGACCCACCATTGGTGGCTGTGTTTTCAGCCATCTAGGCTCTAAGCTCTGGAATTCCCTCCCCAAACCTTTTTGTCTCTCTCTCCTCCTTAAGCATCTCCTTAAAACCTACCTCTTTGATCAAGCATTTGGTCACCTGTCCTAATGTCACCTTCTTTGGTTCTTTTTTTTTTATTCGTTCATGGGATGTGGGTGTCACTGGCGAGACCAGCATTTATTGCCCATCCCTAATTGCCCTTGAGAAGGTGGTGGTGAGCTGCCTTCTTGAACCGCTGCAGTCCGTGTGGTGAAGGTTCTCCCACTGTGCTGTTAGGAAGGGAGTTCCAGGATTTTGACTCAGCGACGATGAAGGATCGGCGATATATTTCCAAGTCGGGATGGTGTGTGACTTGGAGGGGAACGTACAGGTGGTGTTGTTCCCATGTGCCTGCTGCTCTTGTCCTTCTAGGTGGTAGAGGTCGCGGGTTTGGGAGGTGCTGTCGAAGAAGCCTTGGTGAGTTGCTGCAGTGCATCCTGTGGATGGTACACACTGCAGCCACGGTGCGCCGGTGGTGAAGGGAGTGAATGTTTAGGGTGGTGGATGGGGTTCCAATCAAGCAGGCTGCTTTGTCCTGAATGGTGTCGAGCTTCTTGAGTGTTGTTGGAGCTGCACTCATCCAGGCAAGTGGAGAGTATTCCATCACACTCCTGACTTGTGCCTTGTGGAAAGGCTTTGGGGAGTCAGGAGGTGAGTCACTCGCCACAGAATACCCAGCCTCTGACCTGCTCTTGTAGCCACAGTATTTATATGGCTGGTCCAGTTAAGTTTCTGGCCAATGGTGACACCCAGGATGTTGATGGTGGGGGATTCGGCGATGGTAATGCCGTTGAATGTCAAGGGGAGGTGGTTAGGCTCTCTCTTGTTGGAGATGGTCATTGCCTGGCACTTGTCTGGCGTGAATGTTACTTGCCACTTATGAGCCCGAGCCTGGGTGTTGTCCAGATCTTGCTGCATGCGGGCTCCGACTGCTTCATTATTTGAGGGGTTGCGAATGGAACTGAACACTGTGCAATCATCAGCGAACATCCCCATTTCTGACCTTATGATGGAGGGAAGGTCATTGATGAAGCAGCTGAAGATAGTTGGGCCTAGGACACTGCCCTGAGGAACTCCTGCAGCAATGCCCTGGGGCTGAGATGATTGGCCTCCAACAACCACTACCATCTTCCTTTGTGCTAGGTATGACTCCAGCCACTGGAGAGTTTTCCCCCTGATTCCCATTGATTTCAATTTGACTAGGGCTCCTTGGTGCCACACTCGGTCAAATGCTGCCTTGATGTCAAGGGCAGTCACTCTCACCTCACCTCTGGAATTCAGCTCTTTTGTCCATGTTTGGACCAAGGCTGTAATGAGGTCTAGCACCGAGTGGTCCTGGCGGAACCCAAACTGAGCATCGGCGAGCAGGTTATTAGTGAGTAAGTGCCGCTTGATCGCACTGTCAATGACACCTTCCATCACTTTGCTGATGATTGAGAGTAGACTGATGGAGCGGTAATTGGCCGGATTGGATTTGTCCTGCTTTTTGTGGACTAATTTCTTTCTGATTCCGTTCTGATGCATAATCAGATGTAGTGAAATGCCTTGGGGCATTTTACTACATTAAAGACCCTATATAATTGCAAGTCGTTGTTGAGATAGTTCTCATGCACAGTTTTGGTGCGCGTGAGATCTACCTCAGAGCTGTGTGTTTGGTATATTGAACAGTTGTTAATACTGGTGTTGATTACATACATTTTCACTGCAGCACAGAATGTACTATCTGCTGTCTGTGTTCATAGACCTGTAGTGTTAAATAGATATGCCTGTGTGCACATTTGTAATCCTATTTGCCTATAATAATTTAGCTCTTATTAACGTACTTTTCCTTTTCAGCATCCAGGAAGTTAATAAGAAAAAGCAAAAATTGTAAAATAAACACTTCTGACTGAAGAAACTATTGCCTATCTCATTATAAAAACAAAAAAGTATACGCATCAAAAAACTAACACAGCGATAAAAAATGAACACTAAGCAGTTCCAGCAGGGTTGAGAAATATGATGGAGTTTTGATAAAATTCTGTCTAAACTTTGCTCTTTTTTTACAAGCTGGCAAAAATAATTTTTAAAAAGGAGATAAGAAATAGATTCCTATCTAGTTGAGAAAGACGTACCATTTCTCAAACTGACTTATAGACCTATCGACAAAATAGATATGAGAAGTAGATTAGTGCCAAGAAATTCTCAGAAGGAAGTAATGAGTCTGGGCCACAAACCCCGAAACAGATAACAGCACTGAAATGGACACTAAGCTTCCTACTCTACAGTTTGTACATTTAATAAACGCTTTTTGTTGAATACCGCAAAGAATTTATATAAACCTCTGGGGTTCTTGCTCTTGCATTCAATCCAGCGCTGACTACTGGAAATTGTGTGTGTTTGCACATCAATAAGAACAGGTTTTGGATCAGTGATGATCCCACTGAAGATCGTGGGTTCAAGTCCCACTCCAGAGACTTGAGCACAAAATCTAGGCTGACATTTCAGTGGAGTACTGAGGGAGTGCTGCACTGTCAGAGGTGCAGTCTTTCGGGTGAGACGTTAAACTGAGGCCCCACTTGCCCTCATAGGTGGACTTAAAAGATCCCATGGTACTATTTCGAAGAAAAGCAGGGGAGTTCTCCCTGGTGTCCTGGCCAATATTTATACCTGAATCAACATCACAAAAACAGATTATCTAGTCATTATCACATTGTTCTTTGTGGGACCTTGCAGTGTGCAAATTGGCTGTCACATTTCCTACACTGCAATAGTGACTACACTTCAAAAGTACTTCATTGGCTGTAAAGTGCTTTGGGACATCCTGAGGTTGTGAAAGGGGCTATAAATTCAAGTCCTTTCCTTTCCTTTTTACTGGATGGCTGCCAGTATCAATGGGAATGTGTCACATCCTTCAGCGGAAAGGGAGAAAAATGGGGAAGAATTGTAAAATCTCAATAATGTTGCCAACAGTAAGTTAGTGGTTGTCAACCTAGAAATTGCAATTCAGGACAGAAACAGAAAATTCCATTTCCATTGCAAGAGCTTGTAAGTAGTCACTGACCTAAAGGTCTCTATATAAAATATATGGCCATGGTACAAAATCTTAGCAGTGCCTGTTCATAAATGTTTTTGATCTAATGCTAAAATACTATTTTCCTAGGGACACATATAACATTCCTGCTCCAGGACAAAATGAAATGGTTCGATTTTATCTATTGTAGGTGAGCACTGACCATTCAAAATGGATTGCTAAACAGGATTTCAATAATCTGCAAATGATTGGCTTTTTCTCTACGGCTTTTTGCATAACATCTTGTTTACTGGCTGATAACCTTTATATCTAATCATTGAAACAATCTTGGCTGTATAATATTGTCAAAACACTTTAAAAATGGGGAAGCTGCAGTCTTTCAAATGACATTTAAAAAAAAACAAATTGTGTTAGCAAGCCAAATAAATTTTCTTGCTAAGTCAGGAAGTAGCGAACAGAATGAATGCAGTCTCTGACATCCATAGGTTGTGGGGGCAGGTGAGGAAGAAGCTAGTCACTTTGAGGAAGAGTGCCAAGGTACACTGACTAAAGTGTGCCAACTCAAATCAAGTGAGTTCTCGTACCGTCAATGCACCAAACACTGAGCGCACATCACGATGCTGCATCAGAAATGCACCATGGGAACTATTGGTCCAAACTCTCACATCTTGCCCCCCCCTCCCCCCACCTCAAACTACCATGTCTGTAATGCCGTTAGCTGGAACTTGGTGGCTGCCAAAGGCAAAGGCTTCTTTTACACCACATAACTTGCATATTATGTCCCCAAGTCCCTATGGCACCTCAGACTACTTGCATACCAAATACTGAAAGTATCTGTTTTAAAAGGAAGAGACTGTCCACAACCACCAATAAAGTGCCCACACTGCAGATGGCCCATTCACCTGTGCTGCCTCAACTGCCATGAAGAGCTCGCCCTACGAATCAAAAGGGTGGGGGGGAGGGCAATAGAGATTGTGGGCAAGGGGGGCTTGGGCTTCATGCTGCCCCAGCAAGGTAAGTGCTCCCTTCTACTTCTTCTTGCTTGCCCTTCAAACTCACTCACTCAGGAACATACTGTCACTTCTGCCCAGCAACAGCACGGCACTACTGGTCTTGCTACTGTGCCCAGAACTTTGTCCTGCACACCAGTCCCCATGCTAACACATGTTTCTTTTCTCTTTGTCTATGGACAACCCAAAACAATACCTCGCCTAGTAGAGATGAGCAGCAAGCTGGCACTTACATGAGCAGACCCCACGAGAACCTGCAAACATGACCTTGGGGAATCTGAATAAGTCGGTCTGGAGGTATCACGTGATGAGGCAATTATTGATTGAATCTTCCTAGCTGCACATTAAGCTTCTCCATTTCCCAATCCTCCTTATCATCATCCTCTTCCTCTTCCTCTTTATCTTCTGTCAAGGCTCCAGGTTGACCTTTCTGATTCTGAAGGGTTTCCCATCTTTATATTGCAAGATTACGTAGGAAACAGCAGACACTAATCATTTTTGACATCTTCTTAAGGTTGTAGAGCAGTCCTGATCTGACCTGTCCAGAGAGCTGAATCTCTGTTTCAACATGTCAAGTGTATGTTCCACCTGAATTCAGGTGGATGCATGAGACGTATTGTCTTTTCGTTTGGCCTCTGTTCAGGAGTTCATCATGGGTGTTAATAGCCAAGGCTTCATATGAACCAAGATGGCTGGTCATTTGCAGCCATCCTTCCAGTCTGCCTGCTCCTTGAAATAATGCAGGCACAATGGACTGGTGCAAATGAAGGCATCATGCCTGCTGCATGGGACTCATGTTCACCTGTGTTATTCAGTTCCTGTAATCTGACACCACCTGTACGTTGATGGATTGAAAGCCTTTTCTATTCATATAAGCTATTGGGTTATTATTAGAGGCGTTGATGACTGCATGTGTGTCATCAGTGAAGCCCTGCACTTTAGAGAAGTCTATTACCTGGAAAAGTGCTTAGCCCCTTCATCCTGTTGCTTTCTTTCCACGGGGAAATGGACTACAGTGTTTCCTTTGGCAAACAAGGCTTCTGCGACTTGCTTGAGGCATCGGTGGACCGAAGTCTGACTAATGTGGCAAATGTCACCAGTGGTGGTTTGAAAAGATCTGGCGGCATAGTAGTTCAATGCTGTGGTGACTTTCCCAGCAATGGGCAGGATTGTCCCTGTGTTAGATCTTGTCCACAAGTCAGGTTCTGGTAGACAACATATCTGTCACAGGCTCTTCGTAAAGAGTTGATGGCAAAGGCAAAAATCCTCAGATATACCCAAGCCTGGATCTGAAAACTTTATTCTTGGGCTAATTCAGTCACTTGAACCCTGATTTTCCATGGGGTTCTCCCAATCTTCAACTGTAACTTTGCTGGGAGATCAGTGGAACCTCCAGAGAGATGGCATAAATGTCCATTTATAGCTGCTTATGCCATTATGCTGGATGGTTCTGCCAATCTCCCCCTGGAGAACCCCTATGGAAATTCCATGTTGTCAGGCGTAAGCCCACCGACCTTTACTCCCTCTCCTTGAACTGCTCTTCAACATCCCAATCCACAACAGCCATTGACAATGGAATGCTAAGCAGTGTAACAGGAGCTCAGCTGCTATCAGCAACAGGTCTGGAGCAAATGAATCAGAAAGTCGTGGGTTAAAGCCCCACTCCAGAGACTTGAGCACATAATCCAAGCTGACACTTCACTGCAGTACTGAGGGAGAGCTGCACTGTCAGGGGTGCCATTTTTTGGATGAGACATTAAACCGAGGCCCCGTCTGTCCTCTCAGATGGATGTAAAAGATCCCATGACACTATTTGAAAAAGAGCTGGGCAGTTCTCCCCAGTGTCCTGGCCAGTATTTATCCCTCAACCAACTTCACTAAAACAGATTATCTGGTCATGTATCTCATTGCTGTTTGTGAGACCTTGCTGTGTGTAAATTGGCTGCCATGTTTCCCTACATTACAACAGTGATTATACTTCAAAAGTACTTGATTGGCTGTAAAGCGCTTTGGGATGTCCTGATGGCATGAAAGGCACTATTTAAATACAAGTCCTTTCCTTTTCTTTAGATTGCTACTGCATCCTAAAAATAAGCTCAAAACAATAGGGAATGTGAGTTTACTAAAGTATTACTCGTAATCAAAAATGGCCAGAAATTTACCCAAACATTAAATATGGAAGTAGTTTTAGGGAAGCTGGAAAACTAACTAGAGGTATCAAATCAGAAAACATGTGAAGAAACTGTAGCCTTGAGAATCAGAATTTGGAACAATTTGTAGATTTAAGGTTACTGACTGCGAGGCAAACAGTAAAGGATTGATTTGCCAAAGGTGCACTCATGGAGGTACATGTATGTATTCCACACATGCGCATTGCAGAATCAGATAGATAGCCCCAAGCGTCAGCATCACTTTGCTCCTAATTCTATGGTTATGAAATATTTAAGTTTTTAGGAAGTCACGTTGGAATGCATGCTCATTATACCCCTCAACTGAATTGATCCCCAAATGAATGTTTTCTCTTTATTCTTTGCATGCACATAAAATGGGCAATTCTCAGTGTCCATGCTATTCAATTCTTAAAGCTGGGACTTACTGTTTATTTTGCACGTTTGATTTTCCTACCTTCTTTGACTTCTCATACTGTTTTTTCTGCATTGTTGCTTATCAGTATTTTTTCTGCTGTGTGCACATGAATATGACACATAACCTGGAGCAAGCACAAAACATAAAGAAATAGGATGAAATTAAACGAAAGCAGGCAAACGTACATGTACATATACTCTGGTGAATAGTCGCTGTGACGAAGAGAGTCATACATAATACAGTCTGCCTCACCGCATTGTACAAAATGGAATGACATTTAAAATATGTATCTAGTGATATGTATTATGATCTGGAATGCACTGCCATAAAGGGTGGAGGAAGCAGATTCAATAGTAACTTTTGAAAGGGAATTGGATAAATACTTGAAAAGGAAAATTTGCAGGGCTACAGGAAAAAAGTATGGGATTAATTGGATAGCTCTGTCAAAGAGCCGGCAGAGGAACAATGGGCCGAATGGTCTCCTTCTGTGCTGTATTATTTCTGTGAATCTAGTATTCTATGAGATTGGAAGGAAGATGATTAACAAATAGCTGTGCAGAATCTCAAAGAATGCTGGGAAAATACTTCAATATACAGCAATGGTAAAATGCTACTCATTACTTCCTTAATCATTCATTAAATCATTCAATTTTAATATCTGCCATCTCAAGTTAATCGTTAATTATTTATTGCATCTTTTTTCTAATTTCCTTTTAGAGAAAAAAATTGGAGCTGCACAATTAGTTCATATGCCTGGAGCTATGCAATAAAATATGCATAATTAAAGGTTTTACATCTAGCACATTTCTGATGTGTCCATAGAGCACAAAGAATGCTGAGTGCTAAATTTTTAGGAAACTCATCAATTAAAGCCACTAATTGTGAACCTAAGATGTGCATCTTCAAAAAATTTTAACCAGGAAACAAAATGTTCCTACCAATTTTCCATTCACTAAAAAGTAACTGGCAAGTAATTACAAAAACAACCAATGTAATCACTGAAAAAAAGTGTCAATGTTCTCTAAGTGGCCAATTTGGTTCTCCGCCCACTGTAATAAATACACCTTAAAAATAATATGACAAACACTCAAAAGTATTCAACAGTTCAGAAGAAAGTCACAAACTTAACTGGTAAACGTGGCTGCAGCTTTCTCCCCTCTCCAACAAGTAGCACAATGTACCTGATAACCTGGGTGCAACCCTACTCCATACCCTCCCCCATACTTTTTCATTTACCCCCCTCGCTGCCCAGCCAGCTGGTTCTCGTGCTCATAGTGCCATATAGATCTCCAATGTGAACAAACAAAATGGGCAACAATAAAAAGTAAAGCAAGTGGAACAAAGGGCATGAAAGAGCTAAAAGCGGTGCACTTCCAATCCCGGATTCCCATTTCCTTTTGCACTCCTATCCCTACCTAGCAGATCTCCAGCAGGAGTCCTCCCCCGCCCCACCCCACAGCCCAGCAGATATGTAAATAAACTGACCACAGTAAACAGATCCGGTCAGCAGTGCCGCATGTGGTACCACCAGCGCAATGGCTGAACGTAAAACCAAGGCCTATAGGGGCGAGTTCAATCCGGTGGTCAGGCACTTAAAATCAGCTGGGTGACTTATTATTCTGAGCAGGTGGCAAGCCTTCCCTTGGTGCCAGCTGAAGGCCTTCAGACGCCTGAAGTTCCTCTCCCGCCTGCCAGCCAGCTGCTGCTTTCCGCCCGTTTCGGGCGGGCAGATGACCGGCGACATGTAGACGAGGCCAGGGAGTTAAAATACACTGGGACTCGAGCATAGGCCAGAGAGTGCGTATTGATCTCACTCAGCCCCCTCTCCCACCTGCCTGAAACCCGCTTGGGGTTAAAACCGACCCCAAAGTCTGTTCAAGACTATCCATCATTGGTGAGCTGAGCTTCCACTTCTGATTACATCAGTTAAAAGAAAGAAAGAGCTTGCATTTATATAGTGCCTTTCACAACCGGGTTCCCCAGTGATGCGCTCACATGCGCACGCAGCCCCCGCATGTGGGACTCCCGCCGGCAATTAAAGCCGCCGGGGTGCCACTTAAAGTACTCATTAAGGTATTTCAGGTCGTTTACAGACCTGGTTAACATAACATTTTTGGAGGGGTGGGATTTTGCAATGAACTGAGACTGTTTCCCGTACTGGGGGAAACACTCCCAGTTCAAATGGACGTGTCGCAGCCATCAGCCTGTGGCAGCTGCAAAGGTCCATTTGACAGGTGGGGGAGGGGGGGGGTGGGGGGGGGGAGACCCTCACTCATTGCAGGAGGCCACTCTATCACTGTGGACAAAGTTTGGCCTCCACCACCCTCCACCTAACAATAAAATTCACAAACTTGCACACTTACCCCGGTGTCCAGACACATGTACCTACGTTGCGGACCCCCTCAAATGTACATCTTCCGGATGGGGGCCGCTGTAGCTGCAGTCATGACCTCCTCGGAGTCCACCGCTAACACGTGGAGCCCCACAACACAGTGCTGTGACACATCCACCTGCACAGCAGGAGGGAGGGCAACGGCAGAGAGAGATGCGTCGCAGAGGGCACTACCCTCGCCACAGGGTCTACAGACCGAGGCTCAGCTTCCTGGACCTCTCTGAGTAGCAGTGCACATGGAGGCTCAGAGTCACTCGACATGTAGTCGTGGACATCTGCAGCCTCCTTCATGCCGAGCTGCTCCCGGCTGGCCCGAGCACCATCTTCTTACCTGTCGCTGTCAAAGTCACCACTGCCCTCAACAACTTCTCCTCCGCATCCTTCCAGGGTGCCACCGGGGACATCGCCGACGTCTCTCAGTCGTCTGCACAAAAGAGCCCTGCAAATACACCTACACCCACTCTGCAGTGACACAATGGGTGGCATCAATTGTGGGTCTTCATAGTGATCCTCAAGAAAGGGCATTATTGCACAAACCAGACAAGATTCGCAAAGACGTGGCAGTAGTGGTGACAATATAATATGTTATGTGAGTTGATCAGAAATTAAATATAGGTAAACACCATGACAAACCCTCAAACACCCTTGTGCATCCCTTTCATGCTCATGACATGTTTGCCTTACGCTTCCTACTGCACATATGTGATGCATGCCCTGTGGCTGCAGCACAGGTAGTGGCAGGTTGAGTGAGGCTGATCGTGAAAGAGATGCACGAGAGGGTGAGTATGAGACAGAGCCATGAGATTGTATGAGGATTGGGTTGAGTGGTAGTGGCGGGATGAGTACTGGCGAGGTGAGTAAGTGCAGGTAGGATGAAGATGAGCTTTGAGTGGGTATGAGGAGTGATGTAATATAGTGTTGGCAGTGCAGAAGGAGATGTGGGGTGGGGGCGATGATGTGGCAGACGGAGTGTAGGGGAATGAGTAAGTGTACTCACTTCGGCTAAACTACTTAGGTGATTGGAGCGCCTCCTGCACTGTATGCAGGTGCGCGATATGTTGGTGGTGCAGGTGACCTCCTCTGCCACTTCGAGCCAGGCCTTCTTGGTGGCAGAGACAGGCCGCTTCCTCCCACCCGCCGGGGGGGAAGATCTCTGTCCTCCCCCTCCTCCTCACCCCATCCAATAATACCTGGAGTGAGGCATCATTAAACCTGGGAGCAGCCTTCCCCCTGGGCTGCTCCATGCTGTCATTTTTCCTATTTCCTGCAGCTTCAGTCAGTGGAGGACTGCCCCTTTAAATAGGGCTCCTCCAGCTGACAGCCTATGCTGCGCATGCGCAGTCCGCCCGCTGCGCAGCTTTCCAGCGCGAAACCCGGAGGCACAGGTAAGTGGATCCAATTAGCCTGCGATTCCGTGCGGAGCACCCCGATTTCACTAAGCGCGTTACCCACGCACCCAGTCGACCCCCCGCCGCGAACCCGCCGCCCTCCTAATATCGGGCCCCATGTGTCCAAAATATATTCCTTTGTTGCCAGCATTATTTTTCAATTGTTTCCTCAAACCAAGTGACAAGGAACCTTGACTGCTGTTTAAATTCTGGGAGTGTGTGAGTTATGCTCTAACTAGGGTGTTCACAATCAATCGTCAGCACTTTTGTTGCTCTCCAGGGTCCCACTGCAGACAGCTAACTTTGTATTAATGATGCTGGTGATTGAGACCTTACACAAGTACATCAGCAGCAAAGGTTCAACACAGTTCGATATTTGAGGCCCGAACACAAGAGCTGAAACTGAAATACCAAAGGGCAAATTTATTCCATTCCTGCCATCGAGTTGGGTCTTCTGTTTCTGTTAGGATCAGCCCTGCTTTTCAAAACCTGTTTCTTTTATAGCGTCACTAAAGGTAGTTCAGTGGAACAGTTCATTCCGCTGTAGGCTGGCAGCATAACTTTGACTATGGGTCATTGTAGCAAACTTTGGCAGCACAAAATCAGGGCTGATGCTCCAGTGAAGTGCTGAGGGTGTGTTTTTAAGATTCATGTTCCTTTGTTAGCTGATAGTTAAACATATTTGACATATTACTCAATTTTTCATCAAAAAATTTGAATCGAAGCCTCTAAAACGTTTTCCATTCATGGCGATTTCAGCGACGTGTCAAATCAAGGTGAGGAATTTCCCAAAGGGAGGGAGGTGATTCATCAAAGAGAATTAATCCACCATTTCCACCGCTAAGACTCCAGAGGAACACAACTTTTAAACTCCAAGGGATGCAAGTTCAGGTTACTTTATGGAATATCCAAAATATTTCCAATTTGAGATGAAAACCATTACAGCTAATCTTAAATCCTATCATGTTCTTTCTGCCATTAAATGATCTGTGCATCAATGAATTATAAAACTCTCCTTTCACCCTCGAGACCCTGAGTTCAAATTCAGCTCAGGCTGACGGAATGAAAGTTTGCTCCCTCTATCATTTATAAGGTCTGACATGAAACTAATTTAGATAATCTCAATCTGAATTCCTACTGCATAGCCCACAGCACAAAACTTCCCATACTTCAGCGTTACTTGACACTAAATGATAGTATTACTCAAAAAGGCCACAAATAGCTGGTGTGACAAATGGAAATGTCACTTTTTTTGTCAGCCCGATATCTGACACACACAAACCCATCATCTTGCTCGACAGTCTCCAAACCAAACTACTGGGACATTCACTGATGCTTTGAAGGTGCTGTTCTGAGATCGGGAATAATAGGCAAAGTTTAAGGCAGCAGAAACATTCACTTCTATTTATCTCATGCTCTACTTGACAATGGGAGTTCTTGATAATGACACCAGGTGCCAAAATTGTTCCATTTACAGCACCAATATCCCTCAATCTAAATACAAAAAAAATCATTAAATATATATTCCTTGCTGTTTTCAGCACATTATCAGTGTATATATGGTGTAGGAAAATCTTTTAGCGAGGAAGTTGTTTCCACTGCTTGCGTGCCTTTAAAACAATTCCCTCGAGTTTCTTTGCGCTTTCTGATCCTTCCCATCTGCCCACCGAGTCCCCAATGGCCTCATTTGTATATGTCGGAGTGAGAACCGATGGCATAGTCACTGCGAGTTTCTTGGGTTTGCACTGCAAACTCACTCTGGGTAACTGAGACTTATGAGGGGCAGCAGCAGCCAGGATCACCTGATCATGGAGGAAGTGAGCAGTTCCTGAGATAGAAGAACCTGAAGGTTTCCAGTACAGATTTCTGCAGCTGGGAAACACTTTTTCAACCTTTTTTTTTTGCTAGTTTGCCTACAGACACTTGGGTGGTGATTTTCACCCCAAAGAACGGGTGGGTTGAGGGTGGGTGGGAATTGAAAATAGTTGTTTTTCTGGGTCACAACTGCAAAATTTTCAGACTTTGCATTCCCAGTGGGAAGCCTGTACTTTTATGCGCCCAAGTTAAACCCAGAAATAAAGCCGGATTGCGGTCGCAACCCAACAAACAACTATTTTCAACTCCCCCCTGCCCCCAACCCAACTGTTCTTGGGGCTTAAAATCACCCCCCTGGGACTTACTGCTCTTTACAAGGTCAGACCACCAGCAGATTTTCAAAGATGGAGGCCCAATTTGGTGCAGGCCTCGAATACGTGTTTTCAACGCGTCGGCGATTTTGCGGCAGCTCCGAAAGCCCAGTTTCTCTGCCGGTGTTAATGTACAAAATGGTTTGATTTGTTTCCTTAATAAATTGTTTCCAGGTCAGCTTCCAGCAGGCACTGATTATTCAGGTTGTGCATACTGGTTACCAAGGAAAACATGGGATGCTGCAGGAGCCTCTATGAGGCTCGTTGTCATTAATTTTACACGAAAGTATATCGTCTGTCGAATCAATAGTGAAGTAAAGAAAACCTGCTCCACTTTGACAGGTTTCCAAAAATAAAAATGGATTGGTGAAGAAAATTGGGCAATATTCTTTAAATGAAAATCCATAATTTTATGTGAAGGCGGCAATGTGGAGAGATCTGCAGGGCACTTTTAATTTGAAATGGTTCATATGAGAAGGGGATAATGTCTTCCCCTCTGTCATTGCCAAGATTGCAAGTCCCATCCTGTCTTGTTATTGGTTGCTTGTATCATTAGAATAATATACGACAGTGTTCTATGAATCTGAGATCGAAAGAGAGCGAAATGGTGGCTGCAGTCTGCATCAAACTGATTTACAATTTCTTGGGAAAAGCTGTTAATAAAAACTGAAAATGCGGGCCAGAAGGAAATTGATGTAATAGGTTGTTTATCATTAATCTGCTGGAATTCTTTCAGGGAATAGCGAAGCTAGTGGATGAGGCCTGTCCAGAGGATAACATTTATTTGGATTTTCAGGAAGCTCTCGATAAAGTCCTATGTGCCAGGCTTTTAAAGATGTTTAAGGTTCGTAGAATTATTGACAAATCAGGTAGCTGGATTGAAAAGTACCTTAGCAATAGCAAGCTGTAGGTAATGATAAATAGAAAAAACTCTACGGGCAGTGACCAGTGAAATCTTTAAAAGGTCCCTGGGGTCAACAATGTCGATAAATGACTTGGACGAGAATATTTCTTGTTTAATTATGAAACTTGCTTAAGCTATAAGGACCTAGAAATTCGAATGCGCAGCGTCCTCTCTCAGGCACTAAACGGCCTCCTAAGTGTCAAATATGGCAGGCAGGAAGCATGCACTCATTACGGGGCAGAAGTGCGTCGCCCGCCATATTGGCAACTCCATTGGCACAGGAGCGCCTGTCAGAATTATGTAAAAAGCTGAATAGGATATTTAAATTAGGGGCCTGCGCTTCTTGCAGGACCTATTTGCGATTTTGGTCTGCCCCTGCGCATGATTCGCCGCATGCTGAACTCGCCCAGCAACGTGCCGCCAACCGGCAGGAAGGACCCCTCACCAGCGCTACTTAAAGGCATCATGCAACACCTACAGGTTAGTTGCTGGTTTGTCATTTCAGGCCGCTGGATAACTTCTAGCTGTTTTTATGATGTGTTTTATCACAGAATGTGTTACTTGCCAAAGGCGACTACAAGATTCTGTCTAAGGCCATCGCCAACAGGCTCAAGTCTGCTCTGGAGTGGGTGATCCACCCGGATCAGACCTGTACTGTACCCGGCAGGAAGATCTCTGATAGCCTTGCGCTGCTCAGGGATATGATCGCCTACATGCAAGACAGGGGGGTGAACACCTGCCTCATCAGCCTGGACCAGGAGAAGGCCTTCGATATAATATCCCACACGTACATGATGGACGTGCTCTCCAAAATGGATTTTGGGGAGGGAATCCGCGATTGGATCCGACTACTCTACACGGACATCCATAGCGCAGTCCTAATCAACAGGTGGGAGTCAGAGAGCTTTCCGATCAGATCCAGAGTCAGGCAGGGCTGTCCTCTCTCCACGGTCTTGTTCGTATGTTGAATCGAGCTGTTTGCCGCATCCATCAGGAAGGATGCAGGTATCGGGGGTGATGATCCCAGGCAGTGGAGGCTCTCAGGTTAAGGCTTCCCTGTACATGGACGATGTCACCGTCTTCTGCTCCGATCAGTAGTTAGTCTGATGGGCATCTGCGACCATTTCGAGCTGGCCTCGGGGGCCAAAGTGAACCAAAGTAAGAGCGAGGCCATGTTCATTGGTGGGTGGGAGATCCAATCCTTTGTCCCCTACACTGTCAAGTCCGACTACCTGAAGGTGCTGGGGATCTGGTTTGGAGGGCCGTTGGCCTGTACAAAGAACTGGAAGGAGCGGATCGCGAAGGCCAAACAGAAGCTTGGTATGTAGGTGGGGTGATCCCTCTCCATAACCAGCAGGAACCTGGTGGTAAGGTGTGAGGTACTTGCGGTGTTGCTCTACATGGCCAGGGCCTGACCCATTCCCCACAACACCACCGTCACAGTCACCTGAGCTATCTTCCACTTTGTCTGGAGGTCCAAGGTAGAATGAGTCCATAGGTCACCATGTACAAGCCCCCAGACAAAGTGGGGGGTGGGGGAAGAGTGTCCCCAATGCCGCTCTGATCCTGATGGCCACCTTTGAGTGTGGCTGCCTCAGGATGTGTGTAGAGCCCCAGTATGCAAACACCAAGTGTCACTACGAGCTAAGTTTCTACCTGTCCAACAGACTGAGAAGGCTGGGTCTGGCCACGTCGCCAAGCAGGCGCAGGACGTCCCGTCCAGCTGGACCGTCCCTCCACACCTGTCCCAGGTGGAGAAGTTCCTGAGGAGGAACCCCTTCGACCACAAGGCTGTCAGTGGTCGACACAAAACGTTCAGAGAGTCCTGCAAGGAAAGAAGAGGGTGAACTTGATTGGGCTTTTCCCTGACCAGACAGTCGACGCCATTTGGCAGAATGTCTCGTCCCCAGAACAGACAAACAGGCACCAGGATGTGGCCTGGATGGTGGTGAGAAAGGCCCTCCCAGTGCGGTCCTTCCAGCATGCACGGAATTGCAGCGTCACCGTGAGCTGCCCTCGAAGCTGTGGCAGGGAGGAGACCATCGTCCACCTCCTGATGGGCTGCCCCTTTGCGCAGAGGGTGTGGAGAGAGGTGCGTTGGCATCTGTTCCGGTTTATCCCCAACGGTTCGGTAACACAGGACGTTGTGCTCAATGGGCTGTTCCCCGGGACGCAAACTGGGACAGACATCACCTGCGGCTGGAAGACCATCAACTTGGTGAAGGAGGCCCTTTGGTCCGCCCGAAACCTGCTGGTCTTCCAGCTGAAGCAGCTATCCACGACCGAGTGTTGCCGACTGGCACACTCCAAGGTCCAGGGGTACGTGCTGCGGGACGCACTGAAGCGAGGTGCCACCTACACAAAGGCTCTATGGGGAAAGGCCACCGTGTAAGGCCGTCCCACCTTGTATTGTACACCATGAATCACAAAAAATGTACTGTTTGAATTGTAATATTGGGATCGCATTGTGTACAATCTGTATTGTATTGGTTTGAACTGTATTGCTTGAAATTGTGTCTTTTTACATTGTACTGTGTGTATCTTTAAATTCTATGAAATAAAAAAAAATTATTTCAAAATATACTTTATCACAGAATTTATTAGAAGATATGTCGTGCTTTGAATTGTAAAAATTAGATCATAGTGTGTACGACCTGCATTGTATTGGTTTGAAATACATTGCTTGAAATTGTGTCTTTCTACATTGTACTGTGTGTATCTTAAAATTTTATGAAACAAAGTATATATTGAAATTAAAAAAAAAAGTTTTATCACTCTGGAAAGTTCACTTTGTCTAAAGCGAGCAAGAGTTTGCTGCTGTTGTACTGTTGTTGGCTGCCTTATAAACAGTTTGACTGTCATTGGTGGTCTGGTAGGGCTGCCTTCGGGGCTGGAGGATGAGGGGGAGTAGCAAGGAAAACAGCAGAGAGCAGGAGCAGCAGTCACAAGAGGGAGGAGGAGGAGGGAACTGCGCAGAAGGCCAAACCCATAGTCTATTTATTGTCGTCCTCTCATGGAGCCAAGGCCACTCTCCCGGGATGGTGCCTCAGCACTCCCACAGCTCTGCTCAAGAACAGCATGCAGGAATGAGGTGATGCTGTGGAATCCCCTGTCAACAGTGGCCCCCAAAGCCAAAGTGGTAGCCGCCTGAGCTTCCATGGAGCTGTGACCGCTGTGTGACGGGGAGCACCACTGTAGTGTTGATGAAACTGATCACTCAGTCCATGTTGGTTTCCATGCTCTATGTGAAACCTCCTCACAAGTTGGAGCTGAACTCCTCCATGCTCTGCGACGTTGTGTGCAAGCTCACTGGCAGGCTGGCCAGTGCTCCTAGCATTTTCTGGGAGATGCCCATTAGCCTTCTTCAGCAGGCTGGGCCCTCGAAGTCAGCATCTGAGTCCTCTGCAGCAGAACTAGTATGTGTTCCCGCCCTCTGGCGAGCTGACACCTGTGGCGTCCTATCCCCCTGCCCTAGCTCCTGCACACATGCACCCAGTGATTCACCACGTGAAGAAACCTCCTCTAAAGTCGGCATGGTGCCAGTATCTGAGCTGGTGCTTGTGAGGGTGAGATCGAGTGATGGTGTATCTTCCAGAAGGTTAGTCCCCTCTTCCTCCACTGGCACAGGTGATTCCACATCTTCAGCACCTGAAATGAAAGAGAAGGACAAGGATTAGCTTGTGGTGTGAAAGGAAAGGAATGGAGAGAGAGAGAAAGAGAGAGAGGGGGGGCTGGTGAGAGCATCTGCAGTTTGTCACGCAGAGTGTGGACAGTGAGATAGAAGTAAGAAGGTAAGTAAGGTGTAAGTACAAGATAGAAGTATCCGGGCACAATCGAATTTCTATGCCCAGGTTCTTTTAGAATGTGCTTATGATTTTGCTAGAAATAGCAAACAGAACATCTTCCCAAATGCACTTACCATCTTCTGGGCCTACTTATCTGCTGCACCGGCATCAGACGTGATCTCACTGCTGCCAGTTAAAATGTATTTGGGGGCTGAATGATGTCATCAGACCAATGACTTTGAATGTCAATGAGGCCATTGCCTGCCCGGGGTGAGGCCCTCACACACTGCCCAAAATGCTCCTGATTAAATGGCATGGGCCAGATGTGCAGTGTACCTCTGGTGAGTGCCACGCTTCCGTCATTTTAACCCCCACCTCCCTCCTGCATGCCCCGTTCTCATCGCTTAAGTAATAATAATTATCAGTCAACATTTCTCAACTTCAAGGTATTCATCCTTATCATATAAATATGTTAGCCATAGCTCAGTGGTAGCTTGTCTCTGAGTCAGAAGGTTGTGGGCTCAAGCCCAACTCTAGAGACTTGAGCTAAAAATCTACGCTGACACTCCAGTGCAGTATTAAGGGAATGCTGCACTGTCAGAGATGCTGTCTTTCGGATAAGACATTAAGCCGAGGACCTGTCTGCCCTCTCAGGCAAATGTAAAAGATCCCATGGCATTATTTCCCCAGTGTCCTGGCCAATATTTATCCCTTAACCAACATCACTAAAAAACAGATTATCATGATCATATTACTGTTTGTGGGACCTTGCTGTGCACAAATTGATTGCCGTGTTTCCTACGTTACAACAGTAATTACACTTCAAAAGTATTCATTGGCTGTAAAGTGCTTTGGGACATCCGGAGGTCATGAAAGGCGCTATATAAAATGCAAGTCTTACTTTCTTTTTTAACATCATATAAAAATGGAATATCTCACAGAATTTGGTTAAAATTTAGATTGATTTCTGAAAAGTTAACATTTTCCTTATATCTTCACTTCACCTCTGAACTACCGCAGCACTCACTCCGCCCCCCCAGAAATCCCTCGATTAGGCCTAACACAAATCTCATGACTTTCCACATTCACTGCGTGTCGCCCAATTTGCTGTCTCAGAACTGCAGTTCTCATTAAACAATCCCAGAGGCAGTGAAAATGTCAGGGTCTGACTAGACGATAAATCTCTTGCTGCAACAAGTTGCATGTGCTGCTGATGGCATAAGACACAACCGTTTATTTTATGAATTAAGAAGTGCTACTTTGATTGATCTTGCTTTTATAGATTGCACACGCAGAATTATTTAAAATGTTTGAAGTTCGGAGTGGAAGAGACTAGCCCACATTTTACTTTCAGAATATACCTGTATTCGAATTGTAGGAAACACAGACCAGTTTTGAAAAAGAAAATGGCTACCATAAAATCTAGAATTGCATGTAAGTCGCACCCTTATTCTTTGTTACAAAAATATTATTTACACAGGTGTATACATCACACCATCATAGGCCATCCTTGTGTGATGAGGATCAACTGATGAGTAACTGTGATTGAGTCTTTTCAGCTGCTGTTACAGTGATTGGGGACTCTGAGTTGCTTTTCTTATACCTTTGATCTATCCAATTATTCCCACACTCCTGCTCTTTCCCCATAGCCCTGCAAATATTTTCCTTTTCAAATATATATCCAATTCCCTTTTGAAAGTTACTAATGAATCTGTTTCCACCGCCCTTTCAGGCAGTGCAATCCAGATCGTAATAACTCAGTTTACAATCTGTTTACTCCCCATCCAGTGAGCTACTTTCTGATATCCAAGAGATTTTTTTTTCCCTGCACGCACTCTTAATGGGACTGTAGAATCATACCAAGACAAAAAGCAATGTCTTATCCTGACCAAAATGCTTTATGGAGTGTGGGATGTTCATTGCTTTGCCATGTAGTTAATGACTTTTTAATGGAATCTTAATGAGGAGTGTTCACTGACATGGGGAACCCATTCCACTTCATCCGTGCCTCTACTCAGTCTAAAGCTTTTTCTATACTTATTATTCGTGGGTGGCAAAATTAAATCCAAGCACAACCAGTCACGGCTGATAAAATTTCAAACATTTTCAGTCAGTCTAGCCACAAATAGTATTTCTGTCATTCTGATTGTGGCTGACTTCAGTCAGATGCATTATGTTACACCAGTACCTTTGAGTACTGAATTGGTGTCCAGAACAAGGTGGCATAATCTTAAAATTAGAGCTAGGCCACTAAGGGGTGAGGTCAGGAAGCACTTCTTCACACAAAGGGTAGTGGAAATCTGGAACTCCCTCCCCCAAAAAGCTGTTGAGGCCAGGTCAATTGAAACTTTCAAAACTGAGATTGATAGATTTTTGTTAGGTAAGGGTATTAAGGGAGAATGAACCAAGGCAGGTAAATGGAGTTAAGATACAGATCAGCAATGATCTAACTGAATGGCGGAACAGGCTTAAGGAGCTGAATGGCCTACTCTTGTTCCTATGAATTACCTACTTTGGACTAATCTACAGAAAAAGGGTATGCAATTGGGAATGGTTTAGTATAGAAAATCAATGTTAGTATTAGTGGTCTGTGGACTGTCCATACTTTGTATAATTTTTTCCTTGGCCCTTTTTTCAAAACATCCTTAATTGAGAGGGCAGCAAAGAAACCTCCTTTTGGGATCAAATGCAGCTTTGCAACTGGTTGTGAAGTGACCTGCCACAGGAGTCTAGCATGACTGAACCTCTGATTTCTCCTATCTCCTTGTGCGAAAGTGAATGGGCCTCGATTTGTGCCTTCCCCAATGATACAGGCTCCTGTTGCCAAATCAGAGACAATGGGCTCAATTTTGAAATGGTGGCAGGTTGGCAGCAATGGGGGGGGTGAAGGTGCTCATGGCAAACCCGAATAAAAAAAAACTTACCTTTTCCGATGCGATCGCGATGTAATTGATGGTGATTAAAGTTCTTCCCGGGTTTCACGCCTGGCAGTCCTGATTGACAGGCTGGCTGCCAACAGGAGCTGCAACGCCGGGGGGGCGGGGGAAAGAGAAAGAGATGTAATCCGGCGCTGGAATGGAAGATCGGGGGGGCGGGGGGAAGAGGGGGAGATCGCGGGGGGGGGTGGGTGTTGGCGGGGGGCGGGGGGAAGAGATCGGAGAGGGACATCGGGGACTGAGAGGGACATCGGAGAGGGAAACATCGGATATCAGAGCAGGGTGGAAAGGTAGGTTTTGTTTTTTTAAACTATGTGCAATGGTTTTTTATTTAATTTATTTCGTTTATTTTTGCCTGATCCGGCCCTTCACGCTTGGTTTCACCAGGCATGAATCGGAAGCTGTGGGAAAGCCTCCCAGGTAAGTTTAAAATCGTTTTAACTACCTAATATGTCAGAAGTAAAGCACCTTAAGTACCTCAATGAGGTACATTTGGTTCTTTAACTATAGCCGACGGGACTTCTGGATTCGGGAAGCGCGCGCGCACACGGGTGCGTCTGTGGGAAACTCGGAAGTCGGGGGGGTTGGAGCCGGCTTCCGAACCTGCTGGGGATTTTTGCCATTTTCGCAGTCCCCCCCGCCCCCAACGCACCCGCAAATCTTAAAATTAAGTCCAATGGATTTGGTACCCTCGCCTCTGCAATTAGTGCCATGGCAACTTATCCACGGAGAAAAACTCTCTATTTCTCCTGTTTCAGTCAATCCAACAATGTTCTGCTCTTTTCCTCTTTGCCTCTACATCATCTCCAGCTCCCACCGAATTGGCCGCCATTCCAAAATGCTCCTTCATCTGCTCGTTCTTTTCAGTTTTTTCAGCCCATTGTAAATGAGATTCTTATCATATCTTACTAAATATCTCAACTAAAGACAGAGGAGAATAGAGTTTAACATATATTGCATAAATTGCCCTTCCTTCATCGTCGCTAGGTCAAAATCCTGGAACTCCCTACCTAACAGTATTGTGGGAGCACCTTCACCACATGGACTGCAGCGGTTCAAGAAGGCGGCTCACCACCACCTTCTCAAGGGCAATTAGGGATGGGCAATAAATGCCGGCCTCGCCAGTGACGCTCACATCCCATGAACAAATAAAAAAAAAGGCCCACCACCACCTTTTCAAGGGTGACTAGGGATGGGCAATAAATGCTGGCCTAGCTAGTGATGCTCATATCCCAAGACTGAATTTAAAAAAAGTAAGGAACAGTTAGAAATCCTCATTAAAAAATGCTTACAGTGTATCAGTGAGCATTGCACCTTGCAGAGTAATAGGAAACACAGAGGGGTATTTGGAAATTTCCACAATCAACTTGGATGCCTTTAGTACTTTGGATTACTTCAATGTAAAGTCTGAAAATGGACGATGCATTCATAATTTTTCTTTAACAACTTTAGATATGCACTAATATTATGCTGTCTTCCAAAAAATTGACATGCCCATTATGTCTCTTATGCTCAAGGGAATATAAAATATTCAATACTCCTGTAGATAGCTAATGAACTTCTAATGACAATCTTAATAAATAACAGTGGTGTCAAACATATTAAAGTAGCAACCATTCTTCCATCAATAATTTCTGAATCGGTTTCACATTCTTGACTGAATCTGAACGATGCCCCCTTTTCCCCTGCAATGTTTCTAGTTGACAAAACAAATAATAGTGTAAACAGCTCAAAAAAACACTCCATACTCAGGTGGAGAGATAGGTTACAGGAAGAGACAGTCTGACCCAAGAATATGGTTCCATCAGATGTTGTGTAACACAGAGAAAGTTGTTCTCATTTCAATGAGATGTAAGTTCCAAGCAAGTGAGTTGGCATCTGTCTCCCTTTTAGCTTTTGTGTGGCATGGAGAAATAGAAATGGTTTGAGAAATTACATTATATGGAATTACATAGAATTTGCAGCACAGAAATAGGCCATTCAGCCCATCTCATCTATGCCAATGTTTATGCTTCACACGAGCCTCCTCCCTCCCCTCTTCATCTAACCCCATCAGCATATTCCGATCTCCCTCATATGTTTATCTGGCTTGCCCTCAACTACATCTATGCTATTCGCTTCAACTACTCCTTGTGGTAGCGAGATCCACATTCTAACCTAAATCCAAATTTAAAATGGAACAGAAAATTAACTTTTGGACCTGGTTTCAAGTCTAGTCCAGGTGGGTGGGATTAAATCCTCCACTGTAAGAATCCTACGTAAACTCTCAACACAGTTCCTAATGTGTACGGCTCCGCGGCACATCATTTGATGCCAATCACACTAAAGTGGCTCAGAGGGCCTTTAGAATGGATGATGCAGCAAATGGAAGTGTCATTTTAGTGAAATATGGGATGCAGTTTTCAAGTTGAAGCTTAAAGCACATTATTAGTACAATGTTGTCAGGTTGGCAGTATTATTATGCTGTTGGGGTTGGTGGATGCATTGTCATGAATAAATTAACATAAATAACTGGTTGGACCCTTAATTGATTCATTTTCTTGTTTACCATTGTTCTATGGTTGATGAATTCAAATGACAAAGAAAGAAAGGTGACTCTGTGTTCACAATAGCTGCCTTTTCTATCACGCAATACCTTCAAAATGATTTCTTTTGAAGGAGAACATTTCTTTGGGGAAGAGGAGTACTTTCAATATAAAATACGTCTCCCAATTGATGTTCTGAAGTCATTTAAGAAGTTTCAGTGTGGTAGCAGAGATTCATTTTTGGATTGCTTCATATACGTCCATTGGAATTTGGTATTCAAGCAAAAGTGCCAATCAAAGCCAGTGAACACGCCATAAAAGCAAAAGGAATCAATATTCTTTTGATCCTAATTGTTGATTGAGGTTTCAATAAGTTTTAAAATTCAGTGCTGGTTCAATAGACAGTGGCACCAGACTGCCACTGAATTTTAAAAATAAGCAACAGCTGCTGTTAGCAAAACAAAGAGCCCAAAATGGCAATAAATAAATTTGATAAACTCTGCTGTAGAAATTATGAAAGAAAATGATAGGCACCATGGGAATAACTTCAAGTGCTCAAAGGAACATGAGAGTTCACGGTTGCAATTTCATCTCAGTATTTACAGAACGGTTATAAAGAGTTCATGCCATAATCTGAAACCTTTGATGAGATTGCTGCCTTGCAATCATTTCTGGATAGCTGACAGCATATATACTGGAGACTGACTGTTACTGAATGGATCTGGACTTTGAATCAGATTTCACATGAAGCAGAATTACATGAATGTTCAGAATCCTTGAAGATCTCATCATTATGCAGTGCTGTTTAGCAGTTAGTCCTCAGTTTAATTGCTGTGATATTATACAGAGTAGAACGGAAAAGAAATTTGAAAACTTTAGCAATGTCAGGAAGGGTCTTGCAGTTTGCAATCTGTGCTACTAGATGGACCTTTAAAGAAAGAACTTATATAGTGCCGTTCATGACCTCAGGCGTCACATTAAATAAAGTATTTTTTTGAAGTGTAGTCACTGTTATAATGTAGGGAAACACAGCAGCCAATTTGTGCACAGCAATGCCCCACAAATAGCAATGAAATATTGACCAGATAATCTGTTTTTAGTGATGCTGATTGAAGGATAAATGTTGCCCAGGAACTATGAAAGCTCCCCTGCTTGAAAAGCGCCATGGGATCTTTTACATCTGTCTGAGAGAGCAGACTAGACCTCAGTTTAATGTCGCATCCAAAAGACGGCACCTTTGACAGTGCAACACTCCCTCAGTACTGCAGTGAAGGGTCAGCCTGGATTATGTGCTCAATCCTCTGGAGGCCGGGGGGGGGGGCTTGAACCCATGACCTTCTGACTCAGAGGCAAGAGTGATACCACAAAACTGCACCCAGGAAAACCAGCCCAAGTGATCGCCTGCAACAAAGAAGGTAAGTAACTTACCTGAATGTAGGAACATAGGATCAGGACTAGGCCATTCAGTCCCTCGAGCCTGTTCCACCATTCAATTAAATCATGACTGATCTGTATCTTAACTCCATTTACCTGCCTTGGTTCCATATCCCTTAATATCTATTAATCTCAGTTTTGAAATTTTCAATTGACCTAGCCGCAACAACTTTTTGCTGGAGAGAGTTCCAGATTTCCACTACCCTTTCTGTGAAAAAGTGCTTCCTGATTTCACTCCTGAATGGCCTAGCTCTAATTTTATGATTATGCCCCCTTGTTCTGCACTCCCCCACCAGAGGAAATAGTTTCTCTCTATCCACCCTATCAAATTCTTTAATCATCATAAACACCTCAATCAGATCACCGTTTAATCATCTATACTCCAGGGAATACAAGCCTGGTCTATGCAACCTGTCCCTTATAATTTAACCCTTTTAGCCCCAGCAAGGATGGTCCTGAGAATTGAGTAATGATTAAAGACTTACATCATTGAGCCTTTTTCTTGGAGAAAAGATTAAATATAGAATAGAATCATAGAATCATAGAACCATTACAGTACAGAAGGCAGCCATTCGGCCCATCGTGCCTGTGTCGGCTCTCTGAAAGAGCTATTCAATTAGCCCTACTCCCCTGCTCTCTCCCCATGGCCCTGCAAATTTTCTCCCCTTCAAATATTTATCCAATTCCCTTTTGAAAGTTACTATTGAATCTGCTTCCACCATCCTTTCAGACATTGTATTCCAGATCATAATAACTCGCTGATTAAAAAAGCTTCTCCTCATCTCACTTCTAGCTCTTTTGCCAATTAGCTTAAATTTGTGTCCTCTGGTTACCGATGAGATTCAAGTCTTTAAAATGCTTAAAACCATTGCTAATGTCGATGTAACCATATTATTTAACACATGAGAGAAGACAAGAACAAAAAAATTGAGACCAGAAATTCGATTCATTTTTCGACAGATAGCAGACATTTAGAATAGATTCCCATCAAAAGTAATTAATGTAAATGTGATATGAAGCCCAAAGTTAGCAGCATCGACTTACCGTACAGTCTGAAAACTCCTATATCAATAGTTTATGCTAGAGTCTTAATTAGTCATATTTGTATAATAAATGTTATTTGAATATGATAACCTATTTTAACCCTTATAATTGATTCAATAAAGGCTGCTTTTGTAATATCACTTGTTATGGTCCAAAATCCACTGCATCTGTCCAGTGCATCTGCGGAATGTGCAGTTCTCAGCTGCAGAGAGTGGAGGCTCATGACTCGGGGTATCCGCCCCTTTATGTTGCCCAGGGATTTGTGGGGTATCTCCTGGGGGAGGGTGGAGTGATTGCACCAGCAGCAGATGCAAGCAAAAGGCAGGCCTGGGAATGAGGCGGGAGGAGGCATAACTGGCCTTCTTGCTCATTTTCCCCCCTCAACACCAGAAGAGTGGTCATTTTGAGGCGTGCCCGAAAGAAGTGGGCCTTAGGGCCCCTCTCCAATCAGAGGCAGATAGCAAAGACCAGGAGGCCAAAAAAAGGTAAATCCTTTGTTCTTTCAAGAACAGCTGGACAGGGACTGGTGCTGAAAGTCTTTGCCTGCTGTTTATGGACAGCAGCCAGAAGGCTCTGAATCTGATGGCCATGTACCGCTCTTGTAAGTCTTTCAGACCTGTAACAGCAGTTGCATTTCTGCGCACTTTTCCCGGTGCAAGGCCATGCACCTAGGCTACAGACCTGACACAGCACACTTGAGTGGACTGAGGTCAGCTCAGGCAGAGAGCTTTCGAGGTGCGGGGTATATGGCAGGAACATTGGCGTTAATATGGTTGTCACTTCTAGGGGTCGATTTTAGGATGGCCGAGCGGGTGCGTTCATGGCCGGGGGGGCCCCCAAAATTCGGGATTCCCGAGGCAGGTCCGGAGCCCGGCTCCAACCCGTCCACTTCCGGGTTCCCCAATGACGCGCTTAGATGCGCGCGCAGCCCCCACATGCGGGACTCCCACTGACAATTAAAGCCGGCGGGATCCCACTTAAATCAATTAATTTGATACTTCAGGTCGGTAGGAGACCTGATCTGGAGGATATTTTAGGAGGAATGGGATTTTCATCCAAACTGAGCGTGTTTCCCGTACTTGGGGAAACACTCCCAGTTGAAATGGAGGTGTTGCAGCCACCAGTCTGTGGCAGCTGCAAAGGTCCATTTGACAGGTCGGGGGGGGGGGGGGGGGGGGGGGTGGGGGAAGAGACCCTCACTCATTGCAGGAGGCCACTCTGTCACTTTGGACAAAGTTTGGCCTGCACCACCCTCCTCCTAACACAAAAAAATCACAAACTTGCAACCTCAACCCCGGTGTGCAGACACATTTACGTACCTTGCGGACCCCCTCAAACGTGCATCTTCCGGAAGGGGGCCGCCACAGCTGCAGTCATGACCTCCTCGGAGGACGAGCAGCATCACCAGCCTCGCCGACCACGCCGTCCGCCTCTGATACATGGAGCTCCACAACACAGTGCTGTGACACATCCACCTGCACAGCAGGAGGGAGGGCAACCGCAGAGAGAGATACGTCGCAGAAGGCACTACCCTCGCCACAGGGTCTACAGACCGAGGCTCAGCTTCCTGGACCTCTGAGGAGCAATGCACATGGAGGCTCAGAGTCATTCGACATGTAGTCATGGACATCTGCAGCTTCCTTCATGCCGAGCTGCTCCCGGCTGGCCCGAACACCATCTTCTTACCTGTCGCTGTCAAAGTCACCACTGCCCTCAACAACTTCCCCTCTGGATCCTTCCAGGGTGCCACCGGGGACATCGCCGGCGTCTCTCAGTCATCTGCACAAAAGAGCCCTGCAAATACACCTGCACCCACTCTGCAGTGACAAAAAGGGTGGCATCAAGTGTGGGTCTTCATGGTGATCCTCAGGAAAGGGCATTATTGCACAAACCAGACAAGATTTGCAAAGACGTGGCAGTAATGGTGATAAGACATTTTTATGTTTTTTTTCAAAACAAACAAAAGTAAATCAAAAACATGACATTTTGTCTTACACCCTTGTGCATCTCCTTTGTGCTCACAAAACCTTTGCCTTACATTTACCGGAACCCCTATGTGGTGCTACCCCTGTGGCTTCAGCAGAGGTAGTGGCAGGTTGCTCCTGTCCATGCCCTGACTGATGAGACGCTTTGCGCATACGCCCTCTGGGTTTCGGTGCCCGTGAGGGCCCCTCCAAAGACTGCTCCACCTGCACCTGTGCAGGGGCAGACTCGGCCACCTGGAGAGGGGGCAGCATTGCGGGTACTGGTTGAGAGGGGGGCAACGGGTGAGACGTGGGAGCGCTTTGAGTGGCGTCCTCACTTTCATGTCCCCTTTCACCATCATCCCTCTCCTGGCCCAGGCCCACATCACTCCTTCCACCCTGCTGGATGACAGTTTTGAGGACTTGTGTGAAGCCTTGGAAGGCCAGTTGTAAGGTATCTGTCAGCCTGTTTAAGGCGGCAGGATGTTGCTCACCCTGAATCCGAATGGCCGTTGTCAGAGCCTGAATGGACTCGCTGTTGAGCCGTGCTTGAAGCTTGATGGAGGCTAGCCTTTCCTCCACCGCAGACATTCCCGCACCTACCTGCGACACTATCTCAGAGATGCCTTCATGTCCCTGTGA
Source organism: Heptranchias perlo (assembly GCF_035084215.1). Lineage (NCBI taxonomy): Eukaryota > Metazoa > Chordata > Chondrichthyes > Hexanchiformes > Hexanchidae > Heptranchias > Heptranchias perlo. Next base: position 38,436,254 of record NC_090346.1, on the reverse strand, counting down.
CAGTATTCCACTCATGGAGGAGTTGGACTCCTCCATCCTCTGCGCGATTGTGGAGAGTGCACGTGGCAACCATTCCAGTCCCTCGGCAATGTGCTGCTGGCCCTCGATGACTCTCCTTTTCATGGCTGGCCCCCAGGGTTCAGCATCTGCATCCAGCTGAGCAGAGCCTGGAGAAGAGTGCTTCCACCGACGTGGACTCTCCACGGCTGCCCCTGCCACCAGGGTCCGCTCATGCTCACATGTGCGTGGTGACTCACCATGTGCAAGCCCAACTAAGTGAGGACGGGGACCCACCGAGGTGCATGTATCTGCACTGGTGGATGGCTGGCTCAGATGTGACAATGGACCCTCAGAGGCCGGCAGGTCCTCTGAGGAATCGCCCTCCACAGTCACGGCGCTCGCAGATGGCCCTGCAAGAGAACAGAAAGCAATATTAAGCATGTGGACAGATGTTGAGGTGCTGCAGATGCCAAGTGATGCTAAGATCGTTTGCTATCATGAGTGCTGAGTGTTAGATTTCTGGTCACCAGCCGCTTGTGCAATCCCAGCCTCGGCATCCGCCATGGACAGGCACTCCTGCGTCCGGCTTACTTCCACTGCCTGCTGCTCCACGTCTGTTAAGACCACCTGGTGTGGCAGGCCTCCTCCGGTCCTTGCCCTCTCTCGGGCATTCTGGCATCTCTTCTCCTATCAAGGCAAAACACAGACAGACGTGATTGAGTGATGGTTGCATGGTGACCCGCTGCATGCACTGGTGTTGGTGGGGGTGAGCGTGAGGGAGATGCATGGGACGGTGCATGTGAGACATAGCCATGAGATTGTATGAGGATTGGGTTGCGTGGTAGTGTTCGAATGGGAATTGGGGCGGTGAGTAAGTGCAGGCAAGGTGAGGATGATGGTTGAGTGGATACGAGGAGTGATGTGAGAGCGTTGTGGTGGCAGTGCAGAAGGAGTTGTGTGGTGGTGGTGGTGATGGTGATGTGGAAGACGGAGTGTGGGAGAACGCGTAAGTACACTCACTTTGGCTGACCTGGTTAGGTCATTAAAGCGCTACCTGCACTGGACCCAGGTTTTGCACACATTGCCTCTTCCCATCAGATGGGAACAGAATTTTCCTCCTCCTCCTCACCCCATCGAGCAGCACCTGGAGTGTGGAGTCAGAGAACCTTGGAGCAGCCTTGCCTCTGGCCTGCTCCATGCTCCAAAATTGGTTCTTTGCTGCAGGAGGAGCACTGGACGACTGCCCCCTTAAATAGGGGTCCTCCTGCCGACAGCCTGTGCTGTGGGTGCGCAGGTCTGGAACGGGAAACCCAGAAGCACGCGTAAGTACCTCCAATTAGGCTGTGATCGTGTGCGAAGCACCCCGAATTCACTGGGTGCGTTACCCACACGCCCAATCGACCCCCCGCTGCCAACCCACCTCCCTCCTAGTATAGGGCCCCTAATGTGCAAATTGGTGGATTTGTCAATGAGCATGCAACACATAGATGGTATTTAAGCTTCTTAATTAAAACAGCACTTATATGCCTAATCTTTTTTTTTAGGAATTGCTGCAGCATTTATATGACATAGCACAAATGCTTTCCCAGCAAGGCAAAGGTTCTCTTACTTACAAAGCGGAACAATACACCTGATTGCAATGCACTTCTGCAGGCACAGTCATGTTTAGATAAGTGTCATCAGCCAGCGTTTCAGACCAGCTGAAAATGCAATCATAAATGATGCACGGCCACAAAATAAATGGTGGTCGATTCACTCGTCTCCCTTGCCCCCCTCCCCCCCCCCCACAAAATACAGGCCAACAATCCTATAGATTTAACTTTTATCGTAACCGTTTCCTGGTAATCATTGGTGGAAAATGTTTTTGTTAGACACTTTACTTGTGCGCCAGCCATGGCTCGATGGTAGCACTTGCACCTCTGAGACAGAAGGTTGTGGGTACAAATCCCACTTCTGAGAGTCCCCCTCAACCAACATCACTAAAAAAGGTTATCTGGTCATTTATCACACTGCTGTTTGCAGGAGCTTGCTGTGCACAAATTGTCTGCCGTGTTTCCTACATTGCAACAGTGACTACACTTCAAAAGTAATTCATTGGCTATAAAGTGCTTTAGGAAGTCCTGAGGTTGTGAAAGGTGCTATATAAATGCAAGTCTTTCTTTCTCAATGGAACTCTCAGCAAAAAAAAACTTTTTATGCAATAAAAACCTGAAAGCTGAATAAAATATATGGCTTGTAGAGATGAGGATTTAGTTAGTGGAGTAGGGTATAGTTGCAAGAAGCCACAAAGGCAGAAACAGTAAGAAAACACACATCGAAATTTAAACCTACTGAAGATGCAGGAGGAGACCATGTTGATGTTACTGATGAACTTCAGGTCCTTTGTTGTCCAGCTCAGCCAAAGATGAACATAGTGCACCTTCAGCTAGTTGTGGAATAGGATTTGCAATGTTTTGTATCACAAAGTTAAAGTTACTGTTGTTCTACTTGTCTGCAATCAGTTGATCCTGGATTCTGTATTTGACAACCTTTACCTTTATCGATATGAGGGCGGATTGCAGGGATGGGCATTCCCAGTGCAGAACGCCCATCCCTGGAGCCAGGAAAGCACAGGCCCGAAATGCCTGATCTTTCTGCCCATTAACTTAAATGTGTGTTTTACCCAAGTGCTTCTCCTTGGTGGTCATGTATGTTTTACGTGTTCCATATTCAAGTTCCTAACTTTGTGCTCATTCAAGGTGCTTTCCTCAGTGCCTGGAGTAAGTAAGGTTGTTGGGTCTCAGTAGGAACTCTTAGGATATAGGTGGCCTTCTGCGTCTGTGCTGAATTGTGATATGTCCCTGCAAGGGGACCCACCAAGACTACCACAGTGATGGCTACCAGGTCCTGCCCACTTGCTGACAAATGTGTCATTTGAGAAGGTGGGCGTGTGATGTGATGCTGTCCTGAGGCAGTGGCCTCATTAGAAAGAAAGAAAGAACTTGAATTTATATAGCACTTTTCACATCCTCAGGGCATCCCAAAGCACTTCAGTGCCAATGAATAACTTTTGAAGTGTAGTTACTATTGTTATGCAGGCAAACGTGGCAACCAATTTGCGCTCAGCAAGGTTCCACAAACAGCAATGAGATAAATGACCAGATAATCTAGTTTGGTGGCATTGGTTGAAGGATAAATATTGGCCAGGACACCCGGAGAACTTCCCTGCTCTTGTTTGAATAGTGCCATGTCCACCTCAGAGCCACAGTTTAATGTCTCATCTAAAAGACGGCACCTCCGACAGTACAGCATTCCCTCAGCATTGCAATGGAGTGTCAGTTTAGATTATGTGCTCAAGTCTGTGGAGTAATGTTTGAACCCACAATCTTCTGAGTCAGAGGGGAGGCAATCACTGAGGCAAGGATGACAACTAAAACCTGACACTTAAGTAGTACCTGCTCCAGCCATGCTAAGCAGGTATTACTTAACCTGTGAAGGCACTTTGTGGCATGTAGACTTTTTCCAGCTACTTAGTATAAATAATAACTCGTACCTTATCTGGTGAGGTCGCTGATCTTTTTCTTCACTTGCGGCCATGTCTTCTGGGTGGTTGAGGTAAGTACTTGCATGTCTCACCATCTCCTCCAATACACTCCGCACAGCTTGCTTATGTGGACAGTGCCCTGCAGGACCTCTACAGAGGTATTGTGAACTGTGCAGCTCTGTTGGGCATCTGCTCCATGTTCCTAATTGCACATAATCCTCCAAAAATGCCCTCCCTATTAAACTGCAGCCAAATGCTTTTAAACAGCAGCAAATATCCTTCTCTCAAACAATGAGTGCCCAGTGATAGGCATTGTTCTCACCAGGAGCTCGCTAGAAATATGTAAATAGGCCTAACCGTGGAAGATTCAGCAGGTTTCCTCCACTCTAGCACGCACTCTGTTCCCAAACATTGCGGATAATTTACCCTACTGTCTTGATAAAGGATATTTTCTCAAAGGAGGAAACTGCAATTGCTATATGTGCAAAATGAGTAATGCATCTCTGTAAAACAGCATGGTCACTTCTGAAGAAACACTTGAAAAATCGATTGTAGATTTTGTAACGCAAATTAGCTCCATAAACGCTGGCTAAAAATTCTATAGAAAAGTAACAGGACTATTATGCAGGGCTCGGGAGAATTTATAACAAATTTATTGCTGATAAATGAAAGCGATTCATAAGGGCACAAGAAGAAAAATGTGAGCAGTAAAGCAGAGAGTAGGGTCCATCATTTATACTACAATATCCACTGGATGGAAAGCAACAATTCAAATGTATCTGGTACAGTTCTTGTGTTGTTTGAAAATTTTCTGCTTCATTACATTGTGCGATGGATAAGATCTATATTGATTACAGTGTAGAAGCCAGCATTTCAGAAAAAGATAACCTCTTCTAGTCAAGGAGAATTCAGCATTTAGGAGTGGAGCAGTCTGTTTTGGAGGTCAAGGATCTAGTATTATAGCTGTTTGTTTAAGTCTCAGCTAGAGCTGCTATTGTATTTGTTAATCTATGTCTCTGTTTAGGTCGACGACCGTGCATGTCTTAGATAGATAATTGTAAACAATTTTACAACACCAAGTTATAGTCCAACGATTTTATTTTTAATCCCACAAGCTTTCGGGGGCTTTCCCCTTCCTCAGGCGGTGTGGAAATGTCAATTTCGAATCCTTCGCATTTTAAGATCACATAACAAAGCCTGGTGATTACTGCCCGTTGCCAAGGCAATCACAGTGAGCAGACAGAAAGGTGTCATCTAAAAGGCCACTGAATATACAACCCCCCCAAAAAAAAGAGAGAGACAGAACGAAGACAGTCAATGACCCGTTATATTAAAAACAGATAACATTTGTTCGCTGGTGGGGTTACGTGTCGTGTGACATGAACCCAAGATCCCGGTTGAGGCCGTCCTCATGGGTGCGGAACTTGGCTATTAATTTCTGCTCGACGATTTTGCGTTGTCGTGTGTCTCGAAGGCCGCCTTGGAGTATGTTTACCCGAAGGTCGGTGGCTGAATGTCCATGACTGCTGAAGTGTTCCCCGACAGGGAGAGAACCCTCCTGTTTGGCGATTGTTGCGCGGTGTCCGTTCATCCGTTGTCGCAGCGTCTGCATGGTCTCGCCAATGTACCATGCTCTGGGGCATCCTTTCCTGCAACGTATGAGGTAGACAACGTTGGCCGAGTCACAGGAGTATGAACCGTGCACCTGGTGGGTGGTGTCCTCTCGTGTGATGGTGGTATCTGTGTCTATGATCTGGCATGTCTTGCAGAGGTTACCGTGGCAGGGTTGTGTGGTGTCGTGGACGCTGTTCTCCTGAAGGCTGGGTAATTTGCTGCGAACGATGGTTTGTTTGAGGTTGGGTGGCTGTTTAAAGGGGAGTAGTGGAGGTGTGGGGATGGCCATAGCGAGGTGTTCGTCATCATTGATGACATGTTGAAGGCTGCGGAGAACATGGCGTAGTTTCTCCGCTCCGGGAAAGTACTGGACGACGAAGGGTACTCTGTTGGTTGCGTCCCGTGTTAGTCTTCTGAGGAGGTCTACGCGATTTTTCGCTGTGGCCCGTCGGAACTGTCGATCGATGAGTCGAGCATCATATCCTGTTCTTACTAGGGCGTCTTTCAGTGTCTGTAGGTGTCCATCGCGTTCCTCCTCGTCTGAGCAGACCCTGTGTATTCGCAGGGCCTGTCCATAGGGGATGGCCTCTTTGACGTGGTTAGGGTGGAAGCTGGAAAAGTGGAGCATTGTGAGATTGTCCGTGGGCTTGCGGTAGAGTGAGGTGCTGAGGTGCCCGTCTTTGATGGAGATTCGTGTGTCCAAGAAAGAAACTGATTCTGAGGAGTAGTCCATGGTGAGCTTGATGGTGGGATGGAACTTGTTGATGTTATCGCGTAGTCTCTTTAGTGATTCCTCACCGTGGGTCCATAGAAAGAAAATGTCGTCGATGTATCTGGTGTATAGTGTTGGTTGGAGGTCCTGTGCAGTGAAGAAGCAGAAAATGTAGGAGAAGGAAACCTAAAGTGTCTGGCACCCTCCATATGTCCTTCTCCTCTTCTTCCAAATTCTTCAGATAGATGAATTTCCATTGGAAAAAGCACAAGGACCAGTACATGGGAACAGGAGTAGGCCATTCAGCCCCTCGAGCCTTATCTGCCATTTTATTAAATCATGGTTGATCATTACCTCAACTCCATTTATGTCTTTTTCCATATCCCTTGATACCCCGGCCTAACAAAAACCTATCGATCTCAGTCATGAAAATTTCAATTGATCCAGCATCCACATACTTTTGGGGGAGAGAGTTCCAGATCTCCACTATCCTTTGTGTGAAAAAATGCTTCCTGTTTTCACTGCTAACGGGCCTAGCTCTAATTTTAAGATTATGGCCCCTTGTTCTGGATTCTTTCACTAGAGGATATAGTTTCTCTGTACCTACCCTATCAAATCCCTTTATCATTTTAAACACCTCGATTAGATTACCCCTCCATGACCTAAAATCAAGGGAATACAAACCAAGTTTATACAACCTGTACCCTCTAAGCCTCAATATCATTCTGGTGACTCCACGCTGTACCCCCTCCAAGGCCAATATATCTTTCCTGAGGGGCACCGCACAAAACTGAACACAGTACTCCAGATGGGATCTGAACAAGGCTCTGTACAACTGGAGTATTACTTCCTCACTTTTGTATTCCATTCTCCTTGAGATAAAGACCAATATTCCATTAGCCTTTTTGATTGCTTTTTGTGCTTGTGTACTAGCTTTTAATGATTGTGTATATGGACACCTAAATCCCTTTGCTCCTCCACAGATTCTAGTCGTCAATATTTCAGCCTTGGCTTAGTGATAGCAGTCTCGCCACTGAGTCACATGATTGTGGGTTCAAGCCCCACTCCAGAGGCTTCAGCACATAATCCAGACTGACACCTCTGTGCAGTACTGAGGTGCTGTCTTTTGGATGAAACATTAAACAAAGACCTCCTTTGCCCTCTTGTGGATGTAAAAGACCTCATAGCAGTATTCAAATAAGAGCAGGAGAATTCTCCCGGTCTCCTGGCCAATATTTATCCCTCAACCAACGTCACTAAAACAGATTATCTGGCCATGTATCTCACTGCTGTTGGGACCTTGCTGTGTGTAAAATGGCTGCCGTGTTTCCCTACATTATAACTGTGACTACACTTCAAAAAGTACTTCATTGGCTGTAAAGTGCTTTGGGATGTCCTAAGGTCGTGAACGGCACTATATAAACGCAAGTTTGTTCCTTTCCTTTTAGTCCCTCCCCAATAAGAAAATATTCCAATTGGTCTTTCTTGGATCTAAAGCGGACGACCTCACACTTCCCCACATTGTATTCTGCCATAGTCTTGCCTACTCACTTAGTCTGTCTACGTCCCTTTGTAACTTCTTGCTCCCATTTACACAACTTACTGTGCCTCCTAACTTAGTGTCATCTGCAAACTTGGATACACAATTCTCTCTTCTTTCATTCAAGTAATTAATATATATGATGCAAAGCTAATCCCTTGGGAATACCATTTGTCACACACCACCAATTAGAATATTCCGTTTATCCCTACTCTCTATCTCCTCTCCCAACCAATTCCCAACCATGTCACGAGGTTGTCTTGCAGAGTTCTAGTGGGACAGAACTCCTGCCCATTTTTTGCTACTGGCCACTCAGTTTGCACCACTACAGTGGGTAGATAGCAGCAGAAAATCTAGGCTTGTCATTGTAATGATCTGTCCCAGGTATAAAGATTACTCATTGAATGGTATCTGCCCCCATTAGTTATAAACACACCCAAGGGCTAATTCCCCAATAGGACATCACAAGTCAGGAATTAACGGATGGAAAATCAGGGGCTGCAGTAACTCTTTCAGTAATATGCTGCTATCTATTAAACATTAACCTTCACTGTCTCAGATACACCAGGTGACAAATCAATTTGTAATAAACTTCAAATCCAATAATAAACCCAATCAATAAATGGAAATGTGCGAAGTACAAAATATCAGACTTTGAGGATTGGAATAAAATTGTCTAGGAAATAACTTGGACAGAAAATCTTTTCAAACATTAGAACATACATTTTATAACCCTGTTCTTTACAGACACCATCTGTATTCAAAAATGCAATTTCAAAGATTGGTGTCATTGAGAGAGGTCAAGTGTCAAATCAGAAGAAATGATCAGTAATATTACTCCTCAGATGAAGAGCTTATCTTCACATTGAGATTGCAATGATCCAGTCAGTCAGCAGTTGTTGTAGCATTCAAAGTTCACCAAAACGATATAGAGTAGAACAACTGAGATTACCATATCATTCAGCTGGAATAATAACTCTATCCACTAGCATTCGATTGACACTTTCGTACACACAGCAATGCTTTATGTTAGCAGATATGCACACAATCTTTTGAGATAGAATATAATGGCATTAGGGTCAAAATGTCTGTCAGCGAGTTTATCGTATGAACACAGGAGGACCCTAGAATTTCCAAACTGTGCTAGCTGTGCACGACGTCCTGCCAACAGCACAGAATCTTGAAAAAATTACCCCTCAAAGTGTTTGTACCATTCCCTCTCTCTGCTGTTGTAACTGTAGCATTATCCCATTTAAAATAAACAGATCAACCCCCCCCACCACCACCACCACTCCCTCCAACATTAAAGTAGAGAGAGGAGTTTGGTACAAGCACATTAAACATTCATACTGATTCAACATTGCTGATGACACAAAACTAGGTGGGAATGTGAGTTGTGAGGAGGATGCAAAGAGGCTTCAAGAGGATATAGACAGGCTAAGTGAGTGGGCAAGAACATGGCAGATGGAATATAATGTGGAAAAATGTCAAGTTATCTACTTTGGTAGGAAAAACAGAAATGCAGAGTATTTTTTAAATGGTGAGAGATTGGGAAATGTTGATGTTCAAAGGGACCTGGGTGTCCTTGTACATGAGTCACTGAAAGCTAACTTGCAGGTGCAGCAAGCAATTAGGAAGGCAAATGGTATGTTGGCCTTTATTACAAGAGGATTTGAGTACAGGAGTAAAGATGTCTTACTGTAATTATATAGGGCCTTGGTGAGACCGCACCTGGAGTATTGTGTACAATTTTGGTCTCCTTACCTAAGAAAAGATATACTTACCATAGAGGGAGTGCAACGAAGATTCACCAGACTGATTCCTGGGATGGCGGGATTGTCGTATGAGGAGGGATTGAGTAGACTAGGCCTGTATTCCCTAGAGTTTAGAAGAGGGGTGATCTCATTGAAACATACAAAATTCTTACAGGGCTCGACAGGGTAGATGCAGGGAGGATGTTTCCCCTGATTGAGGAGTCTAGAACCAGGGGTCACAGTCTCAGAATAAGGTGTATGCCATTTAGGACTGAGATGAGGAGAAATTTCTTCAGAGGGTGGTGAATCTTTGGAATTCTCTACCCCAGACGGCTGTGGAGGCTCAGTCATTGAGTACATTCAAAACAGAGATCGATAGATTTCTAGATATCAAAGGCATCAAGGGATATGGGGATATTGCAGGAAAATGGCATTGAGGTAGATCAGCCATGATCTTACTGAATGGCGGAGCAGGCTCGAAGGGTCAGACGGCCTACTCCAGCTCCTATTTCTTATGTTCATACAATAACATCAAGCCATTTAGCTGTTGAGTTCTTTGAATAATGATCAAATGTTCCCAGATGTAATTAAAAGCATGTAGTTGAGGGATCGATACAACTTTACTAAGGTTGCTGGAGATTCCTCTTGAGTTGAACTACATTAGATGTCTGAGACAACCTTAAAATTATTCTTACAAGATAAAGACAGTACTGCAGTGTCATGGGAGTAGCACAATATTTTCCCCACTATATCAGGTTGAAGTTACTCAACAATGTGAGGGTACTGATAACACAAGTGCCTGGAACTCCCCAGGTTCCTCCGATATACTGCCATAATCCGCCCCCAGAAGATGGGCAGAACTCCTGGGAAACAGCTAAAAATGCCTGCTTATGCCTTTTCTCCAGGGTTACCGTCAATCTTCTGCTGAAGTTACGGCAATAGATTAGGAGAACCACCACAGGAAATTCACCCCCAAGAGAGGTAAGAGCCATATTTGCTGATAAAGCACAAAGTTCCAGTCCAAAACCTGGAATTTTGATCAGCTGGGAGTGTGGGTCATGGTTCATTGAGGAAACTATAAAAGAGCACTAAAAGATAGGACTGAGCAAGCACAAGGAGCACATAAAGAGAAAATAGATAAATCTGCTTGACTGGAACACACTGCCCAAAACTAACCAAATACTAGTTTTGAGCTATATAAATGAATCATACAAAATTGTAAAGAGAGAATGACAAGGCTATCTACAGCAATAAACTTAGAGCAGATAAAGTCATAAACAGGGAACATAACACTTCATTTTACATTAACACTTGGTTATTTAGTACCTGTACCCATTCCACTTTTTAAAGTACTAGTAGGGCTGTGACATTACGTACGGGTAGTCTGGCACCAAGGCGCTGTTTTGAATATTTACTGTTTATTGAGAGAACCATGCAACCACTAAAAAGTGAGACTGAACGAGCAGAAGGGGTGTAAAAAGAAATAAATCTACTTGAATGGAATGCACTTCCTGCGGAGGCAGGAACTGAGTCTGTAGCCAAGTGATGGAGCATTGCAACATTCAAACCTTGCTCGATGCTTGGCAAAGTGGAGGAGGTGCTGAATGAGGCAATAGTAATGAGGGCAGTACTCCTGTTTGCCACTCCAAGCCACCCTCCCCATTGGACAGAAGGAGGCAGAGGAAAATAACTTTTGGCGCAGCTAACTGTTCCTTCCCCCCACTGCCAGTGCCAGTGTGTGCCAGCCCTATGGTGCATGTTAGCTGCAGGTGTCCTGTCAGAAGATGGCACAACTCTGCATTTAGCTCTCTGGTAACTTAAACCCTGTGGCGTCCATCTGCATGGTCATTGCCAGGATGGTGTGCTTTTGCTTGTAAATACAGGTGGGAGGGTACCAGCAGGTGGGTTCAGTCCACCTCAAGTACAGCCTTGTCTGCTTGGCAATCGTCTTTACTCTTCTTCTTCCTCCAAAATAACATACGCAGAGGCAGATTTCCAATGGGGAAACCCACTGCCCTAATGTACCAAAAAATAGTAGCGCCAGTACACTTAGCACAAAATCCCTGTACGAATTAGGTGGAAACAGGGAAAAAAGGTTTAAATGCTGAGTGCTATACCAGCATTGATGTTAGGAAATTGGTTATGTGTCTAAATGATGTAATTGGGACCTAATCTTTATATAATTAACCACAAGATGGCAGACACTTCTGAGGCCATTACAAAGTAGACCGTAAAACTGGATGTTGCTCTAAATGGACAGAAATCCGATGCAACAGATCTCCTCCGATTTTGCTGCTTGGTTACTCCCATTTATCCTGCTGTTACACGAATGCTGGTGTGCCCCCAGTGTTTGCCCTTTTATGGATGATAACTATATTCTCTTGCACTGTCAGTCTCAGTAAGCACCAGCCGGTACCTCTAGTGATGTCATTGGCAATTGTTGTTTAAACAAAAATATTCCCAAAAGCTTTTAAAAAGTAAATAAAGTAATAAAGGGTTGATATTCAGTGTGAAATCTGGCATTTCACTTTAATACCAGACAGTTCACATTTGCCTTATTAGTTGCAGGCATTTGAAAAGGTTAAAGTCAATTTGTGGATTTTTCCATCAAATTTCTGCCCATAAGTACAGATACTTGTCTCCACGGATTCTGTGTATAAATTATGTTATTTCGCAATGTTGGTATTGTCCTTTTCTGATTCCCTTTGAACCTGGGATCATTTCAAGCTGAAGGAAATAGCCTGTAAGATCTAACTATGTGCATAGCTTAACCTTTATGAGTGTTGGCAACGTATGGGAACAAATTCTCAACGAAGGCAGTTGATTGAAGGTATTCTGGCACCTCTGGATAGACAACTTTATTATTAATCTCCATTTCCATTAGGCATCTTGAGGCATAAGCCACAGGTTTGCCATCTTGCATGGGGCCTGAGGATAGGTTTTCCAATTTTTGTGCAGTTTACTCCCCAATGGCTCATGCAAGGTGGGCCAAGTGACCTACTTCTGTGCTATATTCTTCTATGATTCTGTTCTATGAAATAGTTAGAAATAGGTGCAATGCTTACCCAAAGATTTACAAGAACAATACCAGAACTATAAGGGTATAACTATCAGGATAGACTGAACAGGTTGGGGCTCTTTTCTATGGAAGAGAGAATACAGAGAGGAGACCTGACAGAGGTCTTTAAAATTATGTTGGGGTTCAATAGGGTAATGTTTTCATTTCTAAGAATGTCCAAAATTAGGGGCCATAAATATGAGATAGTCACTGATAAATCCAAGAAGGAATTCAGGAGAATTCTTTACTTAGAGAGAGTGGTGAGAACGTGGATCTCGTTACCACATGGAGTGGTTGAGGCGATTAGCAAAGATGCATTTAAGGGGAAGCTAGATAAATACATGCCGGAGAAAGGAATAGAAGGATATGTTGATAGGGGGGAGATGAAGTAAATAGAGTGGGAGGAGGCACATGTTGCGTATAAACACTGGTGTAGTCTGGTTGGGCCGAATGGCCTGTTCCTGTGCTGTAAATTCTATGTAATCACACACAAAGTAAGGACATTATCACCTTCATTGGAGGGCACATGGTAGCTGCAGGAAGTTGGCTTTCTGGCTTTGAATGTTCCTTTTTCTCTGTCTCACCTTTTGAAACATTCTAGTAGATTCAAAGTGATTTACTTTTGATTCTGACAACATGTAGTGTTCGTAATTATTGGTCAATCAGTAACAAATGAGAAAAGACTTGAGCTTAAAAACGTGCAATTTGAACAATCCACCATTTTCAACTAACCAACTACATCTGTCAATCATACAAACACTCCCTGGTCCGGAATTCCCTGTACTTGATTTGTATACAAAGTTACGATAATATAAATACTGGTTTCTAGAATTTGTCAACAAATGGTGATGCATTGCTCAATCTTGACAATTAAATGGTGAACAAATTATCCTATCCGACTGCATAACTCAAACAATTAGTCATTAGAACAAAAAAATTCATTGATAAACTAGCTGACAAAAAATTCAGTGAAATCAATTGACCCAATCTATCTCTCTTGCTCAGCACCATGTTGCTTATCACTCTTTTAATTACTGCCTCCTACAAATGTTTCCAAGATATATCATCTGCAAGGAAGGATTTTTGCGTACATTATAATTTGAGCATTATTAAAGTAGAGGAACATAAGGAATCAAAGGAGAAGTTAATTCTTCAAATTTGCCACCTAATCGTACGCAGAATTACATTAAATCTACGGCACAGAAACAGGCCATCTGGCCCAAATGATCTATGCCAGTGTTTGTACTCAACACGAGCATCCTCCCGCTCCACCTCTTCCTACCCTGCCCCCATATCCCCCTTTGTCCTTCTCGCTCATGTATGTATCAAGCCTCCCCTTAAATGAGTGGGGCCGAAATTCCTCAGGGTTTTTCAGCTCTGTGGGTGGGCAGCCAATTAGCATGGGGTGGGTGGGCACAAGCGCCACTATGGGTGCATCACTAATGCCCACCTGCCTCATGCGGCTGGAAACTTTGGTGTCCTCCCACCATTAGAGGAAGGTGCCCAGGCCCTCCCCGACCCCAATTATGTTAGCATTTTAAAAAAATACCTGTATGTTTCTTTAGCGGCTCAATCCACTTCCCTGGCCTGAACCCTAACAGTGAGCAATACAATCGTCCATATGGAAGCTGGTACAGCTCACCTCACTGGGTGTCCCAACCGCCACCGGGTCCTGACTGAGTCACAGGAGCAAGAACTCCCACCACAGGAAATTCGTACCCCTCTACCATAATTTGCCTTCTAAGGGGTGGACAAAGATTCTGCCTCTCATAAACCAAATCGGAAACTATCGGAAACACGGAGACCTGATGCAGCCGGATCTCTGCCATTTTCCCAGGGGTTCCGCCATCCGTGGCCGCATCTTCAACTCCCTAGGCCCTAAGGTCTGGAATTCACTCCTTAATCTCTCCGCCTCTCCTCCTTTAAGATGCTCCTTAAAACCTACCTCTTTCACCTGTCCTAATATCTCCTTATGTGGCTCGGTATTAAATTTTATTTGATAATGCTCCTATGAAGTGGCTTGGGTCGTTTTACGATGTTAAAGGCGCTTTATAAATGCAAGTTGTTGTTCTTATTGTTATAGCAGGAGGCTGTCAGAACCCCTAAGGAATTTTGGCACGTTGTCTATTTTTGTCACAAAATTCATGGAACAAAAGAAGGGGCCTGTAATTCCACTGAGGTTTTCTTAATCTCCCGTCGTAACTTTAGCGGGAGAGCGGCAGAATCCCCTCCACTAGAAATGGTATAAGTGGCCACTTATGCCATTTCTCCGGAGGTTCCACCAATCTTCCGCTGGAGACCAGGTCAGCCTCTGCGGAAATCCAGGGCCAAAACCTTTTACATTTTAGTGCACAAATACAACTCTAGCTCTCAAAGGGTTAAACAGTCGGTGAAGCGATGTCATTGGCATGAATCTTTACAGAGAAGTGTACACAATTTATGGTTCAAGCATGACCATCTATCAATTAAAAGATACTCACCAATCCTAATATGGGTCACAACACAGACAGCAGATGTCTCCAAGAGCCCGTGTGCCCTAAGTGATAACTAACCCTTTAGAAATGCTGTGTAGCGTCATACCACTCAACCACAACACCCACTCAATTAGCTTCTAATGCCAGGATGATGCAAGACACAAATGACAAATTACTGTGTAAGACACAGAATTGAGTTCAAGGGAAGTGTTTATTTGGGGAAGAACATGATGCAATTACAAATGTTAATTCTTCACCACCGAACCTTTAAATAGAAAATAATCGCTACTCGCAAGTGATTACAGAACAGTCATCTCACGGGGGGCAAAGAGATTCAATTTAACATTTGAACCTTGCTCTCCTGATGGCTGAGTGGTAAAAATGCATCACATGGTAAGCTGCCAAGTCATTCCGATCAGGAAGGTCCCAGCTTTGAATACTGGTCTGCGCTGATTTATTTAATAACACAGCAATAACTCAGCATAAATCTTTTCTTGGTGCTTTGTGGCTTCTTTATTAACTGATGTTAATGGTAATTGACTTTAATCTTTGCCATTCTTTTCAGGGCTAGCAATATACTTACAGCACACCTGTTCACTTTAAATGTTTTCTTTGATTTTATGCCTGATCATGGTTCAAGTCTTCTTCCACTCGCGTGTCTCTGGGAGAACAGATCTTGTAGTAAATTAGCCTCTAGGTTTGACATATTGTTTAAATTATTCAGCGACAAAAAAAATGACTTTTCACTCTTTTAAAAATCTCTTAACACTACCAGTGCATGACATCAAGTTCAATTATTACGTATCTAGTTTTCACTCATTGAGGTGGTAAGTTTGAATCTCTTTGTCTAACATGTCTTAACTTACGGTGGTTAGTTAGGAGACTGCCTCCGAATATACAGGCACACCTGCTGGGCAATATCTCAATGTAGTTACTGCCACTTAACCTGAGGGGCTGGAATCAGGGAAAACCCCCTCCAGGCAGAACGTAAAATTCAAATTGATGTAATGTACCTGTAATGAATCTGTAATCAATAATTTTTATTGAGTGTAATGCAATGAGACACCCTAGAGAGTCATGAACTGTAATTATGTACAATGTTCATTGAACTGCACTTGATGTAACCTGCAAATTGTATAATCTGTATTGTGTACGTTTGGAATGTGATATGACAACTGTATTGTATGTATTGCTGCAAATTTTATGAATAAAGTATATTTTAAGAAAAAAGAACAGTCCAAGTCTTTAATCAACTGGATTTTTATCTTCTAAATCAATCTCACTACAATGTGACCAGTAAGACTTTACCTGCTGCCCAGTCTGCTATTTTCACACTGGTATCAGTAACTACTCAAACTCGCAGTGGCTCTTTACTTCTCCAGTGAAATCAACGGAAGGAAAAAAAAAAAATCAGGCGGGGTGTATAACAACAACAACAACAACAACAACTCGCATTTTAATAGCGCCTTTAACGTAGTAAAATGTCCCGAGATGCTTCACAGGAGCAGAATCTGACAAAATTTGACACCAAGCCAAGGAAGGAGACATTCGGGCAGGTGACCAAAAGCTTGTTGAAGAGGTAGATTTTAAGCAGCGTCTCAAAGGAGGACAGAGAAGTGGAAAGGCAAATAGGTTTGGGGAGGGGATTCCAGACTTTAGGGCCTAGACACCTGAAGGCACGGCCGCCAGTGGTGGGGCAAAGGAAGTGGGGGATGCACAAGAGGCCGGTGTTGGAGGAACGCAGAATTCTTGAAGGGTTGTGGGACTTAAGGAGGTTATAGAGATAGAGAGGGGTGAGGCCATGGAGGGCAGAATAAAATGCACAACATTGAAAGAAAGAATTATTGTACCCAATTATAAGTAAGTTAATGGCCAAGCCTCATTTTGTTTAACAGAAATGTGGTTATTATCCAATCGTTATGATTAATTTTTGAACTTCTCATGAGGTATGTATTAGCATGATCAGTGACATTTAATTTTAATTGTTATTTTTAAAAAATTAACTTCTATACAATATATTTGGTATGCTATTAACTTTGAAGGCCGATACACATTTTCTTTTAATTATTTTTGTGTAAAAAATGTTTACGAAAGGTTTTGTCTCCCCCTATTTTTGCTTTTTCAGCCAAATCTGCATTCTACAGTAGGCAGCTCCTCATTTTTCACTATTATTGCTAGTTTCTGTATCTTAAACAAAATTATTCGCCAAGGCCATTTTAAAAGAAAATCTGATGACCAAATATTTTCAGTTGAGAGCCAATGTCACTGTTTGAAAATTGAAGCCTACGGGCCAACAGCCAGTCTTCATTATTGTTGCGGTATCTATATTGCACTAGGGATGATGTGCTATGGGCACAAAATCTGGGCGTGGGAGTGTCAACTGAGAATGATTCGGCCAAATTAAAGTTACTCCGACCCATCAAGATCAGTCTCAACAGCATGTGGTCTACCAGCTGGCAGATATTAATCAAAAGTTCCTAATATACCAAATCAAGATATTTATTCCTAACGCACAGCCTGCAACACGGGTCAATTATGCCTCTCCCCCTTCCCCCCCCCCCCACTTTGCCAGACAAGAATGGTGCATAGGAAGGGTTAAAATCGGATGCTTTCATGAATCGCAAGGGGTTTTACTCCATCAATGTGCAGCTTGTATGTAATCACAGCATCTGATGAGGAACAGGTGGGCAAGGGCGAGGCAGAAGCAGAGGAAGAAGGGCCAGCACAATGCCTTCCGGCTAGAGGTACAACAGATGCATTAATGGCTCATCAGGTGAACAGCTCAGTCCCCTTTCAGTAAAACTGACACCAATCCCCTTTGCGGTACCGGTCCTGATAACCTCCATCTCCACTCTCTTAATCCCGCATTCTCTAACACTGAAAACATTCAGCTAACTTTCACATCAATGACTTACCCACACAATTTATTTCTCAAATCACTCCCTTTGCTGCATAAAAAAAAGTGCCTACATCCTGCAATCAAATTTCTAGTTTCAAGCTTTCTGTTTGATCCTCAAAGGGGTAGGTCTTAATCTGATTTCCTTCAAATGTAAAGGTCATTGTTATGTGAATAGCTGCTCAATTATTGACAGCTGGAAGAAAAAAGAAATGGAAACCTCAATGTCCAAATTAAGAGAGCAAGAACATTTCTAATCATGCAGAAATTCAGCGAGCCAATATATTGCCTCTTTCATTTGTCTGAGAACATCAGATATGCATGAAGCAATTTTCCAGCAATTAATTTCCTGACAAGATTATAATTAGTACGTTGTTATTAAACATGCTCTTCATTATTTAAGATTAATTAAATCTTTAAACTCACATTGTAATATGCACTGTGTCTCTGGAATTGTAGAGACTCTATATGCACTTTATTTGTTCAGCTTATTAAAAATCTGAATAGCAATTTGTGATATCTATAGGCACACAAAGTTACACATGCCCCTTTTACAAGTGTCTTACCATAAGTCTCTGGTGACTTCAAAGTGACTACAGAAAGTGCGGGTTTGATAATTTGGTGTTGATTGACAAACTATCTCCTGGTTTGAAAATCTTCAGCAAAACAAATTTGAATGCTTGCTGCTTAACAAACAAATAATCTTGGATTAACCTCAGGATATTATAAGGACATTGTGCTTCAGATATGAGGTCCAAAAATTGGAGTTTTTAAAATTTGAATCAGAAGTTTAGATCCTTTGACAAAAGGGACTCTGTCTTTGGCCCCGATATTACCAGGGAGGCGGGATGGCAGCGGAGGGGGAGGTGGTGACTGGGAGCGTGGGTAAGCCGCCCAGTGAAATTGGTCCGTTCCCCATGCGATCGCGGGTAAATTGAAGGCCTTACCGTGACTTCCGGGTTTCTAGTCGTCAACCTGCGCAGCGGGCGGACTGCGCGCCCGCATCACAGGCTGTCGGCTGGAGGAGCCCTATTTAAAGGGGCAGTCCTCCAATGCTGCTCCTGCAGCAACCAACCAAAAGTACAGCATGGAACAGAGCAGGGGAAAGGCTGCTCCCAGATTTAACGATGCCTCACTCCAGGTCCTACATGATGGGATGGGGTGAGGAGGAGGAGGGAGATTTTCTACCCAGCGGACGGGAGGAAGTGGCCTGTCTCTGCCACCAAGGGCTGGCTCGAGGTGGCAGAGGAGGTCACCAGCAGCAACATCTCCTGCACCTGGATACAGTGCAGGAAGCGCTTCAATGACCTAACTAGGTCAGCCAAAGTGAGTACACTTACTCATTCTCCTACACTCTATCGTCCACATCACCGCCCCCACCCAACAACTCCTTCTGCACTGCCAACACTAATCTATCGCATCACTCCTCACACCCACTCAAACCTCATCCTCAACTTACCTGCACTTACTCGCCTCCCCAGTACTCATCCCACCACTACCACTCAACCCAATCCTCATACAATGTCATGGCTCTGTCTCATACTCATCCTCTGATGCATCTATTTCACGGTCAGCCCCACCCAAACCAATGCATTCAGTGGTTGGCCATGTCACCATCCCTCACTCACACCTCTACTTTCTCCCCTTATAGGGGAAGAGAGCCCAGAATGCACGGGAGAAGGCGAAGGCCGGAGGGGGGGGCTGCAACTTCAGGTCGTCCTCACGAACGCAGAGCAAGAGGCTCTTGAAGTGAGCCGCACCCTCAAGTGGCTGTCCGTTGGGGACGCCGAGACTTCCACCCGACAAACGGCTGGTGACAGAACTTTAACATTCAGCACTCACAATAGCAAATGATATTAACATGCCATCTTCAGCACCTCAACATCTGTCATTATGCTTAACATTGCCTTCTGTTCTCTTACAGGGCCTTCAGCGACCGCCGTGACGGCAGAGGGTGATTCCACAGAGAACCTGCTGGCCTCTGAGGGGGCACCGTCACATCTGAGCGAGCCATCCACCAGCGCGGATACACACACCTCGGTGGGTCCCCGTCCTCAGCTGGTTGGGGTCGCACCTGGTGAGTCACCACTCACATGAGCGTAAGCAGACACTGGTGGCAGGGGCAGCTGTGGAGAGTCCGTGTCGGTGGGAGCACTCTTCTCCAGGCTCCGTTCAGCTGAACCCTGAGGACCATCCTTTAAAAGGAGAATGATCAAGGGGCAGCAGCACTTTTGTGAGGTGCTGGAACAGGTGCCACACGCACTCTCCACAATCGCGCAGAGGATGGAGGAGTCCAACTCCTGCATGAGTGGAATTGTGGCACAGGTACAGGAGGGAATCTCTGAGATACTGTCACAGGGACGTGAGGGCATCTCTGAGAAAGTGTCGCGGGTAAGTGTGGAAATGTCTGCAATGGAGGGAAGACTAGCCTCCATCGAGCTTCAAGCACGGCTCACCAATGAATCCATTGAGGCCCTGACAACGGCCCTTCGGACTCAGGGTGAGCAACTTTCTGCCGTCTTAAACAGGCAGGCAGATACACTAGCACTGGCCTTACAAGGCTTCACACATGTCCTCCAAATTGTCGTCTAGCATGGTGGTAGGAGTGATGTGGGCCTGGCCCAGGAGAAGGATGATGGCGAAAGGGGACATGGAAGTGGGGACGCCACTCAAAGCGCTCCCACGTCTCACCCGTTGCCCCCCTCTCAACCAGTACCCGCAATGTTGCCTCCTCTCCAGGTGGTCGAGTCTGCCCCTGCACAGATGTAGGTGGAGCAGTCTTTGGAGGGGCCCTCACGGGCACTGAAACCCAGAGGGCATAGGCCCAAAGCATCTAATCGGTCAGGTCATGAACAAGAGCAACCTGCCATTACCGCTGCTGCAGCCACATGGGAAGCACCACATAGGAGTAGTTGTAAGTGTACGGCGAAGGTCTTGTGAGCACAAAGGGGATGCACAAGGGTGTTTGACAGTTCGTCATGTTTTTTTATTTATATTTCATTTTGTTAATGGCACATTAAATATTATTATTGTCACCACTATTGCCACGTCTTGGCCATTCTTGACTGGCTTGTGTAAAAAGTCCCTTTCATGAGGTTCACCATGAACACCCACATTTGATGCCACCCATTGGGTCACCCTACAATGGGTGTATGTGTAGTTGCACGACTATTTTGTGCAGGTGCCTGTGGCGCAGCACTGTGTTGTGAAGCTCCACGTGGCGGAGGTGGACGGCATGCCTGGCGAGGCTGGTGATGTTGCTCATCCTCGGATGAAGTGATGAATGCAGCTATGGCGCCCCCCCCACATCCTGACGGTGTGAGTTTGAGGGGGTCCGCAAAGTAGGTAAATGTGTTTGGACAGCAGAGTTTAGGGTATAAATTAATAATTTTGAGTGGAAAGACAAAAGGTGTTGCAGCCAAAACTTTGCCTGAAGTGACAGAGTGCCCTGCTAAAATAAATGAGGTATTGCCCCCAACTGTCAAATAATCCTTTGCATCTCCCACTGGCTGCAGGCTGAAACACGTCTGCTCCAACAGGGAGTGTTTCCCACAGCACGGGAAACACGCTGAGGATCCTTCAAAATTGCACCCCTGCCAAAATCTCCAATGAGGTCTGTCAAGTACCTCACCTAAATAACTGTAAATTATCATCCTGCCGGCTTCAATTGCCGGTGGGGGTCCCGCATGCGGGAGCTGCGCACGCACCTGAACGCTTCATTGGGGAACCCGGAAGTCAGCGGGTTGGAGCTGGGCTCTGAACCCGCTCCGGGATTCCGCCATTTTAGGAGCCCACCCACCCCCAATGCACCCGCTCGGCCATCCGAAAATCGGCCCCTTTATGTCAGAACATATTGGTCTAGAAACTGGATCGTGCTGCGCCCGTTTTACAGGCGTAAAATGGACACCAAAGATCCAATATAGCAGGCGGGCTGCGTGCGCTCATTCTGTGCCGGATATGCATCTCCTGCTATATTGGTTAGGGCTGCTCAGTAGTCAGTGGGCACCCAGGGTGTATGTCTGAAACTGCCATTTGGCCCACTGAATATGCAAATCAGGGGCCTTACACATGTTTCAGCCCTCTTTGACAAACTAATTTGACAAAAGGACCAATGGGTCCTTAAAGGGACTGCTGGAGGCTGCCATCCAAAAGGTAAGTTTCATGTTCTCTACTTACCTTATTGTGGAGCCAAGGGGAGCAGGAGTGCTCCTCCGGGCTCCACATTAAAACCACAGACTGCACCTGGTTAACGCTCATCCCATCCCCAACCCCCCTTCCTTCCCAATTGCCTCTCCACCTCCCACCACTTCAGAAGCCCTCGGCCGGCTTCACTCCTGGCCATCTTGCTCCCTCCCCCCCATTCTGACCAGCGAGCTGCTTCTGGGGCCACGAATGGTGGCCACAGCCATGGTTCTGCCGCTGGCCTTATTAGCCGCGTGCAATGTGTGTTGCACTGATATAGCTCCCCCCGATTTGAGCGTGGTTCAATTTCTAGTCCTTATTGTTTAGAGAGATAGAAGAGCCGGCAGAACCAATGACATCACAAGGGACATGATAATGCACACTAATTCAGTTGATGTCATTACTTTGTGCGTTTGCAAGCAAATCATAAAAACTTTGCCAAACGCCTTTTAATAATTATTATGCCTGTTAAAAGATGTCACACTCGGCAACATCAGCAAGGAATACTTTCGTTAAAATAGGGGTAAAGGAATTTTATACAAACACATTAACACGTTGATTATGAATATCACACAGTGCGATTTCAACCCCATAGTGCCCATTCCTTCCTGCCAAATAGCAATTAAGCCATCAGTTTGCTTAATGAGATGGTCCAAATACTATTTGAGAACAGCCTTAAATCCAAGTTCCAGGAATGTTGATTCTTTAGTTGTACTTAGGATAGTGTTTCCAAATGTTTCGGTGGTGGGGAAATAGTATCCTGCAAATATTTAGTCTCACAGCACCATTGTACTAAAACTCACAAAAGGCCACAATGCAACAACATTTTCAATTTGCAACCTGAGGCTCTCTAATGATGAGGTTTAAATCAGGGTTATTTATCTACATCATAGAGATCTCACTAGTCTTGATAAAATTCTTGTCAGATGTTATGCTGCAAACTGGCATTCAAGGGTATTAACCCTTTCTGCATACCTGCAGAATCATCTGAAGAAACTCCATCTTGTCTTGTCTTAATGTGCATCCATGCAGCTAAACTTTAAATTCCTTCAATTACTTAATATTGAAATTAGAGTCTTTTGCATCCACACCCAGAAGTAAAGTAGGCAGTTTGAAAATTGGGCATGAGTAATTTAGCATCTGCCTCTTTTGGAAATTCACCTGGGAAAGGAAAAGATGTTTTATCTCCGCAATGTCTTCAGTCATTATAATTCATGTAGATTGTTCCAGCAAAAAAGGCCACTCATTTCTAGAGATCTTGCATCAACAGCAGCCTCAAAAGCTCTCTGAAAATTGCTTGAAGTGCTCGGTAATGACTACTTGTGATCAAATAATAAATGTGTCACCAATATAAGAGGAAATTATATATTAAAGGGGATTGCTGTTTTGGGGAGGGAAAGAACTTGGAAAACTCAGTATAACTTTTGCACGTACAAATTATTTTAGTTTGTGCGCTGCTGATACCTTTTGAATTGGTTGTTGTCTTTGAATTGTGAATGACACCACTGCATCGTGAGTTGTGAATTGCATCCAGAGGGCCAGAAATTCCTGGGGCTGGGGAGAGCGCAATGATGGTGCTTTATCGCGCAGGAATTTGGGATGGGACCTAGGTTTCTGCCCCATTTAAAATGCATCCCAAATTTCGCCAGAAGTGAGGGCAGGAAAAACGAGTGCCTGCCCTCTAAATAGCACAAGAATGCAAATGATGCTATTTAGAACAGGAGGACAGAGAAATGATTCTGTCCCAGATGGCCCAGCAGTCATACAGCCGCTTGAGACCCTTTGAATCCGTGCTTTGTTCACAGCCGTCAGCAGAGCCACATTCAGCTTTGGTAAATCATTACTGTATCAGCCTATCTCAAATTCCCTTCCCTGAACTCTGCCCTTCTACAAAGTGCCTGTATAAAGTTAGAGTGCTGATCAGGATCAGCAGCTCAAGGTGAAAATGAAGCCTCAAAGGCAAGCTGTTAGGGAGGAAAACAATTTTGACTACAATTTTGCTGTACCTGCATATTTTTCTCCTATTCATCTGAAGTCTTCAGCTTCAATTCCAAGTACTCAAAGATTTCTTTACTGTGCTGCTGTCCTGAGGAAAAGCAACCTCAGTAATGTGTTCTTCGGCTATCCTATCTGAACTGGGAATAGGACACTGGTGCCCCACAATCTGCAGAAGGACAGACCCGATGGAATCACTAATATCCCTCAAAATGTGTGAAATGTATAATGGAGATCCTCCAAGCTACCTGAGACGCTTCTCGTCCTCACCAATCTACCTGTCGCAAATGCATCTGTCCATGACAGTACTGGTAGGAGTGACCACCGCACAGTCCTCGTGGAGACAAAGTCCCGTCTTCGTACTGAGAACACCATCCAACGTGTTGTGTGGGCACTACCACCGTGCCAAATGGGATAGATTCAGAACAGATCTAGCAGCTCAAAACTGGGCATCCATGAGGCACTGTGGGCCATCAGCAGCAGCAGAATTGTATTCCAGCACAATCTGTAACCTCATGGCCCGGCATATTCCTCACTCTACCATTACCAACAAGCAAGGGGATCAACCCTGGTTCAACGAGAAGTGTAGAAGAGCAAGCCAGGAGCAGCACCAGGCATACCTAAAAATGAGGTGCCAACCTGGTGAAGCTACAACACAGGACTACATGCATGCTAAACAGCGGAAGCAACATGCTATAGACAAAGCTAAGCGATTCCACAACCAACGGATTAGATCTAAAGTTCTGCAGTCCTGCCACATCCAGTCGTGAATGGTGGTAGACAATTAAACAACTAACGGGAGGAGGAGGCTCTGTAAACATCCCCATCCTCAATGATGGCAGAGTCCAGCATGTGAGTGCAAAAGACAAGGCTGAAGCGTTTGCACCCATCTTCAGCCAAAGTGCCGAGTGGATGATCCATCTCGGCCTCCTCCCGATATCCCCAGCATCACAGAAGCCCGTCTTCAGCCAATTGGATTCACTCCAGATGATGTCAAGAAATGGCTGAGTGCACTGGATACAGCAAAGGCTATGGGCCCTGACAATATCCCAGCTGTAGTGTTGAAGTCTTGTGCTCCAGAAATAGCTGCACCTCTAGCCAAGCTGTTCCAGTACAGCTACAACACCGGCATCTACCCAACAACGTGGAAAATTGCCCAGGTATGTCCTGTCCACAAAAAACAGGACAAATCCAATCCAGCCAATTACCGTCCCATCAGTCTACTCTTAATCATCAGCAAAGTGACAGAAGGTGTCGTCGACAGTGCTATCAAGCGGCACTTACTCACCAATAACCTGCTCACCGATGCTCAGTTGGGGTTCCGCCAGGACCACTCGGCTCCAGACCTCATTACAGCCTTGGTCCAAACATGGACAAAAGAGCTGAATTCCAGAGGTGAGGTGAGAGTGACTGCCCTTGACATCAAGGCAGCATTTGACCAAGTGTGGCACCAAGGAGCTCTAGTAAAATTGAAGTCAATGGGAATCAGGAGGAAAACTCTCCAGTGAATGGAGTCATACCTAGCACAAAGGAAGATGGTATTGGTTGTTGGAGGTCAATCATCTCAGCCCCAGGACATTGCTGCAGGAGTTCCTCAGGGAAGTGTCCTGGGCCCAACCATCTTCAGCTGCTTCATCAATGACCTTCCCTCCGTCATAAGGTCAGAAATGGGGATGTTCGCTGATGATTGCACAGTGCTCAGTTCAATTCGCAACCCCTCAGATAATGAAGCAGTCCGAGCCCGCATGCAGCAAGACCTGAACAACATCCAGGCTTGGGCTCATAAGTGGCAAGTAACATTCGCGCCAGACAAGTGCCAGGCAATGACCATCTGAATTTTTTGCATGTTTTCACTATGGAGAAGGACGATGTAGACATAGAAATACGGCAGGGGGACTGTGATATACTCGAACATATTAACATCGAGCGGGAGGAGGTATTGGCGGTTTTAGCAGGCCTAAAAATGGATAAATCCCCAGGCCCGGACGAAATGTATCCCAGGCTACTGTGTGAGGCAAAGGAGGAGATTGCGGGGGCTCTAACACATATATTCAGAACCTCTCTGGCCACAGGGGATGTGCCAGAGGACTGGAGAACCGCTAATGTAGTACCATTATTCAAGAAGGGGAGTAGGGAAAAACCGGGGAACTACAGGCCAGTGAGCCTAACATCAGTGGTAGGAAAATTATTGGAAAAAATTCTGAAGGACAAAATTAGTCTCCACTTGGAGAAGCAAGGATTAATCAGGGATAGTCAACATGGCTTTGTCAAGGGAAGATCATGTCTGACTAATTTGATTGAATTTTTTGAGGGGGTGACTAGGCGTGTGGATGAGGGTAACACAGTGGATGTGGTATACATGGATTTCAGTAAGGCCTTCGATAAAGTTCCCCACAGGAGACTGGTCGAGAAGGTATGAGCCCATGGAATCCAGGGTGCCTTGGCACTTTGGATACAAAACTGGCTTAGTGGCAGAAGGCAGAGGGTGATGGTCGAAGGTTGTTTTTGTGACTGGAAGCCTGTGGCCAGTGGGGTACCACAGGGATCGGTGCTGGGTCCCTTGCTGTTTGTGGTCTACATTAATGACTTGGATATGAATGTAAAAGGTATGATCAGTAAGTTCGCTGATGATACAAAAATTGGTAGGGTGGTAAATAGCGAGGAGGATAGCCTCAGTCTGCAGGACGATATAGATGGGTTGGTCAGATGGGCGGAACAGTGGCAAATGGAATTTAACCCGGAAAAGTGCGAGGTGATGCACTTTGGAGGGACTAACAAGGCAAGGGAATACACAATGAATGGGAGGACCCTAGGCAAGACAGAGGGTCAGAGGGATCTTGGTGTGCAAGTTCACAGATCCCTGAAGGCGGCGGAACAGGTAGATAAGGTGGTAAAGAAGGCATATGGGATACTTGCCTTTATTAGCCGAGGCATAGAATATAAGAGCAAGGAGGTTATGATGGAGCTGTATAAAACACTGGTTAGGCCACAGCTGGAGTACTGTGTGCAGTTCTGGTCGCCACACTATAGGAAGGATGTGATCGCTTTGGAGAGGGTGCAGAGGAGATTCACCAGGATGTTACCAGGGCTGGAGAGCTTCAGCTATGAAGAGAGACTGGGAAGATTGGATTTGTTTTCCTTGGAGCAGAGGAGGCTGAGGGGGGACATGATTGAGGTGTACAAAATTATGAGGGGCACAGATAGGATGGATACTAAGGAGCTTTTTCCCTTCGTTGAGGGTTCTATAACAAGGGGACATAGATTCAAGGTAAAAGGCGGGAGGTTTAGAGGGGATTTGAGAAAGAACTTTTTCACCCAGAGGGTGGTTGGAGTCTGGAACTCACTGCCTGAATGGGTTGTGGAGGCAGGAACCCTCACAACATTCAAGAAGCATTTGGATGAGCACTTGAAATGCCATAGCATACAAGGCTACGGACCAAATGCTGGAATATGGGATTAGAGTAGACAGGGCTTGATGGCCGGCACGGACACGATGGGCCGAAGGGCCTCTATCCGTGCTGTATAACTCTATGACTCTATAACTCTATGACTCTAAGAGAGAGCCTAACCCTTGACATTCTACACTCAAGAAGCTCGACACCATCCAGGGCAAAGCAGCCCGCTTGATTGGCACCCCATCCACCACCCTAAACATTCACTCCCTTCACCACCGGTGCACTGTGGCTGCAGTGTGTACCATCCGCAGGACACACTGCAGCAACTCACCAAGGCTTCTTCAACAACATCTCCCAAGCCCGCGACCTCTACCACCTAGAAGGACAAGAGCAGCAAGCACATGGGAACAACACCACCTGCACGTTCCCCTCCAAGTCACACACCATCCCGATTTGGAAATATATCGCCGTTCCTTCATCGTCGCTGGGTCAAAATCCTGGAACTCCCTTCCTAACAGCACTGTGGGAGAACCTTCACCACACGGACTGCAGCGGTTCAAGAAGGCAGCTCACCACCACCTTCTCAAGGGCAATTAGGGATGGGCAATAAATGCTGGCCTTGCCAGCAACGCCCACATCCCATGAATGAATTTTAAAAAAGCCTGGATTTTGTGCTCAAGTCTCTGGAGTGGGGCTTGAACCCACAACCTTCTGATTCAGAGGTGACACCATATACCATAGAAAATAATGTTATTTAGAAACTACTGAAATTAAAAATGTTTTGCAGTCTTGTATATTTTTATAATGGCACTTTAAAATACTGAATGATCATAGCTTGAAAGCTATCACCTCTTTTAGCTACTGGGACTTTTTCTGCAAGTATTATTGCTGTATTTTTCAGTTTACCCAAAAATAAATCTCAACCATTTAATGAGCTGAGGTCAAAGTCGCTTTGAGTTTCTTCTTGTTCTTTACCATCCCTGCTTTCTCTTCTGTAAGATAAGCTGAAGTTCATCTTAATGTAGCAGGAATATGAATAGGAAATGAAGAGTGGACAGATTGCGAACTTACTGCAGTGCAGTGCATTATGCAATCAAATTTTGACTACAATCCAGTAAAATTATTTTTGAGATGTTATGCAGCATAGCATAACAATTTTCAAAAATAAGGATGAGAAATGAAATACAATAAAGTTAGATCCAGGGTCACAGCTCAGAGCCATCTACTGAGGAGGCCCAAAACTAAGCCTGAATAATGATAGTAACATATGTGAAAGGATATTCTGAAATGGGGTTACCCAGTAAGATGATTCATTTATCAAACATTATCATTTACCAGACAAACATAGATTAAATTATTCTTTTTATTTCTAGTATTACGAAAGATCTCGTAACCTTGAGGATGCTATTTAACAGCTACTGTCAGAACAGGCAGCATCAATTCTTTGACATATAAGCATCACTGCCACAAGCTGTCAGACTTGTGTTATCAGAACCTCAGACACTGTACACTTGGAGATTAAGTGAAAGTGATGTTTCTTCTATAGTTAATTACCAGAGCCTGAATAGCTTATATTGCTTCAATACATAAGTTATTTTGTGAGCGTCAAAGCCTGATAACTGATGTGTCCTGGGTTTCCGTAATAAAAACAGAAAATGCTGGAAAACACTCAGCAGGTCAGGCAACATCTGTGGAGAGAGAAACAGAGTTAATGGCCTCAATAATAAACCCTTCACGACGGGCAGGAGGGTCGGGGGTTGGGTTAAAAAGCAAAATGCGCACAACGACCCAAACTGCTGCACACATGCCCGCCGCCATTTTTATGGAGGTACATATCAGAGCGTCCGAGTTTCCCCAGAGATCCCCCTCCCCAAAAACAGCGCCCTTGCTCCCTCCCCACCTCTGCGTAAATATCGGGGCCTATGAACATATAGAGAATTAAAAATCACCCATTTGCAAAGCCCTAGTGCCTGCCTTGTGTGCTCCCTTACCTATTCTAGTACTTATACAAGGTGCATCCCCAGTGGTTACAGCAAGGGAGTTGGAAGGCAGCTGAACTTCCTTTGAGGACCCGAGATGGCCGGAGTGAGCTCAGCTGCAAATTGCAGTATCTCAGTGGCGGCCAGTGAAGTGTGCTGCAGTGCTTGGAGGGGAGTGGTGGGAAGCGGGAGAGGGAAGGTTGTGAGTACTGGGGTTACAGGTACTGCAATGCTAAGCGGAGAGTAATGAGATACACGAGTTAGGAGTCAGGTCATTGAACTTTTTTCTGCCTTGCAGCCAGATCCTTGGAGCAATGCTTCTGGTGCTGACCTCTGTCCACCGTTGCTGTGAAGCTAGCCAGGATTACTTCTTGCTGCCAGATGGAAAGATGAGATCCCTCAAACCTCCTGCACCAGCACCTCCAAAGCTGCATCTGAAAAGTGGGAGCTTGTCCAGCATCTCTTCTGCCTGCCATGTTAGTGCTGTTCAGCATGAAGCTGATTGCAGCCACAGTGCACCTCCCATTCAAGAGAAGCTGGCTGCCTTTAACTGGCACTTGTGGCATTCAGATTCTGATTCGCCCCCACTGTCAGGCAAGCTGCCAATGAAGAGCGCCACTAACACTGGCAGCTCACTTATTTCATGCTAAGCAGGAACAATGACCGATTTAGAACAGACTCCATGAACAGTCGCGCCACGACCATTTTGCCACCCCCTCCACCCCCACCTTTCAGCCGATCATGAATTTAGGCCCCGAAATCTCTAAGTAATGCTTCCTGCCTGAAAACTTAACTGGAAAACAAGACATTTTTCCACAGGACTTAAATCTACTCAGACATTGACTCAATTGACAAAAAATAATTTCAAATTGATCTTTTCCTTCTGTAGCTCTATTTCATTAGATATTTGGTAAAGTTTCACACAATACAGCTGCTTTAATCATTCTTGGGGTCTGTGTTCCAAATTGCTATCAGTATGATTTATGGCTGCTATTTTCCATATGGCTGCACAGATGCTCATTAAATAATTGTCATTCCGAAGTTCAGTATTATTCATACTGAACTTTTGTGATAGATTTTAAGGAGGTAAATTTCCTCAGTTTCCAGCATGCTTTCCATGCAAGCATGGAGTAGGAAATTCTTTTAGCCAGGAAATCCAGGTGAAAGCCATTTCCCCCTTAAAAAGGCTACGCCCCTAAGTTTCCTTGCGCTTCTGGAGCCTTCTCACGATCATCCCACCGAGCCACCGCTCACCTCCTATGTAAAAGTGAGAGCCAGTGGTGAAGCACTTGCAAGTTTCCTGGGTTTGCACTGCTGATGCACTCGGAGTAAGTTACACCTGGGGGTGGGCAGAGATTAAATTTTGGCTGGGACGCAAAACAGGTGACAGAGGATCGGCCTCCCATTATAAGCACTGCTCAATTTTTTTTTTCCGTTAACTTCAACAGCAATGAAAATCGAGCGAGGCCTATAATGGCGGCCTAGTGAAATCCACACACATATGTATAGATACCAGCAAAACTATGACAATTTCTCATATAAGGAAGACACTAAATACCTGTCAGTGAAATCCACTCAAGTGACGCAAGTTTTCAGCAAATTCTGGCCCAATGTGTTTTAGTCCCACCACCAGAAGAACTAGTGTGAATGTTCCCAATTCACACACCAGGCCTCACATGCCAGTTTACTACCTAATTAGATACAGTTTTATGTTGAGAGTGCCCTCTTTTTTTTCCTTTCCTGCCCTTTGAAGCAGTCTTCAAGACCTGCACCCAGGACCATGTTCATGGAGTTTGCAGGAGACACAACTGCAGTTGGATCTGACTGACTGCTGCTGCTGCTAATCTAAGAGAGACCTTTAAACCACAGCGACTGGCAGAAACAGAGACCAAAAATAATAAGAAAGACAAGGACAGAAAGAGGTAAAGAAAAATAAGGGGAAAAAAGTCATTACCTCTTTCTTCTCCCATAAGTGCTGCTCCTGTTAAAACTACCAATTTATTTTAATGTATCTGCCAGTAACAAGGGCTAATAGTGACTTTTTATTGTTTGTTTATGAATATAGGTGACTGTGTCCGAGCAGATGACTCCTTGGTGGGCCGAATGAGGCCTTTGTTGGAGTGCCTCTGCCGCTGCTTATGTAACATGCCTGCTCTGACCTATGTGTATACAGAGTACAGATACACTCAGCATACAGCGTTCTAACAAAAACTAAATAATATGAAGTAAATCATGGTCAACAGGAACCTGAAGTTTTTTGTTTGTATTTCTCAAATAATTTCTGAGAGGTTTTTCAAACATAAAAGACAAATGTTCTGCAGAAATCAGAGTTGACGGAAAGTGTGCAATTATAAGTAATTACATATAATTGCAAATGATTGCCCACAGAAAGCACAAAGGCAGTTATCAGTATGCTACATTAGGAAGGGTGTTTGTAGGGTCAATACTTTTGCACAAAGTCGCCAATGGGCTCCAAAAGGAGGTCCTGTAAAACAGTGCACAAACAACTCATTCATAATATCTGTGCCCGAGTTTCTCTCTTTCCGCCATGATCAAGAGAAGGCAGCTGTGATACTATTCAAAGCTTAAACCTTAGCCTTCAGTTTAGGTGTCACTTGCTGGCAATTCATGGTGCATCTGATTTCCTGAAAAACAGTTTTGAGGGTAAAAGTGGACCTCATTTGCACTATCTTTTTACTTAAATTAGGTCCCTCCTTCAAATTGCTGACTACAGAAGAGGGACCACCCAAGGCATGCAGCTCAACCATTTTAGAGGGGGATAAAGGAAACATGGGGACAGGCCTGCTCAAACAGGCCCCTTAAAGGTAACTATATAATCGAGTCCATTGGAAAAGTTTTTTCTGTCTTAATTTGTCAATGTTGCATTCGTTATTTTTGCTGGGACTCTGTCATTTTTGCATTTTAAGGTGTCTCAATACCAGTGTTTTCCTTCAATATTTATGCAGGCATTTAGAGGGCATCACACAAAATGTTGAGCATGGGCATTGCCAGATTCCAACATGTTGGATGCCTCAGATGAGGAAAAGGCGCACATGAGGCCGCGCCTGAGGCATCGTCCACACTTGTCACTATCCCAGGACCTACATTTCTGATGAAAGGTCATCGACCTGAAACGTAACTCTGTTTCTCTTTCCACAGATGCTGCCTGACCTGCTGAGTGTTTCCAGCATTTTCTATTCATAAATTTCTTGATGCCTATTTGGACATGTTACCCAAGACCTGTCTTTGCTATCATCGCTACACAAGATGGATTGTCACATGGTTACACCATGTGCTGCAGACAACATCGTCTTGTAGGAGTGGTGGTTACGACTGCATGAAGTACCAGTTCCTTCCAACCCCCTCCAGGGACAAGGGGATAGCACAAACCTACATCAAAGAACTGACAGATTCTGGTCCTGAAGCTCTGTGGGACAACCACCAGTCTCCTACTTGTGTTACGATGGAATTTCAGGACCACTGTGTTTGCAGGAGCAGCGTCTTCATCACTTTTCCTGTGGAAAGACGACATCAGCCGGACAGGATGCAAAGCTTTCAATGGGTGGTAGGCTTTTCTCAAGGTGTTGCAGGTGGCACCCTTATAGGGATTAGGGTTCTTCCTATCAACCCTACTGCCTATATGCAAAGAAAAGTAATGCACTCCATTAATGTTCAGATGGTATCTGGCACAGAAATATCATTATGGGCATAAATTGCTATTATCAAGGAAGCAGCCACTATGCCATCGATAGGCGGCAGTCCACAGTGGCTGTATTTTGGAAGGAGAAAACATGCCTGGTTGGGGGGGACTCTTAAAACAGCAGGACTAAACTGGATCCATGGCTGCCAACTCCACTGAGAAGGCCCCTATCAGTGGAGTAGGGTCTTGGGCTGGAAGCCTGAGCATCTCTTTGCTGTTTCACACTAGCCACCTCACCTGCATGAGAAATGTGTCACCCAACTTTGGCAAAATGAATGAGTATGCAAAAGGATAACTGCTGTGTACAATGCTTGAGATGGTACCTCCCAGAGGATATGGGATTTCCCATTGAACATTTGTGCCAAACTTGATGGGCCCCACAAGAAATGTGTGCAACAGTGAGGGGCACACACCATTACCTGCCTCCTGATACCAGCAAACTTATTCCTCATTAGCAGCCAGCTGCATGGGACCCGAGTGACAACATTAACAGCTTTTACTGGGGGGTGATCTTAAGCCCCAAATAGGGCCACGCTCTTTTGGTGCACTTCCTTTGGCAGGACCTCCAAATCATCAGCTGCAATGGGAAGTTTTGCCCATATGTATCCACTGTGCCATTGTGATCAATCACTCCACTCTTCTGTACCCCCACCACAGCTTTTCCTTTCATGACTAGCTGCAGTACTTTAAGAGCTGTTTCTTTAATCGAATTTCCAATCCTTAGCCAAGTGTGCTGCAGGACAAGCTCTCTGGGTAAGCTAGGAACAGCAGAACAGGAGTAGCCCATTCAGCCCCTCGAGCCTGTTCCACCATTCAGTTAGATCACGGCTGATCTGTATCTCAAATCCATTTTCCCGCCTTGGTTCCATATCCCTTAATACCCTTACCTAACAAAAATCTATCAATCTCAGTTTTGAAATTTTCAATTGACCTAGCTGCAACAGCTTTTTGGGAGAGCAAGTTCCAGATTTCCACTACCCTTTGTGCAAGGAAGTGCTTCCGACATCACCGCTGAACGGCTTAGCTCTAATTTTAAGGTTATGCCCCCTTCTTCTGGATATCCCACCAGAGGAAATAGTTTCTCTTTCTACTCTATCAAATCCTTTAATCATCTTAAATACTTCAATTTGAAGCACACCCCTTCATCTTCTGTACTCAAGAGAATACCAGCCTAGTCTATGCAACCTGTCCTCATAATTTAACCATTTTAGTCCCACTATTGGTACTTATTGGTGTACCAGGTGGTCTTTTCCTACCTGTCAATTTTGTATGTTTGTATCATTCTGGTGAATCTGCCCTCCAAGGTACTTTTCAAGTACCTGCAGCCTTCTCAAATTAGAGGGAGGGACTCCTATTGGAAAATTAGGCCAGGCCAGGCCTCTGCTCTGAGCCTTCACATTGGGTTAGCTCTACCCCATTTTCCCATGATTGGAAAAGTGGGACTTTAATGTGTTACTGTGAAATGGAGTTGGTAGGGTCCATTAAAACAATTCCAGATAGGACCTTAAAGTCTTGGATGTGAATCTACTGCTGAGTGTCTCACTCACTAGTACGCCCTCTGGCTCAGTCTGCAAACCTACGCCCTGCTGAATGTCTCACTGAACCAGCTCACCCTACTAACTATGTCACTCACTAGTGCCTGGAATTTCTGGGGGTGGGGGGGTGGGGGGGCGGTTCTCTGAACTCCCGCCAAAACTCTGGCGGAAACTGGGCAAACAGCCATTCCAGCCGGTTCTACCGATCTTCGGCTGAAGTTACGGCGGGAGATCGGGAGAGCCCCTGCCCTGGAAATTCTGCCTCTAGCTGTCGAACCACCACACACTCAGACTGGTTCACACCGTGCTGACCATCTCGCAACTTGCTCAAGCAAACACTGACCCATAAGTTCCGATAAGCAACTGGGTTCAATTTACTCCGTTAGTTGCTGTTATCTTTCTTTTTTGGCCCCCCAATAGATTCAATTTTTTTTTTACTTTGGACAAATCTTTGGACATTTCCGTTGCTCAAACCACATTTTCTCTTACTTCCTGTGATAATTCTACTGGGAAATGCCTTTCAGCTATCCGCTGTCCTTCTTTACAGTCTCATTCTACCTAGCACATGTCAGGTTTGAAAAATTACTAGGTCCTAGATTGCCCCTAGTTACTTAAGGAGTGGGGGAATTTTTCTCCATGATCTGGGCAGGGTCATGGGAAAATGGGATTGGTGAGGCCTACCTGTTCCTCACAGCCCTGACCAGGATTTCCCTCCCCCTGTTTCAGGACTGCCGCTGCCTACTCCTTCCCCACCTGTTGCATGCAAATGATGGTGTGGGGACAGGGCATGGGTCCCAGTGGATTATCCTTCTTTCTGCCCAAATTACTGCCTCATCCCAGGGACCCCATGAGGATGGTAGTGGTGGGCTCCAAGAAGTGGCAGCAACTGTCCTGAGATGTCCCCATGGAGAGAGAGGGCTTTGTAGCCACCCTACAACATCCAAGGTACTACACAGGAGTGTTATCAAACAAAATTTGATACTGAGCCACATAAGGAGATATTAGGACAGGTGACTAAAATCTACCTCTTTGACCAAGCTTTTGAGGAGCAGCTTAAAGGAGGAGAGAGAGATAGAGAGGCCGCTGCGACACAAAATAAATATCTTTGTGTTTTAAAATGAAATATTTATAAATCATCCCATTATAATGTTTCAAGTTCAATAATAGAAAACTGCGCAGCATGGTGTGACCCTGGGTTTTTATGAGGGAGTTGTCATCTTTTTGAATAATGGAAATTTTCTCAAGCCCTAGTGTTCAATGAGAGTTCCCATGGAAACAAGCCATTTCTGAATGATGGTGAATGTTCTTGGCATTTCTGTCTATTGAGAATTCTGAGGTTCAAAATCAGCACTCCTAAATGGATAGGAATGGATGAATAATTTATAAGTTTTGTTCCTTTACCCTAATACAGTACACTTTTTTGCAGAATGGAGGCCTAGAACACATTGGGCGTAGCCAATAGCACGAAAGTGGCTCATAACGAATCGGCAGCTCGTTTTACACTGCGCCCAATTTTTTTTTTCCATTGAAGTCACCTGAACACGTCTCTAGAATTCTTGGGGGAGAAGGGGCTGCAAAGCACACTGGTTGGGAACTCATTCGAATAATCCTAAATAGGATCTATAAGGGGGTAAGAATGTAAAAAAACAACAAAGTCTGGTTCATCTAATCATTTAGATCAATGTTCAGGATCCACTCAAACTCTTTCCATTTCCCAGTCTTGCTACCAAGCCCATGTTCCTTTAAAAACTTGGAGCGGAGCACATCTAACTGTACTACACTGTCCACTAGCCTAATTACTGTAGCGAGTTATGGGCATCACTAGTTCAGAGAAAGGGTGGTCTCTGCAGGCATCCTCCAGTGTACTGAGTCTGTACTTTCCTATTTTTTACTCTACATGTCAGAATTTTCAATTCTTCTGAAGCGGCTGCTATCTACTCACTCGAATTGCTGATGTTGGCAGCTTTGGTGCGCTGACTCGCTCAAAGGTCATTGTAACATCTCAGTAATGGAAGTTGGTGTTTCCACTGTTACTGAAGTAATACTTTGCAAGAGCCTGCTCTGCCATTCAATAAGATTGTGGCTGATCGACCTCAGCTCCACTTTCCCGCCTGATCCCCATATCCCTCGATTCCCTTAGAGTCCAAAAATCTATCGATCTCAGCCTTGAATATACTCAACAGCTCAGCATCCACAGCCTTCTGGGGTAGAGAATTCCAAAGATTCACAACCCTTTGAGTGAAGAAATTTCTCCTCATCTCAGTCCTAAATGGCCGACCCCTTATCCTGAGGCTATTCCCCCTAGTTCGAAACTCTCCAGCCAGGAGAAACAGCCTCTCAGCATCTGTCAAGCCCTCTCAGAATCTTACATGTTTCAATGAGATCACCTCTCATTTTTCTAAACTCCAGAGTATAGGCCCATACTACTCAATCTCTCTTCATAAGACAACCCTCTCATCCCAGGAATTAATCTAGTGAATCTTTGTTGCACCTCCTCTAAGGCGAGTATATCCTTCCTTAGATAATGAGACTAAAACTGTACACAGTACTCCAGGTGTGGTCTCACCAAACCCCTGTACAATTGCAGCAAGACTTCCTTACTCTTGTACTCCAACCCCCTTACAATAAAGGCCAACATACCATTTGCTATAGGTCTCTATTTTCTTTGGCTCTCCCAGGAGTTGGGGAAAGAGGGAGGGCTGGTCAAAGGGCATGAGATCAGACAATAAAATGGAGCAAGTGCTCACACAATATAATGGTCCTGAAATTCCACGGGGAGTCTCCCATCATAACTTCAGTAGGAGAGCAGTGGAATCCCCGGAGAAACAGCGTGAGTGGCTGTTTCAGCTATCTCGCCAGGGATTCCGCCAGTCTCTTATCGGATGTACAGCGAGAGACCAGGAAAACCCTCTGCGGAATGTCCGCGCCGAGTTCACAAGGAAGCTCAGTTGCGAGCCCTTTCTGGCCTTTGATGCATGTGCACCTCCTTCTTTAATTTCCCTTAATAGTCCTGCTTGTGAGTTATGGATCCTTCACATTCGTGGCAGAATGGCCATAACTCACCGTCACCAGGGAAATATCCTCCAGGTTGCTAATAAACCCCTGTCCAGAATATGAAAACAAAAGTCATCGAGAAAGCATGCAACATTACACACATATAGTGCAGAAATTGATTTGAATAGCACTGACCTACTTTTCTTTTGTCATTATAGTCATTACTGGTTATGATAGTGTCATTACTTTTGCTTGGTATGGTCAAGCTAGTAATGAGCACTTCAGGACTGGCAATGACTATAGTGGCCTCAGAAATTATGTAATCACTAAGTTTATGGTAACTATCAGTGTTTTTTTCCATGCACAATCAATAAAACTAACAAGAGCAGGGACAAGCTCGTCTGTGTGGTATTTAAAGCACGGAAAACAATACAAAATGCAGTTTTCACGATAGGCCATTTTTTCTCCCTCAGGTCTTCAGTCAATGCTGAAGAATGTGCTTGATATTACATGAGGATGTAAATTGTGTTGGAAGCTATCACACAATGATATTGTAACTAAAATGACACACACTGTTCTCCCCAAAGGACTCAAAACACTTCAGCAATATCACTGTACCCCTTCTAATTCATTCAGAATAGCATTTGTTACTTGAAGCACAGGCCCCAAAAATCCACAGGCCGCGATCCCGATGGTTTCACTGAAATCATGTCCGTAGTTGACCCCAGCGATGACCCCGTGCCAGTTTGCAGGGGTAGCTACAGAACAGCTCATTTGCACGGGGCTGGTGGACGCATGCTGCACTAATGGTGCATCTCCGGCACCTGCCAGCAGCTGAAAGATTCATAGAAACATAGCAAATAGGAGCAGGAGTGGGCCATTCGGCCCTTCGAGCCTGCTCCGCCATTCAACATGATCATGGCTGATCCTCTATCTCAATATTATATTCCCACTCTCTCCCCTTACCCCTTGATGCCTTTTGCGTCTAGAAATCTATCTACCTCCTTCTTAAATATATTCAGTGACTCGGCCTCCACAGCCTTCTGTGGTAGAGAATGTCAGAGGTTCACCACCCTCTGAGTGAAGAAATTTTTCCTCATCTCAGTCCTAAATGTCCTACCCCATATCCTGAGACTGTGACCCCTCATTCTAGACCCCGCCAGCCAGGATTCGGCTCCTGGCTGCCTGTGGTGGGGTGGGGCTGCCCAGGCCCAGGCCCTCCCACCCCCAGACCCCCCCACCCCCAGACCCAGACCCCAACCCCATGCCATGTCCCCTGGCTCCCTGTGCAAGGGTGCTGGTGCCAATTTTAAAAAAAAATTCTGCTGTCTTCGGGTGTCCAGGCTTGGCTCTCCCCGGTGGGGCTCACTTCAGAGTCATCTCACTCCATGTACCAGCCTTCAGTGCACCGCCGGGTGCCAAATGAACCCGGAGAGCGACATCTCCTGATATAGGGAAGTTCGGCCCCCAAGTCTGCCCTCAAAGCTTCAGTTGCCTTGTGACTGGCAGGTGGAGGTTTCACTCCTCCACCAGGTTGCACAGAATATCCTGAAAAGGAAAAAAATTGCCGGGCTACGGGGAAAGAGGAGGGGAGTGGGACTAATTGGACAGTTCCGTCAAAGAGCCGGCACAGGCGTGATGGGCCGCATGGCCTCCTTCTGTGCTGCATAATTCTATGAAACAATGATGACTCGGCACAACTGGGTCCCTGCTGTTTTCTGTCGTATCTGTGGTGGGAGAACCCCTGAGGAAATTGGGGGTCAAGGGCACCAAATAGAATTACATAAAATTTACAGCAAAGAAACAGGCCATTCAGCCCAACGCGAGCCTCCGACCACCTTACTTCATCTGACCTTCATCACACAATTTGAACACAGTAGCTAGAAAACTCCAGCATCCAAGACCCACATGAAACATCCAATTCAAGCCTCACCTCCAGATAGAAGAGCAGGCCTGCAGCAACCCGTATGGGATCAGTGGCATTGGCAGAGCAATCTAACTCTGCTCATATTTCCGCCTGAATCACCACTTTTAATGAACCAAAAAAGTACTTCACAGCTGAGCAATCCAAGCTCCAAATTGCAGCAACTTTGCCCATCAGTAATGATGTTTCTTGAATCTATTTTCTTTTTGTGCACTTTCTTACCATACCTGCCAACATCTGAATGCTTTGGAGAATCCAACTTTTGTGGGGCGTCTGGTTATGATTTTTGACAGTGTTAGAACGAGGGTTTAGTTGGCAAAGCAGAAAAAATACTGAAGGGGGAATTTTAACCCTCCCTAATCGGTGGAGGAGAATTGGAAAGGAGCAGTTAAAATGGAGCGGCTCCATTTCCTGCTGATTCCCCATTTTAACACGGCTGGATGCGGTTTCCACCGCTCTCATACGTGGGATCCCGGCAGCATTTTAACCCACTCCAAAGTGGAGCGCTGCCATGGATGTCCTGCCCGATGGAGCTGCTGGGAAGCCAGTGAAGCCCTCTAAGGTAAGTTTTTAAAAAAATTTCCTTTGTGGGCCAGCAGGAGTGCTCCTTGTTGTCTGGGAAAGGGCTTCCTCCTTTACAGACCCCTTGATTAAGGCCTCCAAGTAAGGCAAAGTTCTGCAGCATGGAACAATCAAGCATAAGCTATAAAACCCTAGAGGGACTCTATTGCAGGATGACTTCAGATCAATCCAGGTACCTGAAGCCTGTTGTCAACATCCCAGTGGTGCACTCAATTATTACTCTGTTGCAAAGATAGACCTCATTATATATCAGTGCTCAGCTCAGGCCCTGAAATATTGAACAGATGTTGTAAGGCATGACGGCAGATATTAAGTTTTGATCTCCCAGGTGCCACACCGAAATTTGCCTTTCTGGGTCAAAGAGTTCTAGCACGGAAGTCTGCCTTAAAATAAAGGCAACATAGCAGCTCTCAGGCAGGTAAGTATTTACTTGGATAATGCAGTGATGCCAGTCGCAAACAAGCAGCACATTGAGAGAGTGGAATCCTTTCCTGTTGACAGTGGTATTGAGCGTGGGAGTAAGTATGGCCACATGGTTGGCAATCTGTAACTCCTTTGACCTTTGAGAATTCCAGCCATTCTTTAAGATTGCTGTGTAACTTCTGTTCAGTTTTCTCCCCAGTGCCTAGTGATGGTGGATATTCGTTTTATATGGTTGAGAAGTGGGACAAAGTGCAAAGAAAGTGGAAAAGACAAACAATGGAATTGTGATATTATAGCATAATTTTTACTCCATCTGCATGGAATTCATCCAAAAATGGGCTTGTGCTTCCTGTGGCTGCTGGAAAATAAGACGCCCATAAAAATGGGCTGAGATCCAACTTTCCGATTAGGTCCACCCCATTTATGCCTATAAATCAGATGGAGCCGATCGGAAAACCCAGGTTATGGTCTTCTGGTGGAAGACAAAATGAGCTAGTAAATCCTGAGGGGTGTAATAGTCGTGGATCTTGAGCGGGATGGAGCTACCACCTGCCCCTTGCCCACAACCCTGGCCCATATCTAAACAACAACAAATTTCATTTATATAGAACCTTTAATGCAGTAAAGCGTCCCAAGGCACTTAACAGGAGCGCAATCAGACAAAAATTGACACTGAACCAAAGAAGGAGATGTGAGGACAGGTGACCAAAAGCTTGGTCAAAGAGATAGGTTTTAAGGAGCGTCTTAAAAGAGGTGAGAGAGGTGGAGAGGTTTAGGGAGAGAATTCCAGAGCTTAGGGTGTAGATGGCTGAAAGACCTTGCGATCTCTCTTCCCCCCCCTCCCCTCCCGCCACCTTTTTTTCCCCGTTCATATGTGATAGATAGATAGATCAATATGAACACATCAGGGATTGAGTGTAAGTCTGTATTCTAATTATGGGTTCACATAACAGTTCTAAATTCCCCAAGCTTTGCTTTTGTAAGCTTCTGATACTGTCTAAACCCAATAGCTCAGGTATTCCTTTTATTATCTCAGAATTATAACAATTATTTTTAAATGTCAACATATGAGTAGAATAACAACCCACAACATTTACAACTTTTGTACTGTTGACTTGGTGGCTACGATAGAGAACTGACTCACCTGTCCAGATACACTTAATTCTTACCTCCCCTTCTTGAAGCAATCCTACTCGAAGTGTTTGGGAACAGCCGTGCTCTGCTGTTTATTGCAGACACTGATGGACTCAGAGCGCACTTGAGTGATTAGTGAAACCTGTATTTGCCTGCAACAATATTAAATTACATTGCCTGTCTGCACCTCCCCATAGATACTGCTAAAGGCACTTAGACAACAGATCTTTTGTAACAACATAAATAATGAATATGTTACAACTGTAAAATATCAGATAAGTACTAATATTCCAAGACAGCTGTAAATTCTACAGATGTCTCTCACTGTGCTGTGTTGATATAAGTTCATGAGTGCACACTTCTAGTAATTATTTTTGAAACAGCCATTACTTATTCTGATACAATCCCATCTTCCCAGAAAAGTAATCAATTTCTAATTTAATTGCATCAGAAAATACAATTACAATGTCAGAAAAATTTGGCAGTTTTCAGACACAGGCTAATTCCTCTGCCTTATTTGGTAGCTGTCCTATCACATTTGACAACGATGAAACTGCTTATTCTAGTCAAGGAACAAAAGCTGCCGAGAGGACAATGGATACAGCAGTCTTTCCCGGCCAGCCTCTCAATCTGGCCGGCTGCTGGGCGGGAAACGGAGAAAAAAAATTCTAATGAGATCCTGCTGTTGAATTCAGCAGAACCTCCGCCTTCCCAGGAATTCCAGGTTTCCCGGCCGCAGACAGGCGCCCCCACTCCATCCCCGCAAATATCGGGGCTAAAAATTTCTAAGAAAAGAAAAACAGCTCTTATGAAAATGTGACTGCAAAAAATAATAATTAATCAGCTCTGTCAACCTTTTCAGTTGACTATACGATCACTTCAGAAACTTCTCTGAAATGAGAATACTTTGAAAGGGATTATTCACTGGAATCCATAATATACAATCGGAGCATTTACCTCACCTTTAAAAGCAAATTGTTTTTCCTTGACCGCAGTAATCCTACATTTTTTATAAGCCTTTGAGGAGCACCATGGCATTTTGATATAAAATATTAAATAGAATTTCAAAGTTTATTCCCATTGCTTGCTGTTCTTTCTTGTTTCATAACTCAAGAGATTTCCAAAATGTCTGGTTGTCTTCATCTCTGATTCTCTTTACAAGTAGAGACTGTAGCATATAACAAGTTGCTATTTTACATGAAC
Organism: Heptranchias perlo; assembly: GCF_035084215.1. Lineage (NCBI taxonomy): Eukaryota > Metazoa > Chordata > Chondrichthyes > Hexanchiformes > Hexanchidae > Heptranchias > Heptranchias perlo. The sequence goes on along the minus strand of NC_090346.1, from coordinate 38,393,637 downwards.
AGTTTAGTACAATATAAAAGTCGAAAACCAAAGTTAAAATTACCCCCTCTGTCCCCTGGAAAAATTAAAGGCCCCATTGATTAATAATAGAAAAAAGTGTATACAATGAGCAATACTGGGAGTAGTAGCCTTTCTTGCTTTTCTGCCTGGGGCTATTGGATCACCTAAGCAGAGCAACTATAGAAAATCAAAATGGGCTCCCTTACTGGGCATGCACTCCTCCCAGCCCAATCTTCCACTAGCCGCAGGTGCGGCAACAGGGAAGTCTAAATTTAGATTTTTTTTCTGTATCACAGAAGAGACAACGGGGAGACAGGGCGGTAGCACCCTGAAAATCATGGGGAAGAACTTTCCATTCATAAGAACATAAGAACATAAGAAATTGGAGCAGGAGTAGGCCAATCGGCCCCTCGAGCCTGCTCCGCCATTCAATAAGATCATGGCTGATCTGATCCCAACCACAAATCTAAAGAACACAAGAAGTCGGAGCAGGACCCGGCCACATAGCCCCTGGGCCCTCTCCGCCACCCACAGGGCATTGACCGATCCGAACTCAGCTTCATGTCCAATTTCCTGCCCGCTCCCCATAACCCCTAATTCCCTTTACTTCTAGGAAACTGTCTATTTCTGTTTTAAATTTATCTAATGATGTAGCTTCCACAGCTTCCTGGGGCAGCAAATTCCACAGACCCACCACCCTCTGAGTGAAGAAGTTTCTCCTCATCTCAGTTTTGAAAGAGTGGCCCCTTATTCTAAGATTATGCCCCCTAGTTCTAGTTTCACCCATCTTTGGGAACATCCTTACTGCATCCACCCGATCAAGACCCTTCACAATCTTATATGTTTCAATAAGATCGCCTCTCATTCTTCTGAACTCCAATGAGTAGAGTCCCAATCTACTCAACCTCTCCTCATATGTCCGCCCCCTCATCCCCGGGATTAACCGAGTGAACCTTCTTTGTACTGCCTCGAGAGCAAGTATGTCTTTTCTTAAGTATGGAGACCAAAACTGTATGCAGTATTCCAGGTGCGGTCTCACCAATACCTTATATAACTGCAGCAATACCTCCTTGTTTTTATATTCTATCCCCCTAGCAATAAAAGCCAACATTCCGTTGGCTTTCTTGATCACCTGCTGCACCTGCATACCAACTTTTTGATTTTCTTGCACTAGGACCCCCAGATCCCTTTGTACTGCAGTACTTTCCAGTCTCTCGCCATTAAGAAAATAACTTGCTCTCTGATTTTTCCTGCCAAAGTGCATAACCTCACATTTTCCAATATTATATTGCATCTGCCAAATCTCCGCCCACTCACCCAGCCTGTCTATATCCCCTTGCAGGTTTTTTATGTCCTCCTCACTCTCTACTTTCCCTCCCATCTTTGTATCATCTGCAATTTTGATATGTTGCACTCGGTCCCCTCCTCCAAATCGTTAATATAGATTGTAAAGAGTTGGGGACCCAGCACCGACCCCTGTGGAACACCACTGGTTACTGGTTGCCAGTCCGAAAATGAACCATTTATCCCAACTCTCTGCTTCCTGTTCGATAACCAATCCTCCACCCATGCCAGAATATTACCCCCAATCCCGTGATTTTTTATCTTAAGTAATAATCTTTTATGTGGCACCTTGTCGAATGCCTTCTGGAAGTCTAAATACACTACGTCCACTGGTTCCCCTTTATCCACCCTATACGTTATATCCTCGAAGAACTCAAGCAAATTTGTCAGACATGACTTCCCCTTCATAAAGCCATGCTGACTTTGTCCTATTAAATTATGCTTATCTAAATGTTCCATTACTGTCTCCTTAATAATAGACTCCAAAACTTTACCCACCACAGATGTTAAGCTAACTGGCCTATAGTTTCCAGCCTTCTACCTACTACCCTTTTTAAATAACGGTGTTACATTAGCAGTTTTCCAATCTGCCGGGACCTCTCCTGAGTCCAGGGAATTTTGGAAAACTATCACCAAAGCATCCACAATCCCTACTGCCACTTCCCTCAAGACCCTAGGATGGAAGCCATCAGGTCCAGGGGATTTATCCGCCTTGAGTCCCATTATTTTACTGAGTACCATCTCCTGAGTGATTTTAATCGTATTTAGCTCCTCCCCCCCCGAGAGTCCCCTGTTTGTCCAGTGTTGGGATATTCTTAGTGTCCTCTACTGTAAAGACTGAAACAAAATATTTGTTCAGCATTTTTGCCATCTCCATGTTTCCCACCATTAATTTTCCGGTCTCATCCTCTAAGGGACCTATGTTTGCCTTAGCCACCCTTTTTCTTTTTATATAACTATAGAAACTCTTGCTATCTGTTTTTATATTTTTTGCTAATTTCTTTTCATAATCTAACTTCCCTTTCTTAATCAATCCTTTAGTTACTTTTTGCTGTCTTTTGAAGAATTCCCAATCTTCTATCCTCCCACTAAGTTTGGCTACCTTATATGTCCTTGTTTTTAGTCGGATACTATCCTTGATTTCTTTACTTAGCCACGGATGGCTGTCATTTCTTTTACACCCTTTTTTCCTCAGTGGAATATATTTATTTTGAAAGTTGTAAAATAACTCCCTAAATGAACACCACTGCTCATGTACCGTCTTACCCTTTAATCTATTTTCCCAGTCCACTTTAATCAATTCCGCTCTCATACCATCATAGTCTCCTTTATTCAAGCTCAGTACGCTTGTTTGAGAATCAACCTTCTCACCCTCTAATTGGATATGGAATTCAACCATGTTGTGGTCACTCGTTCCAAGGGGATCCTTAACTAGGACATTATTAATTAATCCTGACTCATTACACAGGACCAGGTCCAAGGTTGCCTGCCCCCTTGTAGGATCAGTTACATGCTGCTCAAGAAATCCATCCCTGATGCACTCAATGAACTCGTCCTCAAGGCTGCTCTGCCCAATTTGATTTGTCCAGTTAATATGATAATTAAAGTCCCCCATAATTATGGCTGTTCCCTTATTACATGCCCCGACTATCTCCTGATTAATACTTCTTCCAGCAGAGTTGCAACTATTAGGAGGCCTATATACTACGCCCACTAATGTTTTTTTTCCCTTATTATTCCTTATCTCCACCCAAACTGTTTCATTATCTTGATGCTTTGTCCCAATATCATTTCTCTGTATTACAGTGATTCCTTCCTTTATTAACATAGCCACCCCACCTCCCCTTCCTTCCTGCCTGTCCTTCCTGATTGTTAAATACCCTGGCATATTTAATTCCCAGTCGTTGTCACCCTGCAGCCATGTTTCTGTAATGGCCACAAGATCATACCCATACGTAGTTATTTGTGCCGTTAACTCGTCCATTTTATTACGAATGCTACGTGCATTCAGATAAAGAACTTTCAAATCTGTTTTGTGACGCTTAGTTCCTGCTTTTTCCTTTTTTAACACTTTACCTATTACTCCATACCTTCTGTCCCTTCCTGTTACGCTTTCCTCTCTCTCCCTGCTCAGGTTCCCAACCCCCTGCCACTTTAGTTTAAACCCTCCCCAACAGCACTAGCAAACACTCCTCCTAGGACAGCAGTCCCGGCCCTGCCCAGGTGCAGACCATCCGGTTTGTACTGGTCCCACCTCCCCCAGAACCGTTTCCAGTGTCCCAGGAATTTGAATCCCTCCCCCTTGCACCATTCCTCTAGCCACGTATTCATTTGAAATATCCTCCTATTTCTACTCTGACTAGCACGTGGCACTGGCAGCAATCCTGAGATTACTACCTTTGAGGTCCTATTTTTTAATTTACCTCCTAACTCCCTATATTCTGCTTTTAGGACCTCATCCCCTTTTTTACCTATATCGTTGGTGCCTCTGTGCACCACGACAGCTGGCTGTTCGCCCTCCCCCTCCAAAATGTTCTGTAGCCGCTCCGAGATATCCTTGATCCTTGCACCAGGGAGGCAACACACCATCCTGGAGTCTCGGTTGCGGCCGCAGAAACGCCTGTCTATTCCCCTTACAATTGAGTCCCCTATCACTATAGCTCTGCCACTCTTTTTCCTCCCAGCCTGTGCAGCAGAGCTACCCGTGGTGCCAGGAAGTTGGCTGCTGCTGCCTTCCCCTGATAAGTCATCCCCCCCAACAGCATCCAAAGTGGCATATCTGTTTGAGAGGGGGATGGCCACAGGGGACCACTGCACTACCTGCCTGCATCTCTTACTCTTCCTGGTGGTCACCCATTCACTTCCTGCCTGTATACCCTTTACCTGCGGTGTGACCAACTCGCTAAACGTGCTATCCACGAGTTTCTCTGCATCGCGAGTGCTCCACAGTGAGTCCACCCGCAGCTCCAGCTCCGAGATACGATCGGTCAGTAGCTGCAGGTGGACACACTTCCCGCACACATGGTCGGCAGGGACACTGGTAGTGTCCATGACTTCCCACATCTTGCAGGAGGAGCATATCACGGGTGCGAGGTCTGCTGCCATGACTTGCCTTAGCTTAGTTACCCCTTTTAAATTACGTTGAAATTAGAAAATGTTAACTATACTAGGGACCTAGGTTCACTAAAAAAAAACACTATCTGCTATAAAACCTGCAGATCTTCCCTTTCTTATTACTTTACTTACAGTAAAATGGTAGAAATACTCACCTGAACCTACTCACCAATCAGCTGCCTCCCCTGTGCCGCGTCACTTTCTGACTGGTGACGTCACCCTGAACTCTGCCGCTGGTCTCAGAGTCTCGCTCTCAGAGTAAGCTCTGGTCTCACTCTCTCCGCGCTGTTTATATCCCCGCTCTGGTCTCGCTCTCTCCCGCCGCTCACCGACTGAACTCTCGCTCTCTCCGCGCTGTTTATATCCCCGCTCTGGTCTCGCTCTCTCCCGCCGCTCACCGACTGTGGCCATCACCATTTTGCCAGGGTCCTCGGACTAGGCAGCTTGGGCGGCCGCCTGAAGCAAGCACAGAGCTAATTAAGGTATTTAAATTGCGGTCAATCAGACCTAGATACCATTTTAGGACTCAACTGGGCAGAACGTGTGCAGTTGAAGAGGAGCTAAAAGTTAAGTACTTTTTGTGGCGCCAAGAGCAGCAGGAGAGGTCTTCCGGGCAAGTCAAATCCAACCTGGGCAGCTACCGCACTGGGGTCCCTCCTCTACTGCTTGACACAGACTTTCCCCCCCGCCCGTGACGTCCTGAAAGGCGCTATATAAATCCAAGTGATTCTTTAGCTTTTCCTTCCTTTCCCTTTTGCAGAGGGCAATTGTCCCTGGTGGAGGGGAAGCTTTCAGATGGTTCTTCTAAGAGTAATTGAGGAGCTCCTCGTGACCTCGTATTGCTCTTACAAAGAGCCGGCACGGGCTCGGTGGGCCGAATGCCTCCTTCTGTGCTGTAACCATTCTATGATTCTACCTTATGAAACATGATTTGTCTCATAAGCGGAGAACGTGTGCCTAACACAAGGCGCAAGTTTTATTCCAATGGTTTCTTTTTATTATCATAGTGGACATCATATGTTTTGAACATCTTTGGTTTTATGGCAAAACTATGTATTATTGTATGTAATACAATGTACTGGTATTATTCAGGGTGAATTGTACGAAAATACAGCTTGTATTGTGTGATGGAGAGAACTACTCAATCATTATCCTGTATTAAGTAAGCATTTGTGGAGAATAATTAACTTGCTGAAAATTCCACTTTTTTTCCCAAAACACTCCTCACATGAACATTCAGTGATCCCTTCCATTAACCAACACTTAAATGCTATGGTGTTGAAAATGCTCATTTTTATTATGAATATAACATACTGAAGACCAACTACCGTCATTCCATCCCATCTCTTAACCTGACTGCAACAAAGGGTTGCCTGAGTTATGTCTCAAGCTCACAGCTGGGCTGTGTAATCAGGTGCAGTCACGAATGTCTGATGAGGGAATGTTTCCATTAAGTGATTGTAAACAATTTTACAACACCAAGTTATAGTCCAACGATCGTTGGACTATAACTTGGTGTTGTAAAATTGTTTACAATTGTTAACCCCAGTCCATCACCGGCATCTCCACATCATGGCTTCCATTAAGTGAAGGGAAATTGAAAATCCAGTCATTTCCATCAAGGTTCATGGTTGATTTCAGCTCTTCCAAACGTCTCTCTGGCCACACAAAAGGTTTCACCATTTTGACAGCACAAATTACATATTAATGGCATATCAAGTACCAACAACAACTTGCATTTATATAGCACCTTTAACATAGTAAAATGTCCCAAGGCATTTCACAGGAGCGATTATCAAACAAAATTTGACACCGAGTCACATAAGGAGATATAAGGCCAGGTGACCAAAAGCTTGGTCAAAGAGGTAGGTTTTAAGGAGAAGAGGTAGAGAGACGGTTAGGTTTAGGGAGGGAATTCCAGAGTTTAGGGTCTAGGCAGCTGAAGGCACGGCTGCCAATGGTGAAGTGATTAAAATCAGGATGCGCAAGAGGCAAGAATCGGAGGAGCACAGAGATCAAGGAGGGTTGTAGGGCTGGATGAGGTTACAGAGATAGGGAAGGGCGAGGCCACGGTGGTGGGGGGGTGGGATTTGGAAACAAGGATGAGAATTTTTAAATCGAGGCGTTCCCAGATCGGGAGCCAATGTAGGTCAGCGAGCACAGGGGTGATGGGTGAACAGGACTTGGTGCGAGTTAGGATATGGACAGCAGAGTTTTGGATGAGCTTAAGTTTATGGAGGGTGGAAGATGGGAGGCCGGCCAGGAGAGCATTAGAATGACAAGTAGTTCTTAATTCTTTTTCAAACATTATTTAAATTGAAATTAAAGATACAATACAGCAGAATTTATTGTTGTTTGCTACATTCTTCTTATTCGGTGGATTACAGTCATTGTAAACAATTTTGATTTCTGACGTCAGCTAGGCAAAAAACACACTCATTGCACAATTAATTTTCAATTTGTTTGCTAGATCGGTTCATTCAATATTTTTATTCCAGAAGGGCCAGCAAAGGAACACCAGAGCTCTGCTACTCTCTTCATAAAACAATGCTGGATTAGGGATTTAACTGCAGCAAGGAGGCAGCCTCTGGCAACAGTCCTGTTATATATCAGTACCCCAGATCAGATTCTTTAAAATAAACAATTAGTTTTTTTCGGGAAGCCAGTAACCTCTGTTGGAAAGTGTGCACGTGTGGACATAGGGCAAGAACAGGATCAGCTCTTGGTTGTGATGACCCCCATGGTTGAAGAGCCTACAGTACTCACTACATGGTCTCACACATGAAAAACGATCATGTCAGTGAAGAACAGGATCAAAGGGAGGAAAACTGAAAGTAGCGACAAAATTAGAAAGCATTATGGTAACCTGCAATTTTACCAAAAAAAAGAGCTGATTTTCCATTCCATTGCAGAATAGTCTGCTTCAAAAAAAATCAACACTGATTTAGTCAAAAGTGGTGAAGTAGATATTGCTGAAATCTATATATTTTTTTAAAATGGGACCTCACTGATAATGGCACAAGCTGTTTTGCATTATTTCTTATTACCTATATATTCCTAATGGGATACAGTTAATAAAGCTGTGACTAGATGTGTGTTTATCTTTGCTAAGCACAGTCAGTATTTTCTCTACTGTAAGCTGATCTGAACAGTTCAAAATAAAACCGACCATTTTGGCTGCTTCTACTCTAGAAGTATATTTTTAAAAGTCCTTCAGCTTTTTGAGGCCCAGATGCGTCACATTTGTAAAAGATTTTTCTCCCTTGGCCATACTAAGCAGTATCTGGGGCCGAGAGGGCAATTTGTTCACAGACCACTGCCATCATTACTCTGAAAGCAACTGATAGGAAGTGAAAAGGGCCCGAAGATGATTCTCCCCCATCAGTTTCTCCACCCCAGTTTATGGGGAGGTGCCCAGCCTCTGCTCTGTGCCCAGCATCCATTTGGTAGGATGGCAAAAGCCAACACCTTGGCAAATGTGGAACCGTTGGTGTGAACTCACACGTCTCTGTAGCATGGCAAGTGGTGTCCCAATGCACTGCTATCTCCAATCAAACCTGAACAGCAAGTTTAATTCACCGTTTTAACCCTTTTACATGTACATTGCTTTTTAAATACCCGGTCATTCATTGCCATTTTGTTTCTCTGTACTCCTATTAATGTATGGATACATGGATCTGATTCTTGACAGCCTAAGTTGGGAAGAGGGTATTTGACCTCCAGTGACATACCTGGTTCTTCCATCAGTGGTTTAGCGGCTTAGAAATGGACCCAGGACAAGTCTTTATAGAATCATAGAATCATAGAATCATAGAAGTTACAACATGGAAACAGGCCCTTCGGCCCAACATGTCCATGTCGCCCAGTTTATACCACTAAGCTAGTCCCAATTGCCTGCACTTGGCCCATATCCCTCTATACCCATCTTACCCATGTAACTGTCCAAATGCTTTTTAAAAGACAAAATTGTACCCGCCTCTACTACTGCCTCTGGCAGCTCGTTCCAGACACTCACCACCCTTTGAGTGAAAAAATTGCCCCTCTGGACCCTTTTGTATCTCTCCCCTCTCACCTTAAATCTATGCCCCCTCGTTATAGACTCCCCTACCTTTGGGAAAAGATTTTGACTATCGACCTTATCTATGCCCCTCATTATTTTATAGACTTCTATAAGATCACCCCTTAACCTCCTACTCTCCAGGGAAAAAAGTCCCAGTCTGTCTAACCTCTCCCTGTAAGTCAAACCATCAAGTCCCGGTAGCATCCTAGTAAATCTTTTCTGCACTCTTTCTAGTTTAATAATATCCTTTCTATAATAGGGTGACCAGAACTGTACACAGTACTCCAAGTGTGGCCTCACCAATGCCCTGTACAACTTCAACAAGACATCCCAACTCCTGCATTCAATGTTCTGACCAATGAAACCAAGCATGCCGAATGCCTTCTTCACCACCCTATCCACCTGTGACTCCACTTTCAAGGAGCTATGAATCTGTACTCCCAGATCTCTTTGTTCTATAACTCTCCCCAACGCCCTACCATTAACGGAGTAGGTCCTGGCCCGATTCGATCTACACCGATCTGCCACCGTTGCACATGTCCCACATTTTGGCAGGCGGCCATTGCGTTTTGGAGGGAAGCCGCTGCCGCAGTGCCGATCTCCGTCCTCACACCCAGAGGCAGCTCAACTTCCTGTGCGGAAGTTGTAATTGTGTCTCGTATTTGGAGCCGCTGATGGTCAAGTAGCTCCCGGTGTGGTCACTCCTTTTTCTCTGTCACTTCATCATGAAAATGGTCGGCAGATTTCGAACTCGTGCCCTGGACTGCGGCACAGGGTTATAGGCCCATGCGTGAAAGGCCCGTTGCCATGGGAATCAAGCCACTTTGGTTAGGCCACTTGTCGGAAAGGTCATCAGCAGCCACTGCTCACAATCTCAGATCTGGTGTGACTCAACTGAGGTAACACTCGATAGTAAGTCACATTTACAATCAGCACAGAGAGATTCATGATGTATGAGAGGCAATCATAGTAGCACGACACACGTACCACACCGGCACATCAAACACAATAAAGTGAGGTCAGATTATCTCACAGTCTATTGTTCTTCCATTGTGCAGAAAATATAGCATTGGTTGTCCTAAATCCAAAAAAACCCAAAATATGTAGTCCTGTAAAACTAACCAGGGATTGCAAATATGTTGTGTAGTTGCAAACATGTTCAAAAAAAGTGTATAATTGTCAAACTCACTGTAAGACTTGGCAGAGAGGCCCTGGTGCACTTGTTTCCCTCCCTTCCAGTGGCTGATCTGCACCTGGTTCTTACTGATGTGTTTGTAGTGGGTTGCAAGGCAATGCATAGCTCCAGATATCTTCTTATTAGAACACTGATTGACTCCTGAGACACCCCCTTTGAGTGCCTTGAATGTTGCTGTGGTGAAAAAGTTCACGGCAGTGATGACATTTATTACCATTGGTAATGAAGTGCAGATGATTGACTATCACACAAGTCTTTATGAACCAGGCAGTACGCCTCAGTCACAACCTTCCTGGCGAGCCTGAGGTTGCTCATGCACTGCTTCTCTGCTATGCCCAAGTAGCCATCTCTGTCACTTGCTGCTTTGGGTATATCTGCTGCGAGTCATGCATCTCTTATGTCACTGTTCTTCCATGGCCTCTTCTCCTCTTCCTCCTGTTTGTGGCCACATCATTCATATTCTCGGGTAGAAAGCACCTCTGTACTTCTGTCTCTGCTCCGATTATACTTTGAAATATCGCCCTTCATTAAGCTCACTAAAGACAAGTCTGACCTTAAGTTAAATTCTTGCTTTTTGATGAGAGTGCTGCACAACTTCATGTTTAATGACTTTTAACAATTTAAATTGGCCTTTCTTTGAACTTTTTGCTTTTTTAAAAAAAACTGCTTTTTTCTCAGGGTTAGGAATGCTCGGACTGTCAATGAACACAAATGATTCTTCTCTTGACATTTTCTCCTGATATCCCACCACTTCTTACTTTGATGCTAAGATTATCAAACATGGTAATATCAACTTCCAGAGTCTCTACAGCTAACAGCTTCCTGTCAAACTGCTCAGCAGCTTTTGTTTTATGTAATGTGTAAATAATATGATCAGGATTTTTTTTTAAAAATAGCAACCCCACAGCAAACTGATAGCTTATGATTAAATGTTTCGACAAGACGGACACATGATGTGTAACTAAAGCAATCACAGTGCTGCATGTAGGATCGAGAACTGAGGCACAAAGCAAACACCTCAGCCCAAAATATAGCTACCCTCCTCTGCTTCATCTCTTCCAATAGAAGAGTCAGAGTCTCTTCATCGAAGGAGGAAGTGCTGCCTCCTGGCCTGTGGGAAGACTCCATCTTTATAGCACCACTCAGCTACAGCAAACAGCAATGTGTCCAAAGGGGAGCAGCCCTTTAAGAGCTGCTGCTCTCTTCATTCCCCACTCAGTTGGGGCCACAGCGCTCGCTGCACTCGTGGGAGCATGTGATAATTATTTTAATTAGTTGACCTCTCTGAACTCAGCAAGGGCAGCTCCCCATTCGCCTTGCGTAATTATTTCTGTGCATGCAGTGATCTTGGGATCATTTTCCCCAGGATTGTGGATTCAGCCTTTATACTCATATCAAGGAAAGGGAAAGTGTTCCAGAAATATCCTTTGCAACCTACCACTGTGCTGTTCACTTCATTGCACATAATATAAAAAAATAATATCTGGCCCCTACAAGCCTGGTTGCCCAAACATTTTGTAACTTTTCTATTACATATCCTATAAGATCTCATTTTCTCTTTTGCAATAAAATCCTTCGGATAATAAGCAGCACTTTGAGCTTTGCCACAGAAACTGGCCAGAATAAGTCAAGTGACTGCGGTAATGAGACAACAATGTGATTAATTCCCTTTGGTGCACAAAGATTTCCAATCAAAGATTAGGAACTGAGAAGGCAGATTTAACGTGGCATATAAATTGACATAATAACAGAAAACCCCACCAATTGTATTAGAAATCACTTTCAATGCTGCTCATTAATCACTATTGTATTTTTCTTTTGAGAAGCCATGTTCATAACCAGGCACTATTCTTACACTAAAGAATTTTGTAGCAATTCCATTTTTTTCTCAATTCTCGCTTTTTGAAACATCTTGTAGAACTCATGTGATGGAAAACTTTTAGAACAGTGAATTTTGTCAGGAAATGTATAGCTGATGAATGTGGCTAATGAGGACATTTATGCTGAAGGAAGAATGTTATTGTCCTCATTCATCAGGAATGTACACACTGAGGCATCCAACAGTACTGGAGAAAGTCTGAATAAACCTGAAGTTGGAACAACACCCTTACAGAAAAGGTTTGACACACTTGTATTTGATAGACATGTATGTGATAAAACATTTGTAGGCCTATTATACTTGTGGAAACAGGCTTTTTATTTCTAATGGGGTACTACAATTTCATTTATTTAACCATTTATCACAAGGTGCCTCTTGGACTACAAGCTTTTCAATTGAGCTCCCTGTTGTATTTCAAAAACTACAAGGCTTGATTTAAAACTAACTCTGAAGCAAGGCTTTTTTTAAAAAAAATTTCCTCCTTGTTATTTTTACATTTCAAATGTCCTCCCTAAGCCCTTGCCATCCTGAAAGCATTGATTCCTGCTGTGGTACAGTTCTAAGGGCAGCAGCAGCCCTCCAATGCCCCTTCCGAGTGTTCATTCCTTATTCCTGAATCTTGGCAGTGAGAGTTAATAGGTTCTGATCCCACTTAGGCCCATTATTGACCTTTCCCAATACCCTTTTGGATTTAATATAATTGTGAATTATTCAACAATTGACTGCCAAACTAACCTGCACATTCTCTAGTGTCAATTGTCTGAGTCCACACCAAGACACCTCACCTATCACCATCGAGTATCGCAAAATAATTTTCCAAAACACTCTGGTGGTGGCCGAGGTACCTCACCACTGGCACAAACTCGAAAAATTTCACCCCCCCATACAAAACTGATATTCATTGAGGTTCGGTGCCGCAGAGCCCAGCAATGGTATAATACTAATGAAACACAATGAACCAACATAAGGAAGTAACCCAGCATGTGAGGTACAAGACACAAGGCTGAACACCATTGTCTTCTCACATACCACCACTTGCACTCATGGCTCCACATGAATTAAAAAAAGACATTTAAATTCACCTGTTCGGTAGCATACATTTCCTAGGCCACATGCATGCCAGGTGAAGCTAAGTAGAGCAGGCCTAGTGCCTATTAACTCCTCAGGACACCAATTTCCAGAGGGATCCTAAAACAGGCATTAGGCCACCTCATTTACATATGCAAAGGGGCCTAATGCCTGTTTTGGGTGACTATCAGAGATGCCTGAAAAATTGCCCAACCCAATTTTGGGTCAGGCGTCATCAGGCATCCTTGGGGTGCAGGACCCTCCCGCATTGTTGATCTATCCTTGGCACTCCTCCTATTTGTCATCCCCTCGGCGTCATCATCCAAATACACGACGTCAGATTCCACATGTACGCTGATGACACCCAGATCTAACTCACAACCACCTCCCTCGACCCCTCCACTGTCTCTCATTTGTCACATTGCTTGTCCAAAATCCTCGATGAGAAAAAATTTCCTTCAACTAAATATTGGGAAGACCGAAGCCATTGTCTTTAGTCCCTGCCGCAAACTCTGTTCCCTAGTCACCGACTCCATCCCTCTCCCTGGCCACTGTCTGAGGCTGAACCAAATCGTTCACAACGTTGGAGTCCTATTTGACCCTGAGATGAGCTTCCAACCACATATCTGCTCCATTGCCAAGACCGCCTACTTCCACCTCCGTAACATCGCCCGTCTCCACCCCTGCCTCAGCTCATCTGCCGCTGAAACCCTCATCCATGCCTTTGTTATCTCCAGACTGGACTATTCCAATGCTCTCTTGGCTGGCCTCCCATCTTCCACCCTCCATAAACTTGAGCTCATCCAAAACTCTCTTGCCCATATCCTAACTCACATCAAGCCCCGTTCTCCCAACACCCCTGTGCTTGATGACCTACATTGGCTCCCGGTCCGGTAACGCCTCAATTTTAAAATTCCCATCCTTGTTTTCAAATCCCTCCCTGGCCTCGCCCCTCCCTATCTCTGTAACCTCCTCCAGCCCTACAACCCTCCAAGATCTCTGCGCTCCTCCAATTCTTGCCTCTTGCTCATCCCTGATTTTAATCGCTCCACCATTGGCGGCTGTGCCTTCAGCTGCCTGGGCCCTAAGCTCTGGAATTCCCCCCCTAAACCTCTCCGCCTCTCTATCTCTCTCTCCTCCATTAAGATGCTCCTTTAAACCTGCCTCTGTCCTAATACCTCCTTATGTGGCTCGGTGTCAATTTTTATTTGAATACGCTCCTGTGAAGCGCCTTGGGACGTTGTACTATGTTAAAGGTGTGGAGATGCCGGTGATAGACTGGGGTGGACAAATGTAAGGAATCTTACAACACCAGGTTATAGTAAACAATTTTATTTTAAAATCACAAGCTTTCGGAGATTATCCCCTTCGTCAGGTGAATGAGTGGAAGATTCTCAAATCGCATATCTTATATTAGGCTGGGACAGCATCACACCAATCAAAAGGTGTCGTTGTTGTTCAAACAGGCCAGTCATGGAGAACAGCACGTCCCAGTACACTGGATATACATTGTGTCAATTACACAGACAGAAAGAAAGAGACCCAAATGGCAGAGAGAGAGAGAGAGAGAGAATATTAAAACACATAACTTTTTTTGGGAAAAAAAGTTATGTGTTTTAATATTCTCTCTCTCTCTCTGCCATTTGGGTCTCTTTCTTTCTGTCTGTGTAATTGACACAATGTATATCCAGTGTACTGGGACGTGCTGTTCTCCATGACTGGCCTGTTTGAACAACAACGACACCTTTTGATTGGTGTGATGCTGTCCCAGCCTAATATAAGATATGCGATTTGAGAATCTTCCACTCATTCACCTGACGAAGGGGATAATCTCCGAAAGCTTGTGATTTTAAAATAAAATTGTTGGACTATAACCTGGTGTTGTAAGATTCCTTACATATCTTAAAGGTGCTATATAAATGCAAGTTGTTGTTGTTGTTGATGTTGATCCCCAAAAATGTGCATTGTTGCTACCGTTTTACGCCCATCAAACGGATGCTACAAGGTCCAATTTCTATTTCTTTCTCCCTCTCCCTCTCTTTCTAAAGTCCTTCTTTCTTGTAAACAATTTTACAACACCAAGTTATAGTCCAACGATTTTATTTGAAATTTACAAGCTTTCGGAGGCTTCCTCCTTCCTCAGGTAAATGTCAGGAACTCCTCGAAGCCTACGCATTTATAAATCACAGAATAATACATGGTGATTACAGATAGTCTTTGCAACTGCCCGTTGCCAAGGCAATCACAGTGTTCAGACAGAGAGGTGTTACCTGCAGAGCCCCCGAATATACAGTCAACAAAAAAAAAACAAACAGAAAAAAAAACAGAGAGGGAGAGGCAGAAACATCCGGAAGGCAGAGAAAGCCAGCAAATGACCCGTTACATTAAAAACAGATAGCTTTTGTTCGCTGGTGGGGTTACGTGTAGCGTGACATGAACCCAAGATCCCGGTTGAGGCCGTCCTCATGGGTGCGGAACTTGGCTATCAATTTCTGCTCGACGATTTTGCGTTGTTGTGTGTCTCGAAGGCCGCCTTGGAGTACGCTTACCCGAAGGTCGGTGGCTGAATGTCCCTGACTGCTGAAGTGTTCCCCGACTGGGAGGGAACCCTCCTGTCTGGCGATTGTTGCGCGGTGTCCGTTCATCCGTTGTCGCAGCGTCTGCATGGTCTCGCCAATGTACCATGCTCTGGGGCATCCTTTCCTGCAACGTATGAGGTAGACAACGTTGGCCGAGTCACAGGAGTATGAACCATGCACCTGGTGGGTGGTGTCCTCTCGTGTGATGGTGGTATCTGTGTCGATGATCTGGCATGTCTTGCAGAGGTTACCGTGGCAGGGTTGTGTGGTGTCGTGGATGCTGTTCTCCTGAAAGCTGGGTAATTTGCTGCGAACAATAGTCTGTTTGAGGTTGGGTGGCTGTTTAAAGGCGAGTAGTGGAGGTGTGGGGATGGCCATAGCGAGGTGTTCTTCGTCATTGATGACATGTTGAAGGCTGCGGAGAACATGACGTAGTTTCTCCGCTCCGGGGAAGTACTGGACGATGAAGGGTACTCTGTTGGTTGCGTCCCGTGTTAGTCTTCTGAGGAGGTCTACGCGATTTTTCGCTGTGGCCCGTTGGAACTGTCGATCGATGAGTCGAGCGTCATATCCCGTTCTTACTAGGGCGTCTTTCAGCGTCTGTAGGTGTCCATCGCGTTCCTCCTCGTCTGAGCAGACCCTGTGTATTCGCAGGGCCTGTCCATAGGGGATGGCCTCTTTGACGTGGTTAGGGTGGAAGCTGGAAAAGTGGAGCATCGTGAAGTTGTCCGTGGGCTTGCGGTAGAGTGAGGTGCTGAGGTGCCTGTCTTTGATGGAGATTCGTGTGTTCAAGAAAGAAACTGATTCTGAGGAGTAGTCCATGGTGAGCTTGATGGTGGGATGGAACTTGTTGATGTTATCGTGTAGTCTCTTTAGTGATTCTTCGCCGTGGGTCCATAGAAAGAAAATGTCGTCGATGTATCTGGTGTATAGCGTTGGTTGGAGGTCCTGTGCAGTGAAGAAGTCCTGCTCGAACTTGTGCATGAAAATGTTGGCGTATTGGGGTGCAAATTTGGTCCCCATGGCTGTTCCGTGTGTTTGGGTAAAGAACTGGTTATCGAAGGTGAAGACATTGTGATCCAGGATGAAGCGGATGAGTTGTACGATGCGGTCTGGAGATTGGCTGTTGTTGGTGTTGAGTATTGATGCTGTCGCAGTGATGCCGTCATCGTGGGGGATACTGGTGTAGAGTGCCGAAACGTCCATCGTGGTGAGAAGTGTTCCTGGTTCAACTGGTCCGTGGGTACTGAGTTTTTGTAGGAAGTCTGTAGTGTCGTGACAGAAGCTGGGGGTTCCCTGTATGATGGGTTTCAGGATGCCCTCGACGTATCCAGAGAGGCTCTCACACAGGGTTCCGTTGCCTGATACGATAGGACGTCCGGGTGTGTTGGCTTTGTGTATCTTTGGGAGGCAGTAGAAGTCTCCCACGCGGGGAGTACGTGGGATGAGAGTGCGTAGGATGCTTTGAAGGACTGGATCGAAGGTCTTGATCAGTTTGTTGAGCTGGTGGGTGTGTTCTTTGGTCGGATCTGCGGGTAACCGTCTGTAGTGTTCCTGGTTGTCCAGTTGTCGGTATGCTTATTTGCAATAATCCGTTCTGTTCTGTATGACGATGGCTCCTCCTTTGTCCGCTAGTTTGATGACGATGTTGCGGTTGGTCTTGAGAGCGTTGATGGCGTTGCGTTGTGCTCGGGTGACATTCTGGACTGTCTTCTGAGTGCGCCCGATGAATCTGGCATTGACGCATTTCCTGACAGCTTGGGCATACATGTCAAACTGAGGCCATCCCCTATGGACAGGCCCTGTGAATACACAGGGTCTGCTCAGACGAGGAGGAACGCGATGGACACCTACAGACGTTGAAAGACGCCCTAGTAAGAACGGGATATGACGCTCGACTCATCGATCGACAGTTCCGACGGGCCACAGCGAAAAATCGCATAGACCTCCTCAGAAGACTAACACGGGACGCAACCAACAGAGTACCCTTCGTCGTCCAGTACTTCCCTGGAGCGGAGAAACTACGCCATGTTCTCCGCAGCCTTCAACATGTCATCAATGACGACGAACAACTCGCTATGGCCATCCCCACACCTCCACTACTCGCCTTTAAACAGCCACCCAACCTCAAACAGACTATCGTTCGCAGCAAATTACCCAGCTTTCAGGAGAACAGCATCCACGACACTACACAACCCTGCCACGGTAACCTCTGCAAGACATGCCAGATCATCGACACAGATACCACCATCACACGAGAGGACACCACCCACCAGGTGCATGGTTCATACTCCTGTGACTCGGCCAACGTTGTCTACCTCATACGTTGCAGGAAAGGATGCCCCAGAGCATGGTACATTGGCGAGACCATGCAGACGCTGCGACAACAGATGAACAGACACCGCGCAACAATCGCCAGACAGGAGGGTTCCCTCCCAGTCGGGGAACACTTCAGCAGTCAGGGACATTCAGCCACCGACCTTCGGGTAAGCGTACTCCAAGGCGGCCTTCGAGACACACGACAACGCAAAATCGTCGAGCAGAAATTGATAGCCAAGTTCCGCACCCATGAGGACGGCCTCAACCGGGATCTTGGGTTCATGTCACGCTACACGTAACCCCACCAGTGAACAAAAGCTATCTGTTTTTAATATAACAGGTCATTTGCTGGCTTTCTCTGCCTTCTGGATGTTTCTGCCTCTCTCTCTGTTTTTTTTCTGTTTGTGTTTTTTTTGTTGACTGTATATTCGGGGGCTCTGCAGGTAACACCTCTCTGTCTGAACACTGTGATTGCCTTGGCAACGGGCAGTTGCAAAGACTATCTGTAATCACCATGTATTGTTCTGTGATTTATAAATGCGTAGGCTTCGAGGAGTTCCTGACATTTACCTGAGGAAGGAGGAAACCTCCGAAAGCTTGTAAATTTCAAATAAAATCGTTGGACTATAACTTGGTGTTGTAAAATTGTTTACAATTGTCAACCCCAGTCCATCACCGGCATCTCCACATCCTTCGTTCTTGTGATCTTTTATTTCTAAACCGGATAAGATGTAGTCCACGTAATAAAGTAATTTGTGATGTACTGCATGTGAACCAGATTACTCGATTCAAATTTACTGGTTTAGATCTCCAGGCAATGTATAGCAGCATGGCATGTTGCCAGTATTGTGTCTGATTAAATAACCTACTTTTTTGTTTTTCAATAAACAGTATTCATTTGTATCCAGCTGGGTCCATCTGAACTTGTTTTAAACAAGGGGAAAATAGCTGCCGAGGGCCAGAGACTTTGTGGAGCCAGGAGTTCACATTATAGTTCATAACCTGATTTGAAGCCCTTGATTAGACTTCTGGTGCAAATCGCTGGTGAGTATCTAATACTCTCTACATATCTCAATTCAAAATTTACACAGTGTTGGGCGAGAAAGGACTGACAGTAATGTGAGCATGCGATTCAAAATTTACACAGTGTTGGGCGAGAAAGGACTGACAGTAATGTGAGCATGCGATCAGATAAAAGGAAAGCCATAATTAGCATTCACCCATGGAAAATTACTGGTTGATATTCAAATCATTATTACTTAAGCATCCTCGAGTCAGAGCTGAGGCATGTATAGCTTTAAATGTTAACAGTTTCAATATAAATTGACCGTTTCACAGGGTATTTCGCTTGAAGATGGTTGTCAGGGTTATAACATAAACTGCTTTTTGCATGTGTATGGAGTCAGGTTACGTGCTCGTGGAAAGGAAAATCACAAACATATTAACACAGGAAAGAAAGATAAATATTACTTTTTAAAAAAAAATCAACTTTAGATATATTCCTCAGAGTAACTGAGAGTTGTGGTTGCCCCTTTAACAACAACAACTTGCATTTATATACCACCTGTAATGTACAAAAACATCCCAAGGCACCTCACAGAGCACAATCAGACAAAAATGGATGCCAAGACAAAGAAGGAGCTGTTAGCAGGGGTGACTAACAGCTTGCTTAAAGAGGTGGGTTTTAAGGAGGGTCTTAAAGGAGGAGAGGCAAAGGGGTTTAGGGGATAATTCCAGAGCGTGGGTCTTAGAGGGCTGAAGGCATGGCTGCCAATGTTGGGGCAAAGGGAAGGGGATGCACAAAATGTCAGTCAGAGGAACTGAGAGTTCAGGGGTTGGATTGAAGGGCTGGAGAAGGTTACAGAAATAGGGAGGGACGAGGCTATCAAGGGATTTAACTACGACGACCGGAATTTTAAATTGGAGGCATTGGGGGACCCCACAAGAGCCAATGTAGGTCAGCAAGGACAGTTCCCCCACACATAAAAGTTTAAAAATCACTGGTGTAGGCTCACAGGTGAAGAATTACAATTTGCAGGTTACTGGAGGCCTGCTGACAACTCATGGAGCTGTACCCCATCAGTGCCTCAGGAGAGGAGGAAAGCTAAAGGTGAGGAGAATTAGTAAAAGAAAAGGACTAGGTGGTTTGAAACAGAAATGAACGAAATGTATCAGACTGATTGTAATGTAGGATGAATTGGAATGAGACTGCCTAAGGACACAAATCTTCGCAGTATTCAGCAGTTCTCACACAATTATGCAGTCTAAGCCATCACTCTCATCAGAAACATACCCGCATCATGATCCGATCACTTGTTAATGACATTCTCTGGTTCCTCTGATGATAAGCTTCATCTCCCCAAAGATGATTAGCCAAACAAGGTTTGGAATGACTGGTGGGCCAAGCACGGATATCCTGTACTTTGTGCTCTGATTGCTTTGAGAAGCATATATGTGCACTGCATGGTTATCCCCTATTTTATATAAAAGAGACCTATTGCAGTGTATTATTACAGTAGATATATTATTCTAGAATTCATCTGACTAATTTTTACCTCTCATATGTATAAAGCTTCTCCACATCAACTATTACATGTTATTTACTGTTCTTCAACATTAGCCATGAGTATTAGGATTTAAAGCTGGCACCAAGTTTACAATAGCCTGTTGTCAATTCATCATTTTTTTTTAGTATACAGCACACTGGAACAGCTTCTTGGTGCAGTGAGGACCATACATGATTGATTAGGTTTCCATCTTATTGCTAGCTTTTGTCATTCTGTGGAGATTCCTCCAGGACTTTCAACTCACTGTCTGTAGCCTTGCTCAGCCCCTGACTGGGTTACAATACAATTGCTTGATTGAGATTATCATTTAAAAGTATTCCTAAATTATAGAATTAGGAATTAAAGGAACAGTGGCAGTATGGATAAGAAATTGGCTAAGGGACAGATGCAGAGAGTAGTAGTGAACGGTTGTTTTTCAGACTTGAAGGGAGTTTACAAGGTGTTCCCCAGGGGTCAGTATTAGGGCCGCTGCTCTTTTTGATATATATTAATGACCTGGACTTGGGTACACAGGGCATAATTTCAAAGTTTGCAGATGACACAAAACTCGGAAATGTAGTAAACAATGAGGAGGATTGTAACAGACATCAGGAGGAAATAGACAGACTGGTGAAATGGGCAGACATATGACAGATGAAATTTAATGTAGAGAAGTGTGAAGTGATACATTTTAGCAGGAAGACTGGGGAGAGGCAACATAAACTAAATGGTACAATTTTAAAGGGGGTGCAGGAATAGAGAGACCTGGGAGGTGTACGCACACAAATCTTTGAAGGTGGCAGAACAAGTTGAGAAGGCTGTTAAAAAAGCATATGGGATCCTGGGCTTTATAAATAGAGGCATAAGAGTACAAAAGCAGGAAAATTATGCTAAATCTTTAAAAATTTTCTCCAGCTCCCTTCTAATCCTTCTATCAATCACTTTAAATCTATGCCCCCTGGATATTGACCTTTCTGCTAAGGGAAATAGTTCCTTCCTGTCCACTCTATCTAGGCCCCTCATAATTTTATATACCTCAATTAAATCACCTCTCAGCCTCCTCTGCTCCAAAGAAAAAAGTATATTTAAAGGTGGACTCTTAACGTTAGGCATGTGATACCTTAATTGTTCAATGGTTCCTCTCTTTTTGTGTTATTTGAAGGGTTGAAAGGAGGAATGGAAGTCAAAACCAGACTGCGCTAACCTGCTCTTACCTGCTCTTACTCATACAGCAGTGTCCAGAGACCCAGGCATGCTTACTCAGGAATGTCTAATGAAAATTATCTTCACCGGCTCTGATTCAGCAGGGTGGCTGTCACAGATCTGTGATGTCCGCTCAAAACTGAGTTGCAGGCAACCTCCACCACAGTGATGGCACTACCAGTGACAGCATAAGTTACCACAGCCCTGAGCTTTTATACATCAGGCTCATTCCTTGCTTCAATAGAGGACATCAGCAACATCAGTCAACCCACACACTCTATCATAGAATCATAGCATTTTATAGCACAGAAGGAGGCTATTCAGCCCATCGTATTTGAAAGAGCTATCCAATCAGACCCTTTCCTCACATCCTTGCAATTTTATCCACTCACCTTTTAAAATCAATTATGACTTCTGCTTCTGATAGGGAATTTCATGTCCTAACAATTCTCTGCATACATAAAAAAAATTCTCCTAACCTCTCCCTTCATTCTTTGGTGACAATTTAAATTTACACCCTACAGTTACCAACTCACTAACCACTTTTCCCCATATTAATTTATCAAAACGCTCATAATTCTGAACACCTCTTAATCTTCTTCGTTGTAATGAAAAGAGCCGCGGTTTCTCTAGTATTTTCTCATAATTAAAGCCTCACATCCCTAGTATCATCCTAGTGAAGCTCTTCTGCACCATTTCCACGACCTTGGCATCCTTTCTAAAGTAAAGTGCCTAAAACTGGACATAATAATCTAACTGTGGTCCAACCAATGATTTGTGTAGGTCACTGTTGCGTAGTTTGCCAAGTCGATCAAATTTATATCTTCATTGCAAACCTGGGAACAGAATTAGAGGATCCTGCAATTTTTTCCACAGCAGGATTCTCCATTGTTCAGGGTGTTGTTGATGGCATCCATGCGGCCATCTAGATTCGTGCAAATAACCCCAAGGCCTTAATAACTTGCAAGGAGTTCTCACTCTATTGATGGTCATTGTTCAGCAACGCAGAATCATGCAGGTCAGTGCTCGACTTTCCAGAGAGGAGTCTTGACGCTATTACCTGGGCTGTTTGAAGAAGAAGGCAACAAGAATGGCTTCTAGGAGATCGATGCTACCTTCTGCAGCCCTTGCTCAGGTTACTACTGATATCCACAAACAGCAAAAGAGTGAAGAAGCAACGAGGCCCATGCAGTAAATAGGATCATTATCGAACATACTATAGGCATCTTGAAGTAGCGCTTCAGATCCCTGAATAGATCAAGACTGTCTTCCAAGATAGCTCTTCCAGGACCTCCAAGATTATTGTAGTCTGCCACACGTTTCACAAATTGCTATCCAGAGAAGTCTCATACTGGATGAGAGGGAGGAGAAAGTCCACCCACAGCCAAAGGCTGTTTCAGGCAGCAAGAGCCATATGATAGGCCCTCATACAGCAATCTTTCAGCTAAGTGCCACATACACCCACTGCACTTATAATCCTCTCCGCCTATGTGCACAATAAATTGGCCCAAAACAATTACATCAACCCGCACTAACTAAACTACAATGAAGGCATTCCTTAAAGGGTGTTCATTGGTGCCACCTTATGGAGATGCTGTTGGTGTTCTATATGAACTCCTAAATGGATCTTGTCCTTCTCCACTGCTGTTCAGTAATTCCAACAAAATGGAAACACATTATCCAATTTAATTGTAGTCCTTGAATCTGCTGTAGGTTTATGATCGCATCTTTAAAGCCATTCAGGAATTTCACTGGAAACATTGAGGGGGTCTAGTTATTGCCCGTGCTATTGGAAACCCCTGTTTTGACCCTGTGAAGTTTTTCTGACAGGAGTTTTGCAATGCAGTAAAGCTGCTAGTTTTACTGTATAGTGTGTTTCTTTGCTATTCCAAAGTCATTTTAATTTTACTTTGCGTACTTCCTGACAACAAGTTTGCTCAATTTAAATGACACTTTAATTATGGAGCTGTCACGTTGCTCTAATCGTGTGCTTGTTTTTGAAGTCACTACTCCAAATTTTGCATTAATTAATGTGGGCAGACAATCTCAACTATCTGCCCCATTTATCCAGGGAATGTAAATGTATTAATTATATGACAGGTACATCTGAAATGAGTTTGATTCATTTATGTACAGTCAATAATTTTGCCACAATATCTTACTTACGTGTCAAGAGTAATTCCCTAGACCTTTCTACTGTCTTCCAGCATAATAATGACCCCCACACACTTTAGGAAAAGGCCGCAGGCTCTGTCAGTCTTACTTACAAAACATATGGAGAAAGTGAATTGGGCGATGCTGTGTGAATGAGTGGACTGTGCTGGCATATAGGGCAGTGTAGCGAGTAAATCAGAAGCTGACAGCCAAGTGTTTCATGCTGGTGTTATCTCATCTATCTGATGCCAACATTATCAGCACTGCGTGCTTCCACATCTTCTGAGATCGACAATTCAACTGCGGATGCAGATACAACTGCGAATGCACAGACCCAGTACATAACTGGAAATGCACAGACACAATATATAACTGCATATGCACAATGATGCCTCTGAGTTTCGAAGGAAACAGGAATGCTATCACTACAGACAGGCAGAAGCCTGAAGGTGCAGTTGAGGCAACATTTTAATGTCAGGTCACTCGCCCAACAACAGTGTCATTATGCCAGGGTTAAAAGTATTAACAGCAGCATTAGAGAACTCTCAAACTCTCGTCTAGAATGGAGCTTAATCATATGATGCAGTAAGTACTTTCAGGAAGGTAGATTTCCCGGCCAGTGCCATAATTCATAACGAAATGGAATGGGCAAGCCAGGGCTGGATTCCTGATGGTTTTGATTAGTAATGATTGGATTATAGATGGTTAGATTACTGATAGTTGGATTAATGATGGTTGGATTAGAGATGGTTTTGATTGGTGATGGTTGGATTTACGATGGTTAGATTAGTGGTTGCTGGATTTGTGATGGTTGGTTTTGTGATTGCTGGGTGCTTTGCTGCATTTTTATTTGCCAGATTTTTGATTGCTAAAATCAAAATTTTCAATAAGGGAACTCCTATGGGTGTTCTGCTCTATTTAAGGTTTCTGGGGGAGGAAGAGATGGAAGCAGGAATATGAGAGAAGTGCACTTGCACCAGAAGTAAACTGTTTGCACCTGCGTTTATGCACCTTTATGTCCGAGCCCAATCTGGGAATGTCCTAGTACGACTGCCTTTGCAGGCTTGACATCACCAGGGAGGCAGTGATGAAGTTGTGCCATCTGTTGGAATCTGATCGATAGAAAACTTTCACCACAGGGGCAGCAATGCTAGTAGCAGTGAAGATCAGCGCAGTCGTGAACTTTTATGCCTCGGGTTCATTCCAAGCTACGGCAGTGGACATCAGCAATATCAGTGAATCCAGGATGCACAAATGCATCAAGCAAACCAAACATTTTCACCACTTTTCCCATGGAAAACCAGAAGAGTGTGAAGACACTGCAATATTTGCTCATTGCAGGATTACCCAGCGTCTAGGATATTATTGACTGCAACCGTGTTGCCATCTGAGCCTGTTCAAAATCCCATGGCCTTGATAAATAAGCAGAGCATCCATTTCATCAGTGTCCAGGTCATCAAATTGTAAACAATTTTACAACACCAAGTTATAGTCCAGCAATTTTATTTTAAATTCACAAGCTTTCGGAGGCTTCCTCCTTCGTCAGGTGAACGATGTTCGTTCACCTGACGAAGGAGGAAGCCTCCGAAAGCTTGTGAATTTAAAATAAAATTGCTGGACTATAACTTGGTGTTGTAAAATTGTTTACAATTGTCAACCCCAGTCCATCACCGGCATCTCCACATCAGGTCATCAAAGATTAACAACACAGGATCATGTGCTTCTCAAACAGCAATCACGATGTCTCAATTTTAATCTTCGATTCCTGGGCTATTTAAAGGAAATGGAGAACTGGAAGGATGGCTTCCAATTGGCCAGGGCTACCTTCTACACCAGCTAAGCAATGATACAGGGCTCATGCAGCCATCAGGCTCTCTAATCAGTGTACCATAGGCATCTCAAAGCAATTCTTCAAATGCTGGACAGATCAGAAGGTGTATTAAAGTACAGCCTTGCCAGGGTCTCCAGGATTATAGTAATTTGCATCAAGCTATACAACTTTGCCACCCAGAGAGGCCTAACCAATAAACTGGAAGAGAAGGAAGTCACCCACAGCCAAGGGCAAAGCAGGACCCTGACAATGATCCGGAAGATATCCCTGCTGAAACATCTTCACAGGCAGCAAGAGTCAGACTCCAAGATCCAATAGAGAAGACCTTCACTTAAATGCCTGATCTGCCCAATGCATCATCTGTCCTGCCCACATATAGACAATTCAGCTCTATACTTGCTCAAGCATCATGTGGTGGCTGGCTTGTCCTGCCCACTATCTGGCACCTCCCGCTATCATTTGAGTGGAGGGAGGGCTGGATGAGCCGATGTGGCATCGCCCTAACAGCAACCTCATGCGTGCCTACACCAGCTGTGCCTTGCAGCTGGAGATTCCCTCAGTCTATCAAATGATCTGCAAGGGAGCTGCTGCTGGTCACTATTAAGCCCTGAAATATGAAGCCATACAAGAGCTCCCTTGGAGATTGGAGCCCAAAGCCTTCATAGCAGCAGTGAGCATTCATGAGAAATACTCACATTGTGCAAAAGACCGCTGTCACAGGAGGGCTTCACTGTAGTTGCACCTGGATAGACTGTAGTGATCATATACAAGTGCATAGATGAGAGTACTGGACTTCACTACAGTCATCGCCAGATCTTGCACACTCTTAATATAACTGCATGAAATGTTTTTGATCAGATAGCTACCTTCTTTTCAATGCAGGTCCAGTGAGCTGTGAATCCCAGGGCTCTGCAGCTGAAGAAGGAAGTGAACTGCTTTTCTGTCCCATAGGTTCCTGCTCCTCCACTGCCACCACCACAAGCTCCTGCACTCTTGTTTTCTGTGTCTCACTCAGCGCGCCATCCTCAAACTGACTATCAGAAATCCCAGGATGGATTTAGCTGTACTGATGCTTGTGATGGGAGAATTATTTGACACAGTGATGTGAGATGCCAGCTTATTCCATTTATATGGCAGGTTGGGCTGAGTCTTCGGGTTAACTATAGAAACAGAAGAAGAACATTTGTTTGAATTTTGGTTTTAAGAGATTTGCTCAATCTGTGTTTGTATGGCTATATACTGTGTGTAATTGTGGTATGCTGGAGTGTATTTATGAGTGAGTGCAAGAGAGAGAGTGGAGAAAAAACAAGAGAAGCGAATGATACTGACCTTGAGCGTGGGGGAGACCTCCAGCTTCACTCTCCTCCATTCCTTCTGTACTCTCCAGACTTAAACTTTGTTATGCGGCAGGAAAGAGACTAAACTTCTGATGAGCGTCCTCATCTATAATACATCACGCGACAGGATGGTCAGAAATCCTGTACAGAAATGTCTCCTTAAATGGTGGTACCAAAAAATAGTGATCCTGAAATTGCACAATGGTTCTCCCAGTCTCCAGTCATTACCCTGTCGTTATCCTGGCAGGAGATTGGTGAAACCATGGAGGAAATGGTGTAAACAGCTGAAATTGGCCATTTATGCCGTTTCTCTGGACTTCCACCACAGTTATGATATGAGACCAGGAGAGCCTCTAAGCAATTTCAGCACCAGTATTTCTGTATCCACTCGAGCCAAACTGCAGATTCAAAATTTTTGCAACATTACAATCTTAAGTTGAGGTCCAAAATATAAGCTTTTTTAATAACATTACAAGAGAATGTCCAAACCCATACTTGGAATGGCTTTAATTTAATAATTGAAATGCTCTTCAGTTTAGGTGGTGAGTCCAATTGGCAATGAGTAGAATGAGTTCTTACATTATGTGTAATTACCATTGTGCATTTCAGTTTATTATCCTTTCTCATCCCATAATTATTCTACTTATAATCACGCCCCAGCCATTTACATAATTTAGGAATTAGGGTACATTAGCTTTCCCTTAACAAAAGAACTTTGGAAAGTGGTAATTAACGCATTATCATATTAAGCTATTTAAGGTTTCTGCTCACCCTGTGCTGGTTACAGGCAGTTTTGCCTCATGTCCCTCTACAAGAGGCAGTAGCATAACATTTTAAATATGGTTTATTAAATAATAAATGTAAAATCATGTATTGGAAAACAGATTTGAAAATACAGCCAGATCTCTTAATTACAAAAAATGCTGGAAACACACGGTACCTGAAAAGAGGGTAATGGATCAAAGATAACCCTAAGCTTCTTTTCTCCACACCAATCATCTCCTTAAACCCCTCTCCTTTGCCCCTCCAACAAGTGCGAGGAGCTCATGGACTTCTTTGTCACTAAAATTGAGACAATTCATTCATTTGCCTCTGCAGCATTTCCCCCTTCTCCTTTCCCACCAAGCCAAATCTGTCCCCTCCTAGCCACCCCGCATGCACTAGCCATGAACCCACGTCTTTCTCTAGTTTCTCTCCCATCTCCCCTCATGCCCTGTCTGAAATTATCTTGTCCTGCTCCCTTTACCCCACTAACCTGCTGACCATCAAATTTCCATTGATGGCCTCCATGCTAGCTAACATTGTAAATGGTTCCCTCTCCCCAGGTACTGTTCCCCTCCGTTTCAAACTGCCGTCATCACCACCCTCCAGAAAAAAAACCACCCTTGATGTTAATTGTATCATGTGATTTATATCAATTAGTATTAATTGTATTCAGGTGGTGCGTATCAATTGGGAACTCTCGTATCCATTTATAAGAGAGCTGATCTAGGTTGTGGTGGTGGTAATGTGGGTCTCTGTGAATGTTGGTCTCTGTAAATAAAGGCTTGACGCATCTGAAGACTAGGCTCTTGTATTCTATCCTTCACCACCTGACTATCCAGTTTGTAACACATGAGCCCTCTGTCCATGCGCCCCAACTCCAACCTCCCTTTCCTCTCCAAAGTCCTTAAACACCTTGTCGCCTCTCAAATCCATGCCCATCTTTCCCACAGCTTCCTGTTTGAATCTCTCCAATCAGGTTTCTGCTCCTGCCTCAGCATTTAAATGGCCCTTAGCAAAGTCACAAATTACATTCTGCGGTGACTGTGACAGTGGTGCATTATGCCTCCTCATCCTTCTCCACCTCTCTGCAGTCTTTGAAAGGGTCGAGCACACCATCCTCCTACACTGTCTGTCATCTGTTTTCAGCTCAGTGGGACTTCCCTTGCTTGGTTCCACTTTTACCTCTCCAGCCCCCGCGCTGTTATCTCTGCAGTTCCCCAGCCTCACGTTCTGGAATTTCATCCCTAACCTCTCCGCCTCTCCACTTGCTTCTCTTCCCTTAAGACCCTCCCTTAAAACCCACCTCTTTGGCCAAGCTTTTGCTTACTCCTCCTAATATCTCCTTCTTTGGCTCGGCATCCATTCTTGTCTGAATAGACCTCTGTAAAGCAGCTTGGGACGTTTTCTATGTTAATGGCGCTATATTTTGCAAATTGTTGTTGTTGAATTGGTTCGATACATTGAAATTCTAGACTTGTATCCAACATGACTGGAGTTGGCTGCAGAAGACTGCAGAGGGGTTGAGAAGGATGGGGAGACACAGTGCACCACTGTCACTGCAGAAGCAAGAATCAAAATGTTAGATTAATGATTCGCAAACAAACCACTGTCAGGTTGAACTGCTGCAGCATGCAGCAGTGTGTTAAGACAGGCGTCTATACAAATATTGACACTTTTTCTCTGGTTCAATAGTTGTCAGAATGTCTCAGCAATTGTTTACTCAGGTATTATTCTACACAAGACAGTTCTTAAATAATTTTCTGTCAACTTATAACAGTATTTTATTACCTACTGCTATCTATGGGGGTTGAGTTTGGTCTCTGAGCTATTGAGGCTAGTTGCCAATGCAACGGAAGGGTTTGTGTATCTCAACACATATCATATATGTTGCTTCTGCATTTATATAAGTTGTCTCAGGGATATGTGTTCATATATTAGTAAGATACACTCTGGCTACCTTTAGAAAGTCACATATGGGCTGAATTTTACCTCATGTGGCTTCAAGGCCATGAAATTTTACTTCTGCATATGACTTTGTGTTTTATTGTATGCCCATTACCTTACCTTTCTATGGCCTGGATTTTCCTCTGCTCTTCCACTCCAAGTTGGGCAGGATACGAGCAGGAAAATGGGTTGATGAGGCCTACTGCTGCATCCAATCTCTGATCTGGATTTTCCTCCTCCACTCACTGGTTGCTCTAACCTTACCTGCTGCGGTAATCCCTGGAGCAGCGGCGGAAGGCCCAACGAGGCCCCTTTTGGAAGAAGAGGGCCCCCTTCCCTCCCATTAGGCCACGTACCCCTACCTCTGTTAGCCTTGGCTAAGTCCGAGATCAAACCGTAACATGTACTTCTGATGTTAGGAGCTCTATGCCCCCTCAAGTGGCCTTCACTTCCTCGGGTGCTGCAGCAGCAGTCTCACTGCAGCACTGCCAGAATTTCCTGCTTCTAACAGAGATCCTGCCAGAAGCTCAACATGCAAACATAACGATCCCCGACCTAGGCCTAGATTTTAACTTGGAGCTGGGAACTCAGCGGGTGGACGGATTTGCACGTGGGGAACCCACAAGTCAAATGTGCGCATTTAAATCTGCGATCGCAACTTGATTGCAGGCAATTATTTATGCTTCCGGGTTTCGTGTCTCCAAGTTGTGCAGCGGGCATATTGCGCACCCGGATGATGCGATTTAAAGCCCGCTATTTTACAGGGCCAGTCCCAAGAATGGATTTTGTTGGAGAAAGGAGAAATGGAATCCAGAAAAGCAAAGGCCGCCCCTAGATTTAATGATGCCTTCCTGTATGTACTGCTGGCTGTATTGAGAGCCAGGAGGGAGGTAATGTTTCCAATGGATGGCAGGAAGAAACCTGGCTCTATAACGAAAAATGCATGGCTGGAGGTGGGAGAAGAGGTGAGCAGCAGGAACACGGTCTTGCGTCAATGCAGGAAGCATTTTAATGTCCTAACCAGGTCAGGAAAAGTGGGTACAGTTGCTGATTCACCCACATCCTGTGTTGTTCAGCACGCAAACCCCATCACATAACTCCTCACACCCACTTAAGTGTCAGCAGCAGTAACCATCCTTCACTTTCTATGCACTTGCTCAACTGCTCATTTATTCACTCACCACTGCCACTCACCCCAAACCTGATGCAATGTGATATATCTGTCTGATAGTCACCCTCTGATGCATCTCTTTCATGACCAGCATTAACCAAAGGAATGCATTCATAAGGTGGATACATCACCTTCAGCCACTCGCAGGTCTGTTCTTTCTCCCCTTGTAGGAGAAGAGAGCACAAAACGCACGGAAGAGGAGCAGAACTGGAGGTGGCCCACCGCATAGTAGAGGTGACAGAAATGGAGGAGGAGGCCATGGAAATAAGTCAGACCGTCGAATGCCTATCCATCGGAGATGGAGAGACTGGCAACCTGTAGATGGCTGGCGACAGAACTTTAACATCTTTCACACACAGGATGAATTGATTTTATCACTTTTGCGATGAATCATTAATATCGCTTTCTGTTATCTTCCAGGACCTTCACACCTTCACGAGGAATCAGCAGAAATGGAAGAGAGCGATTCCTCAGAGGAGCTCATTCCTTCTGAGGGTGCACCCATCACAGGACATATAGCCATGCACCAGCACTTTTTGATATTCGCACTTCAGTTGGTCCTATTAGACAGTCAAATGGGTTGTCACCTGGTGATTCACCACTCACAAGTGAGCACGAGCAGACACTGGTGGCAGGGGCAGCTGTGAAGAGTCCACGTCGGGGGGAGCAATCCTCTCCAAGCTCTGCTCAGCTGGACATAGATGCTGAACCCCAGGGGCCATTGTCGAGAAGGAGAATGATAGAGGTGCAGCAGCAACTTTGCAAGGTAGTGAAAAAATGGCAAGCACAGTTTCCACAATAGCGGAGAGGATGGAGGAGTCCAACTCCATTACAAGTGGATTGGTGGTGCAGGTAAGTGCGAGAGTGTGTACGATGGAGAGAACAGTAGCCTCCATTGAGCTTCAAGCATGGCTATCAAATGAGTCCATGCAGGCCATGACAATGGCCGTGTGGACTCTGGATGCCAACATGTCTGCCACCTTAAACAGGCAGGCAGATACTTTAGCCGTGGTCTTGCGACGTGGCACATCTGCTGACCAACCTGCTGGCCAGCAGAGTGGCGGGAATGATGTTGCGCTGGCCCGAGAGAGGGATGACGGCGAAAGGGAAAATGGAAGTGGAGACTCCACTCAAAGCGCTCCCACTTCTTACCCATTGCCCCCTCCTCAACCAGTACCCGCAATGCTGCTTCCTCTCCTGATGGCCGAGTCTGCCCCTGCACAGATGCAAGTGGAGCAGTCTTTGGCGGGACCCTCAAAGGCTCCAAAACCCAGAGGTCATAGGCCGAGAGCACCTCAGCAGTCAGGGCAGGGATCTGAGCAACCTGTCAATACCTCTGCTGAAGCCACAGGGGATGCACCACGTAGAATCGGTAGAAAGAGAACGGTTAAGCAATTGTAATTTACGAAGGGTATGTACAAGGGTGTTTGACAAGCTGTCATGTTGTTAATTTATATTTTCTTTGTTATGGCATATTAAATGTAATCATTATCACCACCACTGCTACATCTTGGCCATTATTGAGTCTCTTTTGTGAATTTGACCTTTCATGTGCTTCATCATGAATGCCAACACACGATGTCACCCATTGGGTGCGTGTGCAATGGGTGTAGGCGTGTTTGAAGGACTGTTTTGTGCAAATGGGAGGTTGGTGGCAGTGGTTGTTCCAGGCGGCCTGAGTATTTCAAAGTCTTCAATTTGCACATCTCATTATGAGAACTTGTCAGCTCTATCATTCTCCTTCTCGACAATGGCCCCTGGGGTTCAGCATCTATGTCCAGCTGAGCAGAGCTTGGAGAGGATTGCTCCCCCCGACGCGGACTCTTCACAGCTGCCCCTGCCACCAGTGTCTGCTCGTGCTCACTTGTGAGTGGTGAATCACCAGGTGACAACCCATTTGACTGTCTAATAGGACCAACTGAAGTGCGAATATCAAAAAGTGCTGGTGCATGGCTATATGTCCTGTGATGGGTGCAACCTCATAATGAGATGTGACATAATGAGAAGTAATCCCTGGCATCACGGGCAGCAATGTGCGCGGTTGCTCTGGCGATGGGTTCCCCATCTTCATTTTCCTCCTCCTCCGATGTACTGCGGAATAGATCCATTGCCCCCCCCCCCCCATCCTGATCTTGTCAGATTGAGGGGCTCCAAAATGTAGGTAAATTTGTCTGAACACAAGAATTCTCAGCCTCAACAAAGAAATCTCAGTCTTAACTCAAAGAACTCCCAGCCAAACGTTTGTCTGAGTGAACTGAGTGCCCAGCTGCAACACCTCACCTTTTATTGAGATTAGTCAATCACTGGTTTAAAGGGCCAAATGAGCTTCGGCTGCAACTTGCCTCTGTTTCAATGGCGTGTTGCAGAAGCCACGGGAGACGTTCAGGAGTAGTTAAATCCGTTTCTGTTGTCGAATCCACAAAAAGTTACGTACCTAAAGTGTTTCAACTTTTTTCCATTATAAAAGCTGCATACCACATACAATCCATTTTCATGATAACTCTTCTCTTGTAGCTACAACTGGAGATTGAGATCAGAAAGGACACACTTTAAACTGATCCTTGCTCTTCACCACTGGGACCTGCCAATCACAGAGTCCAGAACTGGGAGCAGACAGCATAGTTATTCCATAGCTCCTGATCACAAATTGGGAACAAAATAAAATCTTGAGAATATATACACTCACGCCTGAGACCAATGTTCTGCGCTCCAAGGACGCCTGAAAAACGTCCAATCCAAGGTAATCTTAGAAGGTAATCTTAAAGCAACCAATAGCTCAGTGACTTTATTCAGTGAATAGCTGAATCATACAGATCAGGAAGGTCCAAGATTTGATGTCTAGTCTGTGCTGAGTTAGCACATCTCATCTGGGGCGGCAGTCAAGGTTCCATAATTTCCTCAGTCAATTAGTGAGGAGAAAATCATCCAGAAATTCCTAATGGAAATGATTGTCTGTGGAATGGATTCTGCTGTGATGCCCCTGAGGTAGAATATTCTGCTAACTGTCATTGTCCCACATGGAACAATAGTCATTTGGGTGAACCTACTGGAGGGTGCCTGCGCCATGAAATGTATCCCAGCAATAATCAACACCTTCAGGAAGGGAGGTAAACTGAAAATTGGCAAGAGATAAAAGTATGGTCCCCAAAGGAGGAGAGAGAGGTAGAGAGGCGGAGATGTTTAGGGAGGGAATTTCAGAACTTAGGGCCTAGACAGCTAAAGGCACAGCCGCCAATGCTGGGGCAAAAGAAATCGGGGACGCTCAGAGGCTAGAACTGGAGGAACGCAGAGTTCCCAGAGAGTTGTAAGGCTGGAGGAGGTTACAGGGATAGGGAGGGGTGAAGCCATGGAGAGATTTGAATATAAGGATGAGACTTTTAAATTCGAGACGTTGCTGGACCATGAACAATGTAGGTCAGTGAACACAGAGGACGATGGGTGAACGGGACTTGGTGCAAGTTAGGATATGGGCAGCAGAGATTGGGATGAGCTGAAGTTTACGGAGGGTGGAAGATGGGAGGGTGGCCCGGAGAGCATTGGAATGGTCAAGTCTGGAGGTAACAAAAGCATGGATGAGGCTTTCAGCAGCAGATGGGTTGAGGCAGGAGCGGAGACGGGCGATATTACGGACGTGGAAGTAGGTGCTCTTGGTAATATGGACGATATGGAATCGGGCTGGAGCAGCAACAGGGGGGAAGGCAATCGGAATACCGTGGAGTCATGGGAGCACTCCTGCTGCTCCTGACTCCACAGGAACCATTAAAAAAAACTTATCTTTTTTTGGCGGCCGTTGAAGAATCCTGAGCAGAGCAGGCCCAGCTCCTGCTCCATTCATCCCAAAACAATTTCTGCCAGGAGGCCTAAAACAGGCGTTAGGCCCCTCATATACATATGTATGGCCACCTGGGATGCCTAAGAAATGGCCCAACCAATTTTGGATTGGACGTTTTTCAGGCGTCCTTGGAGCGCAGAACATTGGTCTCAGGCGTGAGTGTGTATATTAGTATTCTTGATTCTCTGCTCCACCTTTATAACTTCATCCTCAGGCAGAAGAATAAACCAAAAGGAATCCTTAGGCTCACATGAAAGAGATTTCTTCTGTGGGAAAGATCAATTCCAACAGTTCCCTGGAATTAGTTTTACTACTAAAGATTATCTTACTGCCAAAGTATAATCTTTTATTGTCTTATAACTGTGTGAAAAGCCACATCAGTCTTCCCCACTAAAGTAGTAAGTTCCACAGAAACATGTTCACACACAGTCATATTCTAATATGCATAGTACTGCTGTCTTAAGTGTCTTACCTTTGGGTTTTGAAATCATAAGATTCATACAGCTACATGGATTTCACCTGTTAGAAAAGCATCTTCCATAGCCATGTGCTCCTAGCTGACACTGTCTGAACATCTCACTTGCCCTCCTTTGATAGATATTATCAGGAGAACCATCTAAATTTGAGATTGAATAAAATTTATTTAAGATTAAGTAGTAGTGTAGATTTTCTGATGCACATCTCAAGCTAAAAAAGTTCATTGTGTCCTCACCTTGAGGGCATTAAATGAAATGAGTTCAGTCATTTTTGATCATAAGTGAACAATATAAAACTATTTTTAAATTTGCTTTTAGTTGGTATTTTTCATGAAAATAAATTGTTATTTAATGTTACGGCTCATTCCTGCTTATGGCTAATTATCAAAAGCCACCTGGCTTCCACCTGGTGGAAAGGATTAAAATCGACTCCGCTATCATATCTGCCTCCGTGGTTGTCCGGGCAGGAGATTTAATTGGATTGAAGGCGTGCTGAATTGACCATTTTAAAAAAGAAACCTTTGTCTTTTATTTTCAGATATCTTCAGGGAGGATAAAGGAAATCAATAACATCAATTTTAAAACCAAGTTGTGATGAAGGGTCACTCTGCCAGCAGATTAACCTCTCTATCCGTTTTGGTTTTTACATGCTGATCAGCCTGCTGTGCATATCAAATATTTCCCATTTATAAAACTTTAAAGGGTCAAAGAGAATGGGGCCTGTTGATGGGCTAAAATAGAGGCAGTGTCCTGTCCTCCGGCTTGATGCCGCATTCTCGCCGACCATAATTTTAACTCCCAGTTTCGGGAGGCGTGTGTGGCATGCAGAGCCCGGTGCCAGCCTTGCCAGAGAAGCCTGGTGCCACGCAGGAGCAGGCTCAAGAGTGGGCCGATAAGGTCCGTTACATTCCCCTGGGCCCTATAAGGAAACCTGGGGCCTCCCTTGCCCTGGGCTTCCCTCTTCCTCCCCCCCACCCCCCCAACGTAATCGCCTCCGGAACTGCCTCCCCTCTAGACATATCTTTGCCGGGAAAGGTTCCTGTGGGTTCCTGGTGGCAGCCTCTTGCCACGCTCGCTCACTCCAGCCCGCCGGCTCAGGAATTAAAATGGCCCAGACTCTTGTCAGCAAGCTGGGGCCAGCATCACGCTTATCCCTGGCTCCTTAAAATCAGGGCCTAAGATACCAAATGCCTTTTCAACCTTGTCAAAAAGGATATTTTTTGTATTGAAAACTAAAACCATTTTATACCATGATGATTTCAATAAAACTCAGGCAACTGAGTCTCGTGCTGGGATTTGTAATCTATTCCACGCTTACTGAGCATTAATATCACTCCTCACATTTCCCTGAGGATGTTTCTGGCTCTGACATTGATGCTTACTGTACAGTAACTAAAGCACTAGAGCACAAACAAGCCTATTGCTGTACTTAAGTCCCTGTAATATAAATCCTGTTCATAGAATGTAACTGAGTGCTGTGACTCACACAGAGACACATCACAGATCCACAGAGTAAGCTGGAATGGAACCCATAGTTAAAAAAATCAGCTGTGTATTTATTCTGAAATGAATATGAAGCACAGTTATAATCCTCTGTTATTACAGCCGATCTTATACACCACAATCCTATTTTGCTTGACTACCACCCAATGCCATTTCTTTACCAGTTAAAATATTAAACCTAAGTCGCACACAAAAAAACAATTGAGTGAATAGTTCCTAACGGTGGAAGGGAGCCTCTGTGACAGACCGGAAGGTTGTTGGTTCAAGTCCCACTTTGGGGACTTGAGCACAAAATCTAGGATGACACTCCAGTGCAGGAGTGAGTGCTGCACTGTCGGAGGTGCTGTCTTTCGGATGAGATGTTAAACCGGGGACCTGTCTGCCCTCTCAAGTGGATGTAAAAAATCCCATGGCACCATTTCGAAGAGGAGCAGGGGACTTCTCCCCAGGGTCCTGGCCAATATTTATCCCTCAACCAACATCACTAAAACAGATTATCTGGCCAGTATCATCTTACTGTTTGTGGGACCTTGCAGTGCTGTGACTACACTTCAAAAGCACTTCATTTGCTGTAAAGCACTTTGGGACATCCTGCGGTCGTGAAAGGCGCTATATAAATGCAAGCCTTTCTTCTTTCTGATTTCTGAAAAGCTGACTATCCACGTAAAACATGGCATGGCACTGGGCTAGAAATTCAGCTGTGTAGCGCCCGTTGTGTAGGCGCTATGCGGCGTCCTGAGGTCCCAAAATGGCATCCAGAATGAGCGCGCATGCTTCTAGTGTGACATGCACCGGACGCCATCTGGTAAACAGGTTTGCGCAGGTGCAGCTAATGAATGCAGGCACCTTGTAAAGTAGGGAGAATATGTGTTAGATCAGTGTGCAATGCTGTTTTAAAGGGATAGATACCATTTTGGCAGTCAACGCTCCAGCTAACACATTGTCTTAACCACGACCAGCTGAACATGTCATAGACGGTCTGGAGGACCCTCACCAGCGCTATTTAAAGGAACCATGCCGGATTTACAGGTTAGTTGCTGGGTTAGTGCTTCTGGCTGCTGATGCATTTGGACCTGTTTTTGGAGGTCTCCTATTCTTGAATACTAGGACTCGGGGACATAGCCTAAAAATTAGAGCCAGGACTTGCAGGAGTGAAGTTAGGAAACGCTGCTACACACAAAGGTTGGTAGAAGTTTGGAACGCTCTTCTGCAAATGGCAGTTTGTGCTAGCTCAATTGTTAATTTTAAATCTGAGATTGATACATTTTTGTTAACCAAGGGTATTAAGGGAAATGGGGCTAAGGTAGGTATATGGAGTTAGGTCACAGATCAACCATGATCTCATTGAATGGCGGAACAGGCTCGAAGGGCTAAATGCCACTGCCACTTGTTGCCTCCTGTTAGTGCCACCTTCTCCTTCAAGGAAGTGGGACGTGTGTCGGTGGATGTCCTGCAGGATGTTTGGGTGATGTGCTTGTCATAAGAACATAAGAACATAAGAACATAAGAAATAGGAGCAGGAGTAGGGCAATCAGCCCCTCGAGCCTGCTC
Source organism: Heptranchias perlo (assembly GCF_035084215.1). Lineage (NCBI taxonomy): Eukaryota > Metazoa > Chordata > Chondrichthyes > Hexanchiformes > Hexanchidae > Heptranchias > Heptranchias perlo. The sequence continues at coordinate 38,355,766 of NC_090346.1, read as the reverse complement.
CGCCATTCAATAAGATCATGGCTGATCTGATCCCAACCACAAATCTAAAGAACACAAGAAGTAGGAGCAGGACCCGGCCACACAGCCCCTGGGCCCTCTCCGCCACCCACAGGGCATTGACCGATCCGAGCTCAGCTTCATGTCCAATTTCCTGCCCGCTCCCCATAACCCCATGTCATGGTTGAATAGCTGCCAGTGTGTTGTGGGTGTGCAGCTTGCAACAGTGGTAATGTGTGAGGGTGAGAGGAAGCATCTGATTGGAAGAGTTAAGTACTGATTGAAAGAGTTTGTTGGTGTGTGGGTGATGGGGGGTGTAGTGCATGGAGCAGTGGATGCGGCTAGTGGTGCAGTTGGTAGGAGACGCCACTTGACAGTTGACCTCACCTTGATCACTCGTGTCAAAGCATTGGACTACTTCTTGCGCTGCATCCATGTTCATGATGCTATGCACCTGGCATTGACCGTCCCCTGCAGCCTCCCACTGCCTCTTGAGCATATGTCTCAAGGGCCTCTTGCCCCCCTGCGGATATAGGATGCCCCTCCTTCTATCCACCTCTCGCACCAAGACCTCTAGAGCATCAGCAGAGAACCTTGGTGCACGCTCTCTCACATGCCTGGTACAAACTCAGATCGGCACATTGGTGAGGTCTGGCATGCAGATTGGAGGATGTGGCATTTAGTAGTGTGCAAGCTTTATTCAATCAGGTACAATTAGGTAAATGAGAAGGCAGTACGAATCTCATGTGCTGCCTGCACCGGAACCATCGGGCATGGGTTAATGGCGCACCCCCATGCCCACGCCCGGATTTGGGGTTTAACCAATGTAACCCCATCTGTATAATGTGCAAGATGGGACAGCGTGTTTTGGCAGGCTACTTGGCCATGGAGAGCATCGCAGCCAACTCCCCCCCCCCCGATCCTCTCCTCACCCAACAGGGAATTCCACCTGTTAATTCATTATTAATCTTCTCCGAATAAAGGGAAATATATCGAATAAATAGTTTTCAGGTAGTACAGTGAGTGAAACCGGATTCTGCAGCGTTGCTAATCAGTGATAGTCGGGTATTTTCCTTGGGATGTCTTACCATCTTGTGGCTATCACAGCACCACAGGGCTCCAATCAAACAGGGTGATGAGTTATCAATCTTCCAGAGTCAATGGACTGATAATTAACCAGCACGCTATCAGTAACCAATTCTGATGAGATCAAAGCTGATGACTTTGCAATTAAAACATATTAACATATTGAGGCAATCTAGTCCCCTTACATCTGCCTGTAGATATGTTGAATGCCATTTCCAATTATACATGCAGGATGTGGATTATACCCAAATCAGCACTAAGATTTAAGTGACAAGCCACCTCATAAATAGATATTAAAAAATATTGATTTAAGATTGAAAACATGATGAAACTCCCTATAAATCAGAGGAATGTCTGATTTGCGTCATTGCTGATGCCTTCCTACTTGCCCCTCCTTGGCACCAGTATTGCAACATATTTTATATTGCTTTTTGTCTTGGGAGTTTTACCACAAAGGTACCTAATTTATTGTATCTAAATTAAAGCCCAGAAATTGCAGTCATTTTTGAACAATTTCAGGGGAAGGGGGTTTGAATTTGGGGAAGAACCTGCCAGGTTTCCACCCATCTTAAGATGCCCAACAAATTGCATGAGGGTGGGGGTGGAGAACATGTAGTCTTCTGCTGCCCCCTTACGTTGTTCAAGTCCTTTGGGGGCATGTCTAGGGGTGCACATCAATCACTGTACACTATGTTCTAGCAAACACAATGCTCACTCTCAAATGGTGAGGGAGCTCATAATAGCCCAGAAATTGCTTAGAAAAGAACAGCGAGCTCAATAGTGCTCAGCATTGTTAGTGGCGAAATCGAGGAGCAAGTTCCAGCATTCGCACATGTGCAGTGACACGCGGAAATCCGGAACTTGCTCCTCCTGGTTCGCCGACGACGTGATAGCTTTGAATTAAAGGGATATCACCAGCTGGAATCAGTGAAAACAATGGGCCAGCGCCAACTTGCTCATCTGCCCAGCTGGAAAGTAACTAATATCGCCACAAAACAGGTACGCTTAAAAATATCAGGTCTAAACTAAGTTTTAATAGCGTGGTTAGTCTTCATGACTGCCAAACAACTAAAAATTAACTTTTAAAAATGTGGAGTCTCATTACTCCTTATTTTAATAGTTTTTGGTCATTTAAAAAAAATGAATTAAAAAATTTAATTTTTTTTCCTTTTTCCTTCTGTCTCTTTTATTTAATGCGATTATATCTTACCCACTTTTTTTTTCCACTGGCTATAACTGTTTTTACAAACGATTTTAGTGTTGTACTTTTCACATCCTGGATTTTACGTTCCAGCTTGTCAAAAATGCTGCAGTCTGATTGGTCGAGCGAAGAGAGTGATCCTCTCGCCTCTCCCAAGAGTCCTAGGTTTGTTTGAACTGACGCTGGGCTCTTCTCCGCTTCCTATCAGGGGAAGTGCGCCCAGTAAAGACAGCGGTAAGTTAGCGGGTTAGTATAAATCTACGGAGTGGTGAGCACTGTTGGTTCACCGCTCCGAGCAATTTCTGGGCCAATGATTCATTCAGCATTTTGAAAGAAAAAACTAGTACACAGAAAGGATTAGAGGATTGCTCAACAATAAATATTCTTTATTAGCAACACCACAATATCTTACAAATGATTCACAAATAGAATACGTCATATTCATACAAATTCCTGACACAATTCAGAAAATGTAGCACTATACTTCAGTGTTATAATCCCAGGATAATAGGGAAAGGAATATTTACACAGGTACAAAAAGCCAATGCACATTAAAACACAGAAGCACATATGTAAATCAATAAATTATATACTGGAACTAGGGATATAATTCCTTTCAACCATGCATTTATTAAGGAAAACATAATAAAAATTAATGTAACAGTAAGACAGGATCTTCAATGCTGGAGAAAACAGTTTCCCAGGTTTTTAATATCTGTTGACATTTAAGGAATCAATTTATCAGAATTTATAGAAATTTTGTGCTACTGTAAATATTAACAGTCATTTTTCTCAACATTTAATGCCCTTCAAAGAAACTCCATCATCCTGCCAGAGGGCACATGGAAAAAGACCAATTTTGACAGAAATTCAGCGTGGCCTAATCTGTTACCATGGTAACAGGTGCATCAACATGGGAGTACCTGACAATCTTCTTTCTTTTTCTCTGTATTTTTCCTTCTATTCCTCTCTTCTCATTATTACTATCATCATTCGCCATGTGGTGATCTCAGTATGATTGTCAATGAGAAACACCTGACAAGGTTCAAAGTGCTTCACCACAGCGAGGGAGAACATTGTAATGTCTATACTTATCCAGTAGAAGGAGCTAGTTAACATATTGAAAGTACTTAGATTCTGACTCAGTGTCTGAAAGTTTTATTAGCTGCTGAATATTTTTTGTTGTTGAAAATGGCAAGTGTGAATCATTACAAAAAAATCAGCACCCACCTGCTCTCTTAGTTGGGAAATGCTATGTGATGTGGGGAATCTAAAGTAGAAAATAAAATAGACTATTAAAATGGAGAGAGGGAGAACGACTATTCTGAGTTTTTTTTATTTGTTCATGGGATGTGGGCATCGCTGGCAAGGCCAGCATTTATTGCCCATCCCTAATTGCCCTTGAGAAGGTGGTGGTGAGCCGCCTTGTTGAACTGCCGCAGTCCGTGTGGTGACGGTTCTCCCACAGTGCTGGGTTCATTTAAATGAGCAAGCTGGGTTCATTTAAATGGCACATTATATCATTATTCATATTTGTATAAGATAGATTTGTGCTACCATTTTTTTTTAAGTTTTGTGCTTTTTCTTCCCAGTAGGAATAGTATGTCAGTGACAGAAACGTTTCAGTGTGCAGTGCTGTGACTGGAGTCAGCAGGTCACTGAGGAAAGACTAACATCCAAAAATGATGTCCAATTATTCCAAATAGACAGGTAATTTTTAACAGGAGTATCCTATCCTTTCCCATATTACGTCCCACTCATCCATCACCTCAGTCCTTGTCAACCTCCACTGACTCCTGATCCCCTAAGTACATAAAATTCAAAATTTGCATGCTTGTTTACAAATCCCGTCACAGCCATGTTGCACCCTACTTCTGCGAAATCCTCTGGGCCTATATCCTAGCTCATACCTTCGACTCTTGTGAGTCTGGGCCTCCGTACATCCCTCACTGCCTCCACTCCAACAATGGTGGCAGAACCTTCACATCCCTGTTCCCTGGAATTCTGTTCTAAACTTTTCCACCTTGCTACCTCTATCCCCAACTTCTAAGCGTTTCCTCAAAGTTTACCTTAGGTGTCAACCTTAGCTCAGTGGTAGCACTCTTGCCTCTGAGCCAGAAGGATGTGGGTTCAAGGCCCACTCCAGACACTTGTGTCTGCAAATCTAGGCTGACATTCCAGTGCTTGTAGCAGGGAGGCGCAGCATTGTTGTAGGTGCTGCCTTTCTGATGAGATGTAAAACTCAGCCCACATCTGCCCCTTTATGTGGTTGTAAAGGATCCTATTTGAAGAAAAGCAGGGGAGGTGTCCTGGCCAATATTTATCCTTCAACCAACATCACTAAAATCGATTACCTGGTTGTTTATCTCATTGCTATTTGTGGGATCTAGCTGTGTACAAATTGGTTGCTGTATTTCCCTATATTACAACAGTGACTACACTTCAAAAGTACATCATTAGCTGTGAAGTGCTTTGAGATGTCTTGAAAGTTGCTTTATAAATACAAGTTTTTTTTCTTTTTTGACCTTGCCTTCAATCAGCTCCTCCCAAACTTTCTCCCAATTTCTAATTGGTATCTAATTCTCCCACTTTGTGAAATGCCTCAGGATATTCCACTATGTCAAAGGTGCCATGTAAGTGTAAGTTGTTTTTGGCAGTGACTTTTATAGTTGAAACACCCAAAATATGAAAATCCAGTAAAATGCTTCCAATATAAGTAAATGGTTCCTTCTTTAGATTTTTATATACAAGTCTATATTCACCCACAGTACCAACTAACATAAGGACTAAGTAATATATAGGTGCACATATACACAATAAAGATAAGTACACAGAAATTGCAGAGACATGGAAAACGAATGAGTTCTTTAGAGACAGCCTTGTGTTTTCAAGATGGCCGCCGATATGGCATTGTGATGGTCATTGCTGTACCTTGAGGCTTAGTGGGTTGCCTGTCCCTCAGCTCGCACCCATGCTGCCTTCCGTTTTCGTCATTCAGGTGCGTGACTTCTGTGGATCCGGTGACCATATTTACAACATGAACCACGTGCACCTTATTGATTCCTTTCTTGCTCAGCAAGCAGCTGAAAACCTTCTTGAAGCCTTTTCGGAAGTGCTTGGAAACCAGGGCGTAGACGATGGGGTTGAGGCAGGAGTTGGCATAGGCCATACAGTGAGACAGAAGCCTGAATGCGTAGGTGGCCTGATTGAAGGGAAAGTGTCCATAGTGGAAACACAAGATCAGCACATGATGAGGGAGCCAGCAGAGGCAGAACAGCACAGTCACAATTATAATCATCTTGGTCACTTTTCTCTTGGCCTTCTTGGACTCAGATATGTCTTCTATTGGGTCCACTGCTGTCCAGAGATACTTGATTGTCCTCGCATAAGACAGGCTTATAATTGCGACAGGGACTATATATCCAAATATAAAAGTGGACGTGTCCATGATTTTCCTCTTTGGCTCTTGCCATGCCGGCATGCAGATGTAAAACCATTCGTAAGGTATGAGGTCGTAGTAGCTCAGGTAGGGCCCAGCAAAGACGATGGAAAGTCCCCATATCACTACCATGACTGTAACTGCATTGCAGGGAGTCCGGAGTTCCCGGGATCGGAGAGGATATCGGATAGCCAGGTATCTGCACAGTTCAAAAAAGTTGTAAAGCTGAAAAAATGCAGGAGTTATATGTACCAAGGAATAATCAAGGCTGCTCTGTGGTTCAGCCCTCAATTCAGATCAGAAACTCCACCTCCTCACCCAGATTTACTTGAACATTTGCAGTAATAGTAAACCTGTAGTGGGGTGTCACGGTGGTGCTAAACATGAGCACATTAACTCTCAATACCGTGGAGTGCGAGATGGAGGTAGGTTCAAGTCCTGCTTCAGTTCCAGATCTGAACTGCATTGAATGAGAGGCTGACTGGAAGCTGCAACTGCTTGCACTGGGAGAAAGAAAATTAGTGGGGAGATTCACACCGTCGGAGTCACTACTGGTAGCCAGCTGGCAAGAATGGGTGTGCATCCTCTCAGCTTGCTAAAGTGTCAGATTAGGTGGATGAAGGAGATAAAATTACAGAAAAAAGGGAAATACGTACCCAAAACTGATAAAATGGTTCAATAATAGAATGCCTATCCAAAAATTACACCTCCCCCCGTCCCCCCCCACTCAAGTTACTAATAATTTGTAAACCATTTTTTTTGCTTTGTCTCATTTTTCTAAGTTCAGATCTAAACGCATGCAACACTCTTGATTTCTGTCTCGGACAATCCCACTGAGACCACTTGCTCTGGACATGTGCCAATGTTGTATGTGCAGGATGATCACCCACTGGTGTCTGGAATCTGAGTTGGAAAGAGGGAAACACCTTTGTTCGTGTTACGTGCCATGGTCCAACTATTATACTGCAAGAGTAGAGGAAACCAGCAAGTGTCAGTGTAAAAGAGAAGTCATTGCGCGACATGAAAGGAACATTAAAAAGGGGAAGCCACCAGAAATCAAAAATTTGGCTTGCCTCAGGATGACTGATGAAACTGCATTTGTATATGGTGAAGTGGTGGAGCAGATCCAACACGCTGTAGTAGAATGTGGATTTGTCCCCATGATTCCCAACACAACAAATTCCTGGTCACTAAGGGTAAGCACTGAGTGCAGGCCACACGCCTTGTCCATAAGGAAGGATGGAAATGTCAGCAGACTGAGTCACGTGGATTGATTCTCATATACCTGCCAACAGCTGGGTGAAGTGTGGCGTTGGCCCATCCTGGGTGCCAACTATCTGCCCACCACTTCAGCAAGAGAATGCTGCACATCATGGGAAACTCTAGCGAAGGGGAGAAATAAAAGGCCTTCAAAATGAGTGCATGCTGGGGAAGGGGGAGGGGGCATAGCCTTAAAATTAGAGCTAGGCCGTTCAGGGGTGATGTTAGGAAGCACTTCTTCACACAAAGGATAGTAGAAATCTGGAACTCTCTTCCCCCCCACCACCCCATAAAGCTGTTGAGGCTGGGGGTCAATTGAAAATTTCAAAACTGAGATTGATAGATTTTAGTTAGGCAAGTATTAATTATTAAGGGATATGGAACCAAGGCGTGTAAATGGAGTTAAGATACAGATCAGCCATGATCTAATTGAATGGCAGAACAGGCTCGAGGGGCTGAATGGCCTAGTCCTATCCCTATGTTTCTGTGTTGCCATTGCCCGAGTGGAGAATTGACAACAATCCTTCAGCTTGCACTCGGTCCTCTACAGATAATCAAACACTCAACAAAATAAATTAATTTACACCATGGCTGAATGTTTAACAAGTCTTCAGTCTTTGTCCCTGGCAAAAATAATTTTAGCCTATGTCTCGAGGGAAAGAAATATTACGCCTGTCAGTTTATCTTCCCAAAAGGTTACAAGAATCACCGTGTTGATTTCGATGACAGGCGATCTGCCCACACACAACTTGTGAAATGGCAGAGTGAAGAGATGTTTCAGAGCGCTTTGTCAAGGAGCTCTGCTTTATAAAATCAAGAGGCCAAAGTGCGAATTATTTTAACAAGTAAAATGAAAGATTATGCATCGCAGTCTGCGAAATTGCTGAATAAGAAAAAGTGTGTTTGTAACATTTCTTATCTTGTTTCAGATTTCCAGCATCCGCAATATTTTGCTTTTTACGTGAAAATTGTATTTTTACAGCCGTTCAGATTTGCACCATTTGTGATAATCCTCCCCATTGAGTCTAGAGGTGATTACTATGTAGATAAGGGTTGTGGCAATGTTGTGGAGGAAAAGTAAAACCTATTTGTCTCTAATAGTTCTCCAATGGTATATAGGAACGTGGGAATTGCTAGGCAAAAAGAGGCCAAGGTTCATCTAGTTTGCCTTCTCCCATTCCAGTAGAAGCACGATACAATGATAATGGAGTTGTTGACTAATCATAGCAATCAATCTCTATCAATTATACAACAGACCCAGACATGACACGAGAACACCCCTAGAGGCGGAGAGCCTTGGGAACCATAAGTCCAAAGTAACCTTTTTCCTCCCAAACATGCTACACTTACCACATGTCATGTCTCAAATAATGGGGTATTGTAAAGAAATTGTTTGATTCAGTGATCCTTCACATACTGTACCTGTCGACTGAAACAGCAGCCAGAGTGAAGCTGCTTGCGTACATCGCCAGATAGATGAAGAAATGGACGGCCTTACACATGAAAGAGCCAAAGACCCAACCTTCCAGCGTGTAGATTGTGGCTTGAAATGGAACACAAAATATGATGAAGAAGAAATCGGCCACACTCAGGTTCAGAATGAATAAGTTTGTTGTGTTGTGTCCCATCTGGCCATTTCTGAACAACACAGCAAGGACCAGGCTGTTCCCAATTGTCCCAAGTAGGAAGATTAAGGAGAACACGATGGGCACTATGACACTGGCTGGGTTCAGCTGGTAATTTTCAGAGGCATTCCAGTGTCCAGACATTGTGCTGTTGTCATCAGTCATATAGGCAGGTGTGGGGATCAGGAACTGGAAAAAAATGAGTTCCCATAAGGTAAAGCAACATTACATAGAATGTACAGCACAGAAACAGGCCATTCAGACCAACTGGTCCATGCCAGTGTTTATGCTCCACTCGAGCCTCTGCCCACCCTCCTTCATCTAACCCTATCTGCATAACCTTCTATTGCTTTCTCCCTCATGTATTTATCTAGCTTCCCCTTAAATGCATCCATGCTATTCACCTCAACTACTCCTTATGGTAGTGAGTTCCACATTCTAACCACTGTCTGGATAAAGACGTATCTCCTGAATTCATTATTGGATTTATTAGTGGCTATCTCTATATTTATGGCCCCTAGTTTTGGTCTTCCCCACAAGTGGAAACATCTTCTCTACGTCTACCCTATCAATCCTTTTCATAATTTTACAGACCTCTATCAGGGTCACCCCTCAGCCTTCTCTTTTCGAGAGAAAAGAGCCCAAGCCTGTTCAATCTTTCCTGATAGGTATATGGGTCTTATCATTTTCTCACATACTCTAGCACCAATTATGATAATTCTTTGACTTGAGGTTGGGATGAGGGTGTGGCTGTAGGCCTCCCCATACAATTTCCTCCCTTTTCCTGCCACTATACACCCCAATTTGGAGCAGTGTAGTTGAGAACAATCAAGTCCTTTAGAATAAAAAGAGGAAGAGCAGGTGGAAATCTCTTTTAAAGTATGTTTATGAGGAAGATCATTAAATATATTATACACAAATTTATAACTTGGCTACTAAAATAAGGAACAGAAGTTTTCCTCCTTAGAGTAATCATTATTTTTTTAATGGCAAACAGTTGCATTTTTGCGCTATTCCGTCCTTGCCTCTGATTTCTCCTCAGTTAGCTATTTAACCTATCAGTTCCTCACAGTATGTAGTAAGCATATCCAGTATTAGCAAATGAACAGCTCACACTTTAGCAGTACTTGGCTATAGTGCCTGCTGTCTCTCAGACTGTGCAGAGCAGCACCAGAATAAACCAGTTGGGGTTGGATTTAAAAAACCATTGGGGCAGAAATTGCTTACAAAATCACGGAGAGCTTAATAGCGCTCACCGTTTTTAGTGGCAAAATCGAGGAGCAAGTTCCGGTGTTCGCAAGTGAAACGCAAACATCCGGAACTCACTCCTACTGGTTCGCCAGCAAAATGACAGCTTTGAATTAAAGGTATATCGCACACTGCAATCAGAGAAATCATTGAAAAAGGGCAACCTGCTTATCTGTTCAGCTGGAAAGTAACTAATTACGCCTCAAAACAGGTATGCTTAAAAATACCTGGTCTAAACTAAGTTTTCATGACTGCCAAACATTTAAAGTAACTTTTAAAAATGTGCAGTCTCATTACTCCTTATTTCAATAGTTTTCGGTCATTAAAGAAAATTTTAAAAATTAAAAAATTAGTTTTTTTTACTTTTCCCTTCAAACTCTTTTATTTAATGCAATTATTTCTGACCCTCTCTTTCTTCCATTGTCTATAGCTGATTTTACATTGATTTTAATATACCTTTCACTTCCTGGTTTAACGATCCAAGCCTGCAGAGACAGTGGGCCCGATTTTAGCACCCGGTCCCGGGTGCGTTCTCGGCGGGGGGGCCTCTAAAATCCTGGTTTCGAGGAGCGGGACCGGATCGCGCCTCGATCCCGCCCACTTCCGGGTTGCGCGCTGACGTGCGGGGGTGCGTGCGTTGGCCCCGCTGGTGGGAATCCCGCAGGCAATTAAAGCCAGCGGGGTTCCACTTGAGAGTATTTATCTTGGTATTTCAGGTCATTAAATGACCTGATTGAGCTGTTTATTTAACAGGTGTGGGATTTTACAGTGAAATGAGACTGTTTCCCATACTGGGGGAAACACTCACACTCTCAACGGACGTGTTGCAGCCAGCAGCCTGTGGCAGCTGCCAAGGTGCATTCCACAGGTGGGGGGGGGGGGGAGAGCCTTCACCAACGCAGGAGGACACTCCGTAACATTGGGCAACGCCTGCCCTCCACCACCCTCCTCCAAGCAAGAAGATTCACCGGCGTGGAAGTCCAACCCCTGTGCGAGGACACACTTTTCTAGCGTGCACAACCCCGCAAACCTAAACCTGCCAGATGCGTGCTGCGTTGACATCCTCGGAGGACGAACAGCATGACCAGCCTCAGCAGCCTCGCAGTCCACGCCGTCCGCCTCAGAGACATGCATCCCCACAACACGGTGCTGCGGCACATCCACCTGCACAGCAGGATGGAGGGCAACCGCAGAGAGTGATGCGTCGCAGGAGGCACTACCCTCCGCACAGGGTCTACAGACCGAGGCTCAGCTTCATGGACCTCTCTGAGCAGCAGTGCATACGTAGGCTCAGAGTCACTCGCCAGGTAGTCGCCGACATCTGCAGCCTCCTCAATGACGAGCTGCTCCCGGATGGACCAAGCAGCATCTTCTTACCCATCGCCGTCAAAGTCACCACTGCCCTCAACTTCTTCGACTCCGGATCCTTCCAGGGTGCCACGGGGGACATCACCGGGGTCTGTCAGTCGTCTGCACACAAGTGCATAAGGCAGGTCACCGATGGGTTGTTCCGCAGGGCCTCGACCTACATCAACTTCGCCATGGATGAGCGCAGCCAGACGGAGAGGGCGGTTGGATTCCATGCTGTGGCTGGCTTCCCACGGGTGCAGGGTGTAATTGATTGCACCCACATAGCAATACGGGCACCTCCACATGAGCCAGGGCTGTTTATCAACAGGAAAGGGTATCACTCCATGAACGCCCAGCTCATTTGTGACCACCGCCAGGGATTCCTACACGTGTGCGCCAGATACCCTGGCAGCTGCCACGATGCCTTCGTCCTCAGGGAGTCCACCGTCCCGCCCCTCTTCCACGCACCCAACACCGGCAACGGCTGGCTCCTCGGCGACAAGGGATATCCCCTGCACACGTGGCTTATGACACCTCTGAGGAACCCCATTACCGAGCCACAGCGTCGGTATAATGACAGCCACATTGCTACCAGGTCTACAATTGAGCAGGCTATAGGGCTGCTCAAGATGCGCTTCAGGTGCCTTGATCGTTCCGGGGGAGCACTCCAATACACACCATTCAGAGTGGGACGAATTATAGTTGTCTGCTGTGCCCTGCATAACATGGCACTACAGAGAGGGGTGCCGCTGGAGGAGGCCCCATGCACACCCGCCACCCACATTGAGGACGACAATGAGGAGGAGGTGGAGGAGGAAGAGGAGGAGGAGGAAGAGGGAGAGGAGGAGGAACGACCCATGCGCCGAACACCGGCTCACCTGCGTGCTCGTCAGGCCAGGGAGGCACTCATATGCCAACGGTTCTCCTAACATCACACTGTGTGAGGCGTTCACATGTCATAACGTGCACAGACGAGGGTCCATACAGGCTCCCTCCACAGAAGAGTGGTGCCTGTACACCTGCACCCACTGTATTATGCCCAATGGGTGGGACGGGGTGGTCGTCGTCATGATGAGGCGCACGGAAGGGACATATTGCACAAGCCGCAGAATTATGGACAAGAGGTGGCAGCATTGGTGAGAAAAAGTGAGTTTATTTTGTGGTGACATTCAAAGAGTGGAAATTTTTTTTAAAAAAATAGACAAACACCCTGGTGCAATCCCTGTGTGCTCACGGAACTTTAGGCGTTCGTTTCGGGACCCCCTACGTGGTGCTACCCCTGTGGCTCCAGCAGAGGTGGTGGCAGGTTGCTCCTGGTGGTGCCCTGACCGGGTAGATGCTTTGGGCCGACGCCCCCTGGGTTTCGGTGCCCGTGAGGGCACCTCCACAGACTGCTCCTCCTGCACCTGTGCAGGGGCAGACTCGGCCGCCTGGAGAGGATGGACTATTGCGGGCACTGGTTGAGAGGGGGGCAACGGGTGAGACTTGGGGGCGCCTTGAGTAGCGTCCCCACTTCCATTTCCCCGTTCACCATCTTCCCTCTCATGGCCAAGGCCCACATCACCCCTTCCACCCTGCTGGACGGCAGTTTGGATGACGTGGGTGAGACCTTGCAAGGCCACCTCCAATGTATCTGTCAACCTGTTGATGGCAGCAGAATGTTGTTCACCCAGAATCCGAACAGCCGTTGTGAGGGCCTGGATGGACTCATTGGTGAGCTGTGCGTGACGCTCGAGGGAGGCTAGCCTGTCCTCCACCGCAGACGTTCCCACACCTACCCGCGACACTATCTCAGAGATGCCTTCACGTCCCTGCGACACTATCTCGGCGATACCCTCCTGCACCTGTGCCACCATTCCCCTCATGCAGGAGTTGGACTCCTCCATCCTCCGTCCGATTGTGGAGAGTGCGCGTGGCACCTCTCCCAGTACCTCAGCAATGTTCTGGTGCCCCTCGACGACTCTCCTTTTGACAGGTGGCCCCCTGGGTTCAGCATCTGGGTCCGGCTGAGCAAAGCCTGGAGAAGAGTGCTCCCACCGACGCGGACCCTCCGCGGCTGACCCTGCCACCAGGGTCTGCTCATGCTCACGTGTGCGCGGTGACTCACCATGTGCAATCCCAACTAACTGAGGGGGGGGACCCACCGAGGTGTGTGTATCTGCGCTGGTGGATGCAAGGCTCATGTGTGACGATGCACCCTCAGAGACGGGCATGTCCTCTGAGGAATCGCCCTCAACCGAGACGTCGATCGCAGACGGTCCTGCAAGAGAACAGAGGGAAATATCAGGCATGTGACCAAATGTGGCGGTGCGGCATATGCCATGTGATGCTAAGATCATTCACGATCATGAGTGATGAGTGCCAGCTTTCCCTTACCGGCCGTTTCGCCTGAACCAGACTCGCCATCCGCCATCGACAGGCAATGCAGCGTGCAGCTGATCTCCAGTGCCTCGACCTCGGCGTCTGTCAGGGCCACCTCGTGTGGCGGGCCCCCTCCGGTGCGTGCCCTATCGCGTGCGTTCCTGGCCCTCTTCTCCTGTGGGTGCAAAACACAAAAACGTTATTGAGTGATGATTACAATGTGAGACGCTTCAAGCATTGGTGTGATTGGGTTAAGCGTGTGCCAGATGGATGGGAGGATGCGTGTGCCACATGGCCATCCCATTGTATGGGCATTGGGGTGTGTGGTAGTGGTCGAGTGGGGACAGGGACGGTGGGTACGTGCAGGCACTGTGAGGCTGATAGTTGGGTGGCTGTGAGGATTGGTGCGGGAGCGCAGTGCTGTCAGTGGAGATGGGGTTGTGAGGTGTTTGAGGTGATGTGGAAGACGGAGTGACGCAGAGTGCGTTAGTGTACTCACTTTTCCGGACCTGGTGAGGTCATTGAATCTCTTGCGGCACTGAATCCAAGTGCGGGTGGTGTTTCCCCTGCTTGTGACCTCCGCGGCAACCTCCTCCCATGCCCTCTTGGTGGCGCTGGCAGGGCACCTCCTTCCATCCGTGGGGAACAGCGTCTCCCTCCTCATGCGGACCACGTCCAGCAGCACCTGGAGGGCGTGGTCCGTGAAACGGGGAGCAGCCTTACCCCTGCGCTCCTCCATCCTTGATGGAGTGTAGTTTGTGGCTGGAGGGGCTTTGGTGGACTGCCCCTTTAAATAGAGCGCAACCATCGCTCAGACGTCAATGCGCATGCCCAGGCCGCCGGCACGCAGCTGAGAAGCGCGGAACCCGTAACTGCCGGCTAATTACATCAATCATCCCGCGATCGCGTGCGCAACGCACTCAATTTGGCCGGCGCGTTTTCCTCGAGCCCGCCTGACCACCCGCTGCCAAGCCGCACCCCTGGTAAAATCGGGCCCAGTGAACGCAGCTTGTCAAAAATACTGTGATCTGATTGGCCGAGGGGAGAGGTTGTTCCTTTCTCCCAGGGTCCTAACTTCATTTGAACTGACGCTGGGCTCTTCTCCGCTTCCTATTCGAGGAAGTACCCGAAGAAAAGACCGTGGTAAGTTAGTGGGTTAGTATAAATCTATGGAGCGGCAAGCACTGTTGGTTTGCTGCACCGAGCAATTTGTGCCCAATGTCATTTCATGGTCAGTTTTTGGGCAGGGTTTATTCCCATAACAGGCAGCCATTGCCTGCTCTGACTATTCTTATCCCAGTGACCATCATTTTCAGTTTATTCTGGAACAGACATTACACCTGCGCATGCACACATACACATGCACACACAAACACACACACACACATGTGCACGCATATGCACACATGCGCACAGATGCATACTCACATACATGCACACACACATGCACACACAAACACACCCACACACACATGTGCACGCATATGCACACATGCGCACAGATCACACACGCGCATACACGGATGTACACATACATGGCCAGTCAGTTTAACCTCGGTGGTGGGGAAACTTTTGGAAACGGTAATCCAGGACAGAATTAAAAGTCACTTGGACAAGTGTGGATTGATTAGGGAAAGCCAGCAGGGATTTGTTAAAGGCAAATCGTGTTTTACCAACATGATAGAGAGTTTTTTGATGCGATAACAGAGAGGATAGATGATAGCAATGCAGTTGATGTGGTGTATATGGATTTTCAAAAAGCGTTTGATAAAGTGCCACATGGTAGCCTTGCTATTAAGATTGCGGCCCATGGAATAAAGGGGGCAATAGCAACATGGATACAGAATTGGCTAAATGACAGGAAATAGAGAGTAGTGGTGAGCGGTTGTTATTTGGACTGGAGGGAGATTGCAGTGGTGTTCCCCAGGGGTCGGTGCTGGGACCACTGCTTTTCTTGATATATATTAATGACTTGAACTTGGGAGTACAGGGCCCAAATTTAAAATTTGCGGATGACACAAAACTTGGGATGGTAGTGAACAGTGAGAAGGATAGCAATAAATTTCAAGAGGATATAGACACTCTGGTGGCATGGGCAGACATATGGCAGATGAAGTTTAACGTGGAAAACTGTGAGGTGATGCATTTCAGTAGGAAAATCGAGGAGAGGCAATATAAACCAGAGGGCACAATTCTAAAAGGGGTGGAGGATCAGAGGGATCTCGGGGTGTACGTGCATAAATTGTTGAAGGTGGCAGGGCAGGTTGAGAAAGCGGTTAAAAAAGCATACGGGGTTCTACGCTTTATAAATAGAGGCATGGAGTACAAAAGCAAGGAGGTTATGATGAACCTTTATAAAACACTGGTTCGTCCACAACTGGAGTATGGTGTCCAGTTCTGGGCAGCACACTTTAGGAAGGATGTGAAGGCCTTAGAGAGGGCGTAGAGGAGATTTACTAGAATGATTCCAGGGTTGAGGGACTTAAATTACATGGATAGACTGGAGAGGCTAGGATTGTTCTCCTTGGAACAGAGAAGGTTGAGAGGAGATTTGATAGAGGTGTTCAAAATCATGAAGGGTCTAGACAGAGTGGATAGAGAGAAACTGTTCCCATTGGCGGAAGGGTCAAGAACCAGAGGGCATAGATTTAAGGTGATTGGCAAAGAACCAAAGGTGATATGAGGAAAACCATTTTTACACAGTGAGTGGTTAGGATCTGGAATGCACTGCCTGAGGGAGTGGTGGAGGCAGATTCAATCATGGCCTTCAAAAGGGAACTGAATAAGTACTTGAAACAAAAGAATGTGCAGGGCTATGGGGATAAGACGGGGCAGTGGGACCAACTGAATTGCTCATGCATAGAGCCAGCGCAGACTCGATGGGCCAAATGGCCTCCTTCCATGCTGTAACCTTCTATGATTCTATGATTCTATGTACGCACACATACACATGCACATGTACACGGATGCACACATGCACATGCACACATGCATACACACATATGCACACGCACACAAAATGCAATGGTGTTTTCACAATGTAATGAGATTTTGTAATGCCAAGTGTCTCATTGAATTACTTGATAACACTGCTGGAGCTGTGCCAATGAGTCCTGTGGCGGTGATGTCCCTTTAAGCATAAAATGAAGGTAATTTTAATTGAATTATAAAGTTTTACAGCCAATTTAGACAATGTGCATGAACATAACAGATTAAGGAACCAACTGTCCTCTTGTAAATGGTAATCCATTCATTAGTCTTCTTAACATGCCAGTTAAACACCCCATTATTTGGGTTCAAGCAGAGTCCAGCCAGAATAAATATGATATTCTAAGCTCCTTAAGCAAACCAGAATTGTTATAAAACAGCTTTTTTATAAAAATATTTTTTGCAATATTCAGGATACCTGATCTTATATGTACTCCTCAATTAGGGGTTTAAAACATTGCAGAGAATCTGCTATATACAGAAGAGACCAAAAAAATACAGCATAGATTTGCATAACCAGAGTGATGGTCTCTGACTACCACAGAAGGCATATCACAGATAAATGTGAACTATCATTACCATGGAGTGTTACTTTAGGCTACTAACATCACAGAGTACTGAAAACATAGTGTAACATAACCAAGAATTACTTAACGAGGAGGGGCTTAACCAGAGTAGCAAAAAGAGGTATAACTGCAGAACATATTACCACAGGAAGGTTGTACCCCAATATATTTTTACCATGGAGTAATTAGTGGTAGTAGCACTGACAAATGTAAGCATGGATAACATTACATCAAAGTAGCTATAGTACGGCATAGTTTTACCTGAGAGTAATTATACAATGGGTGGCTTAAATGTATAGGAAAATTATCATGAATTAATAATGAAAGACAGTCAGAGAGTAAGCAATCACAACATATTGTTACCACAGTGATATTATCATTGATTCACAATGCCATATTATTATGGAGTCGGGACACCCCAGAATAGCACATTTACTATCCTGCTCCATTCATTCTTTTTTTTTCAAAAGGGACTTGAAAGTGGTGTCAAGGGAGTGGTTTGAGACTGAGTTCTTGAAACAGCAACAAATGATCTGCTCTGCAATCCCTCCTACTAGACATATATTGACACAATAACTGCTGCTGTAAGAACTCCTTGAATGGGGTTTAAATTTACTCCACGAGGGGTGTCAGTTTGGCTCAGTTGTTAGAACTCTCACATCTGATCAGAAGGTTGTGGATGGAAGTTGCACTCTTGAGATTTGAGCACATATCTGCAGGGGTTCTCCTGATCTCCTGTCGTAACTGCAGTAGGCGTGGCCCATCACAGAAAGTCAAAGGCATAGGTATTAGGAGAGATGATCAAAACCTTGGTCAAAGATGTGGGTTTTAAGGAGGGTCAAAGGAGGGGAAGGAGGTGGAGAGGCAAAAGGGTTTAAGGAGGGAATTCCACAGTGTAGGGCCTAGGCGGCTGGAGGAACAGCCATCAGTGGTTGAGGTGGTGGTGGGGAGGGAGGGATACACAAGAGGCCAGGATTTGAAGAACAGGGAGTTTGTGGGGGTGAGTTTGTAGGGCTGTAGTAGGCTACAGAGATAGGAAGGGGTGAGGCAATGGAGGTATTTAAACACAAGGATGAGACCATGGAGGTATTTAAACACAAGGATGAGAATTTTAAATTGGAAGTTTTATGTGGGTGCCCGAAATTCACCAGCACCGTTGCCAGCAATATTTAAATTGGAGAACTTTCCGCCGATCCCGCATAACCTGGCAGGCCCATTGTGCCTGGATCCGTTCTTTGAAAGCACTTAACATGTCAATGAAAAAGCAATCATGGACAGTCTGAAATCCAACACCAGGGCCCAGCATTAATAAAGAGGTGTGGAGGACAATCACAGATGCTCCAGTGGTGGTCCGCCAATGATGATGATGATGATTATGATGAAGAAGCATGGTGATGGGTTTCCTTGTGCATCGGACACCTGGCTAACCAAACAAAAGCTCAATTGTGCTAACATAGCCTTAATGGGCCAAAAGGCCTTTTTCTGTGCTGAAATTTCTACAGGACTTGACCTGTACCAAATCTACATAAATACACACAAAAAGTACTCTATAGAACAATGAATCTCTTTGGCCCAGCATTTGCTGTCAAAATAACAGTGAGGTTAATGGTGCTCACCGTTATTTATGCACAAATCATACAGCAACTTCAGGTGAGGGCAGATGCGAGGTTAAACAAGGAAATCCAAAAGTTGCTGTCTGAGATGTGCCGCTTCGCCATTAGCGTCGCAAAAATGGCATCTCGTTCTCTGCCTCAGCATTGAACGGTGTGAAGTTGCTGTATTTGCAAGGTAGATACAAACTAAACTCGCCACAGAAAGTTAAGTCAAGTCATTTCAAGTCTAAGTACCCTTTTAATGACGTGATAAGTGTTAATTGCTGCCAGTCAACCTCTCTGGCACTGAAAATTAACTATTACAAGTGTGGAGTCTCATTCCTTCAGCTTTTAATTGTTGTTGGAAATTTTAAAAAAGAATTAAAATTATTTTTAAAAACTTTTTCTTTATATCTCTTTTTTTTCTCTCTCTTAATCCAATCTTTCTTTCCCTCTCTTTATTTCTCTTTCTGTACCTGATTTGACATTGAATTCACCATTCTAACTTACCCTTCCTGTTAATTTCCTAATCCTTAAATCTGACTGGTTAAGGAGATACACAGTTCCTTGCCCTGTTCGCTCAGGTCCCAGATGACCTGTAGAGGGCGCTACGCTGTTTCCATCTCCCACTTCCAGCAACTTGCGGTGCAAATATCGTGGAGATGAAATGGGCGAGGGGCAAGTCTAACTAATGACAGGTGCCATTCTTGCCCTGCTACAGCAAACTCCGGGCTAATAATGCAGAAAATAGATGATTTTTAAAATTGTTCTTATGCTACACTGCCACCTTCTGACCAAATTCACTCACTTCACCATCAGCGGCTCCCATCAGTTTATCCAGGGTCCACTCTGAATCGGTAGAGAAGAGAGTAGAAATCATGCCGTGCTAACCACGGGCTGGATTATTACCATTTTCCCCATCCAGACACTTCACAAGAAGCAACGCCAAGAAAACTTTTATGATTTTCACCATGCACCGAGCTTCCAACACATCAAATAAAGAAGACCTTAAAATGAATCAGGCATTGTATTTATCTATTAAACATACTTTGGTAAGAAGAATGAGGTGAGGCAATATAAACTAAATGGTACAATTTTAAAGGGGGTGCAGGAACAGAGGGGGTACACATACACAAATCTTTGACGGTGGTTATTAATGGAGTACAAAAGCAAGGAAAGTTATGCCAAACCTTTATAAAACACTGGTTCGGCCACAGCTGGAGTATTGTGTTCAGTTCTGGGCACCACACTTTAGAAAGGATGTCAAGGCCTTAGAATGGATCCAGAAGAGATTTACTAGAATGGTGCCAGGAATGAGGGACTTCAGTTATGTGGAAAGACTGGAGAAGCTGGGATTGTTCTCCATAGAACAAAGAAAATTAAGGGGAGATTTGATAGAGGTGTTTAAGATCATGAATTGTTTTGATAGAGTAAATAAGGAGAAGGCACAAGGGTCGGTAACCAGGTTTAAAGTGATCGGCAAAAGAGCCAGAGGCGACATGTGGAAACATTTTTTTACACAGTGAGTTGTAATGATCTGGAATGCACTGCCTGAAAGGGTGGTGGAAGCAGATTCAATAGTAACTTTCAAAAGGTACTTAGATAAATACTTGAAGGGAAATAATTTACAGGGTTATGGGGAAAGAGCAGGGGAATGAGACTAATTGGATAGCTCTTTCAAAGAGCAGGCACAGGAACGATGGGCCGAATGGCCTTTTCCTGTGCTACTATGATCTACAGTGCTAGGTACTACTATGATACTATGATCAGCGAAACCTTGTATTTCATTAATTCCTTATTCAAAGTAACTGTAAGTTGTATCTGAATGTTTCTGCTTTTATAGATAGGTCTGTTGCTGGACACAGCAAACTCCTCGGTGTTGAAGCCCCAGAAAACTGGAGTTGGCTGACGGCGGCTCTCTGATCGTTTTGCTTACATTTTATTTTCTCAAAGCAGTTATTTGAATTGCAATATGTCGGAGATTGCTAACTACCTATTTTTTGTATGCCGTATCCCTAATCCTCATTAGATCTAATCTCCCTGCCCCTTGCAGTACTTTAGTCAATTACGAATTTATTAGTGGAAAATATGAAAAGTAGAATTGAAACTGAATAGCGAGTCTAGCCGCCAAATCAACTTTCATTTAAATACACAGATAATACATTTTTTTCAATTAATCAAAATGCAAACATTGCACAAAAATGTAACTTTGTACATGGGAATTATTTCCATCTACGTTTTTGTATATATTTTATGTGTGTATGTATATATATGTGTGTGTATATATATATATATATATACATTGTTTTTGTAAATGGGTCTAAGTATCATGTCTAACATTGGTGTTGTTAAGCTGCAGTCCTCGTAAGCACAGACACATTTGACATACTTTACCTGAACCAGTAACTTTGATATATTGTACATATCCGTTGCTTTCATCTTTGTATTTGCACTCTGTATTTAAAGACAACATTCACATTCATTCATTCTCTGTTTTTTGTATATGTAAATTTAATTTATTATATTGACATAAATAAACAGAAATTATTTGCTCAGGCATGCAACCACACCAAGAAATGAACATATGTATTAACAGTATAAGAGTCTACGATCACACTAATTCTATATTATATATATTTATAATTCACACATATATATTGTATACAATGTGCGCTACAACATAAACACAGTACTACATATAGAGCATGTTCGACGCTATAAACTATGCGCACCGATGCATCTTACGTATAACAGGGCAGTATTGTTTTTCAGGATACTTTGGTCAAAGTTAAACTGAGAATTTCGGATCTGAATTTTTCATTATACCTGATTCCAGAGGTAGGAGTTCTGACCTGCTTGTGGCGTTGTTTCCCTTTTCTTTCGTTCAAAGATCTGGCACCAGTTCCCAAAGTGCTGACTAAATTGTGTGTGTGTGTGTTGGAGTATTGATCTCACATGTCTCGCTCTCACATTTTCGACTCACTGGTCGGATCTGATATACAGTGCGCAGGCTCTACACTCAGACACTCTCACACACACATTAATCTCACTCACACACACACAAACACTCACACACATTAGTCTCTCACACACACACATTCTCACTCTCTCACGCACACATACACTCATCTCCGAACCTCTCCAACAGTCACACTCTCAACCTCAAATCACATTCCATTGGAGGACGCAGGCGAGAAGCCGGCTGCACTCCTGCAAAATATCAACCTAGAACGATGATATCTGATCTAATTTGCTGTTTTCTGCTCTTTATTTCATTTCCACTCAACGCTCCCCCTATCTATATGGGTCCTAACTTTCTACAGCTGCGCTATTTATTCCATGGTTTCCTTCTTTCTCTCGTCTATTCCTTATTTTCCTGTTTAGACCACCTTTTTATACAAGGTATATTGTCACCATCTCTTTGTATTTTTCCTTGCCCTCCCCCTTGCTCCTCCGCTCAGTCCTCATTGCCCTTTAACTGTCTCTTCCCCCTCCTCTTCCCTCTTTATTCTTGTTCAGGTCTCTCTGTTTATCTGATTTCTACCTTCCCTCAAACACTGGTTCCTTGCCTTTACCGCCCCCCACCTGCCTCTGACACTTCCTCCCCTCGCCAGTTAATGATGGTGGATCTTTGCGAACGCTGAGATACACTGGAACACTGGATCCATCAAGGTAACTTCACAATCAAAGGATTAACAGGAGCCGGCGGGGAACCATCGTGGAACAGCGCAGGTTCAGTCGAGATAAAAGGGTTTCTCACCCGCCTCCTCGGTTTATGGTGTATTTCTGACACTTCATTATTTGTGTGATGTGGTCCCTCACATTTTTTTTACTGATTGATAGGGTGAGGCGCGAACCCTCTTATATCTCTGTATTTCCAGACCTCATATTTACTCCGTTTTTTTTTAAACAGGGTGTTAAACCTTTCCATTAGAGGACGCAGGCGAGAAGCCGGCGGCACTCCTGCAAAATCCCCGCTTAACTCCAGCAGCAACATTAACACCACGTCCGCTCACCTAAAAGTCACTGGTAAAAGGAAGCTCAGTCTCTCCCGAAAGATAAGCTTGAATCCAGAATTTGAACCAAACGAGCAGTCTTAAGTTTTCCCTTTAACCACATTAAGACATTCACTGTAAGATACTCATAGGACGCAGTGGAGTGCACATTCTAGCCAGTCATATTTATTCAGTTTCTACGCAAAACATGCGGCAGTGGTACATTACTATGTATTCTCCATAGATCCCAAAAATCTTTGTTAAATAACTAGATTTAAGGGCTGTCCTACTCTCTGTCCTATTCACTGATCCCAGAGCGTGCCCACATCAGTCACATTTCATACTCTGGTTCTCAGTACTCTCATTCACTAAATACTCATATGTCCACATTTATAATGGAAACTGCCAATATAAACTTGTCACACTTAATTGTACTCTTCCTCCAGTGGTGTTGTAACACCTCAGTTTTGCATCTCCCAGTTCCTCCGCCTGTACTGCAGTGAAACTCCAAAGAACTCTACTTCCCCAGTTCCCAAATTGCCATAAGTTTTGCTATTTAACTATATAAAAAATAAATCAAGGTATTATATAAAAATTAGAACAGATTGCATGACTTTAAAACGGGGACAGAACTATGTTTGCATTACCCCTGTTTCAATTACCCCGCCCTCTAGACTTGCTTCAACTGAAGACAACACATAGTCTTGACTGTACAATGCCATGGAAAATTGACTAATATACAGACTAAGGGATGATGGACTTCAGATATGTGGAGAAGCTGGGGTTGATAGAAGTGTTCAAAATCATGAACAGTTTTGATAGAGTAAATAAGGAGAAACTCTTTCCAGTGGCAGAAGGGTCAGTAAGCAGAGGACACAGACTTAAGGTGATTGGCAAAAGAGCCAGAGGCGACATGAGGAAACATTTTTTTATGCAGTGAGTTGTAATGATCTGGAATGCACTGCCTGAAAGGGTGGTGGAAGCAGATTCAATAGTAACTTTCAGAAGGAAAATGGATAAACACTTGAATGGAAAAAATTTACCAGGCAATGGGGAAAGAGCCGGGGAATGGGAATAATTGGATAGCTCTTTCAAAGATCTGGCACAGGCATAATGGGCCAAGTGGCCTCCTCCTGTGCTGTACCTATTATGATAGTCACTCAGTACTCACATTCACTAAATACTCACATTCACTAAATACTCACATTCACTCAGTACTCACATTCACTAAATACTCACATTCACTCAGTACTCACATTCACTAAATACTCACATTCACTCAGTACTCACATTCACTAAATACTCACATTCACTCAGTACTCACATTCACTAAATACTCACATTCCCTCAATACTCACATTCACTAAATACTCACATTCACTCAGTACTCACATTCACTAAATACTCACATTCACTAAATACTCACATTCACCCAGTACTCACATTCACTAAATACTCACATTCACTAAATACTCACATTCACCCCAATACTCACATTCCCTCAATACTCTCATTCACCCAGTACTCACATTCACTAAATACTCACATTCCCCCAATACTCTCATTCACCCAGTACTCACATTCACTAAATACTCACATTCCCTCAATACTTACATTCACCAGTACTCATAGTCCAGTGATCGCACATGTGCAGTTAAACTGGAAATCCAGAAGTTGCTGTACCTGCTCCACCGTAAGCTCCGTGGGAGGGACATCTCACCAGCTGGCCCTCCATTCAAATGAATGGAAGAGCCTGAAGTTGCTGCACTGACGCCGTAAGAACGTACCAAACTCTCCAGAAAAAGTTAGAGCTTGTCTGAACTAACGTGAGGAGCCTGTCTTGCCACCATTTAAATTTCACACATATTTAATGAAGCCAGGAGTCAGCCGGAGGGAGCTTTCTACCAATCAGAGATTTGCACAAAAAGTCTGTGAGAGCCGTGTGTCAGAATTTTTCAATTTTTTTCAAATTTATGTGACGTCAAGAGTCCTGGAAGTGCTTAAAGAGGCCTGTGTGGAAAAAGAAAAGAGGGGTAAAAAAAATGCTTTTTCCACTCGAGATCCTACTGTTTATGTATTTACTGTACAGAGTGGAAGGCCGACTCAGGGAACAACAAAGAAGAGTCCAGCGCCAGGAGGAACGATTACCCACCCCAGAGAGTGTATAGGGAGAGACTATCCTTCGAGATAATATCGGAGGAACTGTGTGTGACGAGACTTCACTTTAGTAAGGAGGCAATCGGCCGCCTCTGTCAAATGTTACGAGAGCACCTTCAGCCACGTTCTGATTCCCGCAGGGCCTTGTCAGTGGCCACAAAGGTAACCACAGCCCTCGAATTTTATGCATGCAGGTCATTTCAGTCAGGCGCCGGTGACATGTGCAACATCACCCAGAGTGCTGCGAGAGTCTGCATTTAGCAGGTCATGGATGCCAAATTCCGCAGGGCTTCTGAGTTCATCAGCCTTGATGTGTCCCCAGCGCAGCAGAGGGAGAGGTCCATCCCTTTCCCCAGGATCGCTGGCTTCCCTAAAGCGCAGGGGGCTTTCGACGGAACCCATGTGCCATTGAAGACACCCAATGATGCACCTGTCACATGCATCAACAGGAAGGGGTTTCATACATTAAATGTGATGATCCTTTGCGATGTCAAACTGCGGATCATGAATGTCAAAGCAGATCACCGGGGTAGTGCTCATGACGCCTTCGTCCTTCAGCACTCGGACTTACATGATTCCTTCACCAGAGCACAGCAAGGATCTGGATGGATCTAAAGCCGTGGCTGATGCCACCCTGCCGCAGGACCAATAATGCAGCACAAGAGCGGTACAACCGTGCCCACATTTGCACGCGCCAAGTAGTGGATTGGACAACAGGGGTGTTGAAATCCCACTTCCAGTGCTTGGACAGGTGGGGGAGAATTTTGCAATACTCAAAGTGGCGAGGATTGTGGTGGTCTACTGCGCATTGCACAACTTTACCCTGCGGGAAGGACTGACCCTTAACCAGGCAGACGAGATGCCGGTTGGAAATGGACGAGATGGAGGATCCCAAACCGGATGTCGCTAGGGTCATGGTTCGTGACCCCCGCCCCGAGGAAGCCACGGCTGCAGAGGGCAGGGTGGCGAGAGACCAGCTGGTGGCTCATGCATTTGGACAGTGGTGAAAATGGCAAAATGCCTCCCCTTCCCCCCCCACCCAGGGAAGTACACGAAAGGACAGGCAAGATTGAAAGTGAAACAGTGAACTTTTATTGCAGCAGCAAATACTTGGTGCAAACTTTTAAGAAATAGGTAGTTATTGCAAAACTTAATTAAACATTGAGGTGCTTAGTGCAAAACTGAGTTTTGAGTTGACTAAAAATTGAGTTAATTTAGTCATTTTCTACTTTGGAAACAGTTGTAAACGTGGTTGATAGTCATAAAAATTTTCAAACAGTTACAAATGACTTCTGACTAAGAACTAAGACAAAGAACAAAAACATTAACTGATTTGCCCCCTCTCTGGCGTGCCCGAGGGCCGCCATGACAATGTCTGAGCAAGAGGAGGTGTACTCTGCACAAGAGGGGCACCCTATTTCCTCCTGGTCCTCATCCCTCCCTGTGAACCGACCCCTCTTGTGCCAAGGGCATGACCTCTGTATCTTGTCTGTTGGCTGTGATCAGGGAGCTCGGAGCTGGGGAGGTGCTGCTCCAAGCGGACATTGGGAGAAGTAACGCCTGGGGGAGCCTGAGCTGCTGGTTCTTGGGCCTGGACTGTGTCTGCAGTGGGAGGAGGCAGGTGGGGTGTCACAGGCGTCAGGTGCAGTACAGCCGTCACATCAGCGACATGTAAAAGAACCTGGCAAAGGTGACCTACATTATGCCCAATATTTGCCAGCTGGTCACATGTTATGGCCAACGCCATTGATCTCCTGTCTAATGGAGATGAGAGAGTCAAGGTGCTTGTCGTTCTCAGCAAACATCGTTCACCTCACTTGTCGACTTAATGAAGTCCCCTCCCCAGTTGTCATCAACATGGGTCTTACAGGGGAGTGGGACGCATCTACTCCAACTCCCAAAGGTTCCTCAACCCCCGACAGATCGGACTCATCAATTGCGTTTCCTCCCACAGGCCCAGTGGCAGCAGCTTGGCGGCTGCCTGTGTGAGGGGAGTCGTGTGTGTGTCTCGCACAGAGCCAGAGGGGCTCAGAGTTGGAGAGAGGATGAGGTGAGGCTCATCACGGTCAAGTGTCCTCCCGCATCAACCACGTGGGGGTAGGCGTGAAGACGTCACTTTGCCTGCCCTCCCTCCCAGGGTGCGCACCCTCTTCTTCCTTCCAATGCCCCCCCCTTCCTCCTTCCACTCATTTACCACTTCACCGCCCTCTGCAGCCCCCGACTCACCGCCCTCTGCAGCCCCCGACTCACCGCCCTCTGCAGCCCCCGACTCACCGCCCTCTGCAGCCCCCGACTCACCGCCCTCTGCAGCCCCCGACTCACCGCCCTCTGCAGCCCCCGACTCACCGCCCTCTGCAGCCCCCGACTCACCGCCCTCTGCAGCCCCCGACTCACCGCCCTCTGCAGCCCCTGACTCACCGCCCGTGACTCGCCGTCCTCTGCAGCCCCCGACTCACTGCCCTCTGCATCCCCTGACTCACCTCACTCTGCATCCCCCGACTCACCACACTCTGCATCCCCCGACTCACCGCCCTCTGCGGCCCCCGACTCACTGCCCTCTGCAGCCCCCGACTCACTGCCCTCTGCATCCCCTGACTCACCTCACTCTGCATCCCCGACTCACCGCCCTCTGCAGCCCCCTACTCACCGCTCTCTGCATCCTCCGACTCACCGCTCTCTGCAGCCCCCGACTCACCGTCCTCTGCAGCCCCCGACTCACCGCCCTCTGCATCCCCTGACTCACTGCCCTCTGCAGCCCCGACTCACCGCCCTCTGCATCCCCCGACTCACCGCCCTCTACGGCCCCCGACTCACCGCTCTCTGCATCATCCGACTCACCGCCCTCTGCATCCTCCGACTCACCGCCCTCTGCAGCCTGTGCATCCTCAGACAGCTGTGCACCTCTGGGAAGGAAGAACAAAAAATGTTACAATGGTGAAACTTGTTCATCTGCTACATCACAGAAGCTCGTATGCTGCATTAACTTTCAATGGTTTTTTAAGAACAGTTCATTACTTTGCCTTTTTATAAAAGGTTTTTAAAATGTTACTTACAATTAAACTAATTTTCAATAGTTAATAGGGGATTTGAAGGCTATTCAGCTTTCTATAAGACTCCTGGCTGAATTGGTGGGTATGTCTTTTCTCACAGACTTTTTCTTGCGCGATTCCAGATACTGCTCAGATGCCCTGTGGAGGACACTGCACTTTTCTCAGCTTCCGATTACAGGACGTTGCAGTCCAAAAGCCCATGGATAGTTTATGGGTAAGTGCAAATCTAACAAGCGACGAGCATTATTTGTTCGCGTTGAGAGGAAAATCCGGGCCAATAGTTTATGGCCTTAAAGGCACAGGCCACATAACGCATAGCAACCTCTTAGCAGCAGTGCAATACATTACGGGAAATATGTTATAATGTTTCTGTTCTTGTGTGCATTGGTGTAACCTGAGCACCACCACATGAGATCTGTTGGTGTTATAACTCCCAACCTTTATGTACATCTAAATGACTTAATAAATAGTCTAATTTTACTTTATTTAACTGTATTAATAATTATTGGAGTTGAACTAGGGATGCTCTGGAATTTTATCTCTGCCCGGCACAATCCCAAACATTGATATAAGACAATATGACTACAGTATACATAGGAGACCTGAAATTCCACAGGGGCTTTCATGACGGGAATTTCCTGGGAGCTGCTCCTGCTCCATTGCCATAACTTTGCAGTAAGTGGGGGGGATCCCGTTCACGTGTGCAAGTGGAATTTCTGCTGCGCTTACGACGAAGTTATGGGTGGAGTTACACAGGAGCAGCTCCGAGGAAATTCCCGGATGCTATATGTGGATATGTCTCTCCGGCCAAGTAAAACTTGGTAAAACTTTCAAAAATAAAATCTGTAGAACTATTACTAATGATGATAGATGCTGTGACTACAGTTTGTTTTGTAACAAAATTCTTTGGATTTGGGGTACCCATGGGATTTGAGTGTGACAGATAGGTTTAGAGTGGAGAGATTCTGTCTCGGAACTGGGAAAAACAGATGGGATGAAAAGTATAAATCGCTCAATCAAACCAGGTTATATGTGAATATTAACATCAGCAGCTGCGACTCAGAGAGAAACTGTTCTTTTTACATTTAACATTTGGATCAGATATATTTTTGGACAAGAATATCTATACAGGAGAAATGAATGAGATTGAAATGCCAAATTATGAAATGGATTTAATGCTGACACTAACTCAACATTCTCACTTGAGAGTGCAAATGATAGATGATTTGGAATGGAACATCGGACTGGAGCTATAAAAGTCTTGAAAGGGTGTGTACAGGTCAGTGTGGGAAGAGCTCTGGTTTGTTCTGACTAATATATAGAAAATAACATTTTGGGATACAGTGTATGAGTAATTTGAGACATGACATGTGGTAAGTGTAGCATGCTTGGGAGGAAACAGGTGATTTTGAACCTATGGTTCCCAAAGCTCTCCACCACTGGAGTTTTCCTCACTTCATGTCTTGGTCTGTTGTTGACTATTTGATAGAGATTGATCGCCATGATTAGTTAACAACTCCGTCATTGTTATATCACGCGACTATCAGGATGGGAGAAGGCGAACTAGATGAGCCTTGGTCTTTTTTGCCTAACAATTCCTACGTTCCTATACAACACTCTTTCAGTTGGAGAACTATTAGAGACAAATAGGTTTTTACTTCTCCTCAGTAACGTTGCCCACTTCCGTTCCAGCCTCAGCCCCGCAGTTGCAGAAACCCTTATCTACATAGTAATCACCTCTAGTCTAGATGAGGAAGATTATCACTTTTGGTGACCGACCAGCAGAGTGTGCCAGTCAAATGGGCAAGGATGCCTGTGCCATTTTGAGCGCGGGCCTCTGCTAACTCTTGCCGGGAAGCTGTGTACCCCGAACGGCCCACAGTATTTTCGTGGAGCTGGGAGGAGTACTCCTGCTCCTTCTGGCTCCACAAAAATATTACCCGAAAACTTTTCTGGGCTGTTTTTGGAGCAGCTACTGCCAGTCGCTTTATAGACCGCTGGTTAGGACGCTCAATGCCAGGACCCATGAACGGGGAATGCACGGCACTCTGTCCATGAAAATTGGAACTAGGGGATCTTAACTACAATATAGATCCCTACCACCTGAAACAGGCAAGCACTCAATGGAAAGCTCCTTTAAAAATGGCAGCGGCCGGAGCACCGGTGTTAACAGGGCGGTGTTTTGAGGCCTGGTGAATGCCGATTTGACCAGGTGAAAATCGGCCTGATTTCCCCAGTGCTCTCCTTGCTGACTGCCCACCCTCCATAAACTCCAACTTGTGCAAAACTCAGCCGTTCGGACCACACTAAGTCCTGCTCGCCCATCACCCTCGGTCCTTAGTGACCTACTCCCTGTTCCCCAGCACAGTGAATTTAAAATCCTCATCCTCATCCTCCATGGTTGTGCCTGACTGTACCTTTGCAATCTTCTCCAGCCTTAAATCCACTCCCTTTGGTCTCTAACTCTGGCTTTTTGAGCGCCCCAACCTCCCATCGCCCCTCCATTGATGGCAGACCCTTCAGCCATCACGGCCCTGCTCTCTGGAACTCCCTTCCAAGCCCCGCCTCTCCTCCCCTTCTCTCTCCACCTGTAAAAGCCGAAGCTTTCAATCACCTCTCCTGACTCTCTAGAGATAGCTTGTTGATTTCCCTGGTTATGTATTTTCTGGCTTTTGCTTATGTTGTACTTTTTGATAGAACTGTTGCATTTACTTTCAGATATTCTCTTGTTTTGTTGTGCTGTGGAAAATCAATAAAAAATGTCGATTTATATTATTGTTTCAAAATGAAAACGGTTTGAGGTGAGCCATTCATTTGGACTCCTGCAGAATCGACAATGACTTCATTGATGCCAGGGAGCAATTAATAACTGTTTTTTAGAAAGCTGAAATCTTTTGTTTGAAACAGTGACAAGCGGAAGGCAGCTGAGATACTTTGTGATGTTCCTATGAAGCCAAAACGATAGTGTTGGCATTCACTGGCTGTCGTATTTCGTCAATAGGTAAGCTTGACGAAATGGCACAAACAATGATCTCGGGTCTGCCCACTGGGGGAAGGCTAGGGATTTCCTTTGTTCACTATTGGCAACAATAAATGCACGTATAAAGAAATTATAATTTCACTTCAAATAGCAAAAGTAAGATCCCCTTCAGATAGCTATTATGCTCTTTATTCCATAAAAGAAAAGATTTAATTTTAAAGGTATTTATATTATTTTCTACCCTCTTGGTCTCCACCAGGTGATGTGCCCTCCCCGGCTGAGAGTACGGGCTCTCTCACCTCTGACAGTGCTGCAGTGTAACTGGCTGCTGGGAGAATGGCACACCCTCGTGCCTCACCCTCTGTGCCCACCCTCTGTTTGGCATCTCCCCAAGGGAGCACGTCCATCCTCAGCAATTGTGCTACGCGTCAGCAGAAATCGCGGCATATTCCATCTTTCTCATTGGAAATATTGAGGAGTTTGTTAATAAATTCTCGAAAAATAATTGATAAAATAATGACTCAGAACCTGTCGACCGAAAGCGGCTGCTTGTATCTGCATTGTATTGACCCATCACGGAAGCACATTGGTAAATGAACCATCAGATATTCTTGGTGGTCGATGTCAGATTTTCTAGCTTCATCGTTCTGATGCTGGATATTTAGACAATTATAACAACAACAACATGCATTCATAAAGCACCTTTAACGTAGTAAAATGACCCAAAGCGCTTCACAGGAGCGTTATTAAACAAAATTTGACACAAAATTAGTTCATATCCCTACATTTGTAGATGTTTGTCATCGAATATATTTTGTCTAAATGTAAATGTTACAATTTTCCTTATTTGGCAACTAAATTTTGCACAGACGTGTAAAGACATAAGGATGGATCAAACAAAAGCAGAGAAGCTGCCAACATACCTGCCTGCTGTGCCTCTGATCCCTCTCCTCTTAAACCTGAAAACATGGAAAAAAAGTGAAAGAAATGAACCTATAGGAAGCACAGTACGAAAATCCCTGGGCAAGGAGCCTGAGGTAGCAGATGCTTACTTTACAAATTCAAGTCCCCATATGCCTGGAAAAAAAAGTGGGGCCTATTTTGGCGTGCCCATTTCAAACAGGTGCTGAGGGTCTGGAGTGATACCGAGGCACTTCAGGCACATTACGGGACTTCTCCAAATTTACATAGAAATAGGGGTCTGATGCCACAGCTCTATGCACTGACAGCATGCGTAAACTGCACTACCCGGCAATGTGCACATCAGGTGCTAAGTAGGCCTCAAGCCTCAGGCCACAGTGCCCAATAATGTGAGGCACCTGCACCTGATATGCAGCAGCACTTCAGGTGCCACTGACCACATTATCAACCCCATAGAAACCAAAGGAAATTTTCACCCAGACATTCATAAGTCTTTATGCGTTTGAAATGTATTTATCACTTAGCAATGAAAAGATACACAAGCAAGGTCCCTGAGAGTGCCTCAAGTCAATATTACCATCAGCTGCAAAAATAGCGAGGATGTTTCTTAATCAAATGACAAATGTAGTTCTGTTATCAAAACCTATTTTTGTGGCTAGGATGAGTTCACATGAACAAATTGCATTTCAAGAAGAATTATTGTATTCTTTGCCTTTAAAGATAGAAGTGATTACAGTAATTGAATTTTATCTTTCTCCAGTCAATATTTGTATGAGGGGAATATATTGTTTTGGGATTATGTGAAGCTCTATGGGTGTATGACCAGAATACCAAAAAAAGCCCTTTAGTACCATTGTCGATGGTGCGACTTTGATAAACAGTGGGATCTATCATTTAAAGGGCAACATAATGTACAATTGTCTACAATGGTTCCTGGGTGGGTCACAATTAAAACCCCTTTTAAGAAAAGTAAGTTAACAATGAATCATTGTTAGCTTTGACATGCTGTTTGTTTCTGTCTTTCTGTCGTTTTATAAACAAACATTGGTCCTGAAATTCCCTTGGAGTTCTGCCGATCTCCCACCAACGTTAGGGCAGGAGACCCATAGAACCCTCACGGAATTTCAGAGCCATTTTGTTTAAGCACCAAACATTGATGAGATTGTCAGCGGACTTGGCTTGGAGGAAAATGGTTCTTAAAATCAAAATGTTAAGTATTTGCCTTTAATTGGAGCCTGTGGGGGCTGAAGAATCCTCAGGGCCCAATGCCTGCCCTACTCTTCGGTGGCTAATTTCTCAAGGTCCTTCAACAGGTGTCAGGCCCTAATTGACATATTCAAGGAGCCCTAACTCCCGGGATGTCTAAAAAATTGGCATAAATTTGGCAGTGGGATCAGGGCCTGTGTAGATTGGCTACAGGCCGCCCACTGCTAAATTAGAATAACTTGCGCCTGATTTACACCCGAAAAATGGACGCAACACGTAGCAATTTCTACCCCCAACTTTTCCAAGTCTTTCTGTGCTCCAGCCGTTTCCTTTCATTGTGCCATCCAAAATAAAAACAATCTCATACTTCCATATACCCGTAACAAATCTGACATGAGCTGAGAGCTCCACCTGCTGGAATTGTCCAGGTCCTGTGTTGTGTAGAGAGTTCCTGCCTACTTTGTGGCTGGAAGAGAAGATGTGTACCTAGAAATTCGTTTAGGCCAGTTTTAGGGCATCAAATGGGTGCAGGGGACAATCCTACTTGCTGGAAATGCCTCTCTTAAGCTCTCCCCCTCTGCACCTTTCTCTCTACCTTTCAAAACCCATCTCTTTGACTAAGGTCTCAGTGGTCCCTCCTACTCGTCTCCTTTCTGTCTTGGTGTGTATTTCTTTACGCCTATTTGCAAAGTGTCTAGGGAGGTTTCTTTACATTAAAGTCAGTACAAGCTGTTGATGTCTTCTCTCGCCACTGTCTGACAGCAGTTGCAGTGAGCAGACATTGCCCCCTATGATCTGATAGCTCCATCTTTTCTATACTCTGCCATCATAGAAGTGTGCACCTAAGGGGCTAGCAATTACTCCCTTGCAGTAATCTGTTTACTATATTTAATATAGACTCATGTTACATTATCAAACTCATTTCCAAATAAATCACTAGAACTGATGCTTATCCTACATGAATGGTAATGTGCTGTTAGCACTCAAATTGGTCAAGTTGGTCAGCCCATTTGCATTATTATTCATAGATACATTCAAATCCCTCCATGGCCTCGCCCCTCCCTATCTCTGTAACCTGCTCCAGCCCTACAACCCTCTGAGAACTTTGCGTTCCTCCAATTCTGGCCTCTTGCGTATCCCTGATTTCCATCACCCCTATCATTGGTGGCCGTCCCTTCAGATGTCTAGGCCCTAATCTTTGGAATTCCCTCACCAAACCACTCCGCCTCTCCACCCCACTCTCCTCCTTTAAGACACTCCTTAAAACTTACCTCTTTAACCAAGCTTTTGGTCACCTGTCCTAATATCTCCTTATATGGCTCAGTGTCAAATTTTGTCTGATAATGTTCCTGTGAAGTGTCTTGGGATGTTTTACTACATTAGAGGCGCTATATAAATGCAAGTTGTTGTTGTTGTAAATCCAGGGCAAGAGCAGAAAAACTGCATGTGTGAAATTTAAAACAATGAAGATAATTAAAGGGGATTGCCACAATGGGGGACAAGATTTCTGAAATTTAGAAAGCCTGTACAAAGGTTGAAAAGGCATCTCAACTCATGAGCAGCCTTCACAGCCAAAGGAAGCCCATGTGCAGGCTTGAAGCTACAGCTGACCAGTTCTGTCACTGGTTGTGCCAGCCCTGTGATGCATGTTAGCAGCAGGTGTCCTTACAGCAGATGGCACGACTCTGCATCTGACTCTGCTGATACAGTCCCTGTAAAGACAGCTCCCCACAACCATTGCCTGAAAACAGTGTCTCGAAGCTAGTCGAATCTCTGAGAAATTAGAATGTGCTGGCCCACTGTCAATCTTCAGTGGGGTCGAGTGCAGCGAAGTGGGCTCAAGTGGGGTCGAGTGCAGCGAAGTGGGCTCAAGTGGGGTCGAGTGCAGCGAAGTGGGCTCAAGTGGGGTCGAGTGCAGCGAAGTGGGCTCAAGTGGGGTCGAGTGCAGTGAAGTGGGCTCAAGTGGGGTCGAGTGCAGTGAAGTGGGCTCAAGTGGGGTCGAGTGCAGTGAAGTGGGCTCAAGTGGGGTCGAGTGCAGTGAAGTGGGCTCAAGTGGGGTCGAGTGCAGTGAAGTGGGCTCAAGTGGAGTCGAGTATCATGCCTAAGAAGTCACCGTTCTGTGGCTGGAGTGAATGGACCCCATTTTTAAAGCTTCTGACAAAGCAGGTTCAGTGCGATAGTCAAATTCTTTGGGGGTAAATTTCAATCACATTGGATTAGGGCGATTGCTCTTGTGGAGGATAAACACCAACACAGACTGGTTGGGCTGAACAGCCTGTTACCCTGTTGCAGTTTCTATGTAATCCTATTTTTTTCTACCTTTTGGTTATGATCTCTGACTGACCCAATGCCTGTATCTGTAGGAAATGAAGAACTGTGATCTTTATATTTACCCAGTATTTTATTTTAAATCACTATTTTTGCAAGTAATTGGGAAATTTACAAGATGGGGAATGTAAGGTTTCCCACTCCTGTATACTGTGCAGTTATCCTTGTGTATGCATGGATTACACAGAGTTAGATAGAGTCTAATGCACAGAAACAGGCCATTCAGCCCAACTGGTCTATGTTGGCATTTATGCTCCACACGAGCCTCCTCCCACCTTTCTTCATCTAATCCTATCAGCATATCCTTCTATTCCTTTCTCCCTCATGTACTTATCTAGCTTCCCCTTAAATCCATCTATGCTATTCGCCTCAACTACTCCATGTGGTCTTAGATGAGGAGAGTTTGAGCTTTAACCTTCTTGGTTTGTATCTTTTAGAACCATGTGGCGTATTTATCCAATGAGACATCAGGAGCGCCCTGATCTCTTTCAGATCTGTAATGTACATAATGGATATATCTCAACAATGGCAGTGGAACTGATTGATGGGGACTGAGCCAAAAAATAGCACACAGTTCAGCAAGTTCCAAATGATGCCATCAGCTCTCACTATTTAAGCACAAATTAACGCTATTAGCAAAAGTGCAAGTTTTAAATTTAATCTGTCTATATTATTAAAAGATTTAATGTTTTGAGTGTTGCTAAGTAAACTGATTCACCTGAGGGACATGAGATGGACAATGATCAAGCCATGAGTTAGGACGGTTCCACTTAGTTTCTTGAGGAAGCTTTTCATCAAGTGTTACTTTGCAAAGAATGAATTAAACCACCAGAACATCATTACATTTATCAGAATCCTCAGTTGAAAAGTTTCCTGTATGTGTCTAAAAACCTGTATTATTGGATATTGTTTGTCAGGAGTTATGCCTCTCACTGCCCAATGTTTCCCTTTCATTGTAGCACTACAGCAGCATATTACATCAGGCATGTGGCATTCTAGATACAGCAAGAAGCCGAGAGGTGAAGTAACATTTGTGGATATGTGAGTGTACTTGCCAAAACAAACTTTGCAGCAACACTTACAACCATTGCAATAGCAACATTAGCCAGATCACTGCATAGCCATATTATAGAATCATAGAATGGTTACAGCACAGAAGGAGGCCATTCGGCCCGTCGAGCCCGTGCCAGCTCTCTGCAAAAGCAATCCAGCTAGTCCCACTCCCCCGCTCTTTCCCCGTAGCCCTGCAAATTTGTTTCCTTCAAGTACTTATCCAATTCCCTTTTGAAAACATGATTGAATCCGTCTCCACCACCTTTCCAGACCATAACCACTCGCTGTGTAAAAAAGTTTTTCCTCATGTCGCCTTTGGTTCTTTTGCCATTTACCTTAAATCTGTGTCCTCTGTTTCTCGACCCTTCTGCCAATGGGAACAGTTTCTCTCTGTCTACTCTGTCTAGACCCCTCATGATTTTGAACACCTCTATCAAATCTCCTCTCAACCTTCTCTGCTGTAAGGACAACAACCCCAGCTTCTCCAATCTATGCACGTAACTGAAGTCCCTCATCCCTGGAATCGTTCTAGTAAATCTTTTCTGCACTGTCTCTAAGGCCTTCACATCCTTCCTAAAGTGTGGTGCCCAGAACTGGACACAATATTCAAGTTGTGGCCGAACCAGTGTTTTATAAAGGTTCATCATAACCTCCTTGCTTTTGTACTCTATGGGCCCGATTTAACAGGGAGGCGGGATGGCAGCGGGGGGGGGCGACTGGGTGCATGGGTAACCCGCCCAGTGAAATCCGTCCGTTCCCCACGCGATCGCGGGTAAATTGAAGCCACTTACCGTGGCTTCTGGGTTCGGAAACCTGTGCAGCGGGCGGACTGCGCACCCGCATCACAGGCTGTCAGCTGGAGGAGCTCTATTTAAAGGGGCAGTCCTCCAATGGCTGCTCCTGCAGCAAAGAACCAAAATTGTAGAATGGAGCAGCCCAGGGGAAAGGCTGCTCCCAGATTTACTGATGCCTCACTCCAGGTCTTACTGGATGGGGTGAGGAGGAGGAGGGATATTTTCCACCCTGTGGATGGGAGTAAGTGGCCTGTCTCTGCCACCGAGAAGGCCTGGCTCGAGATGGCAGAGGAGGTCACCAGCAGCAGCAATGTCTCCCGCACATGGATCCAGTACTTGAGGTGCTTCAGTGACCTAACTAGGTCAGCCAAAGTGAGTACACTTACTCATTCTCCTACACTCTGTCTTCCACATCACCGCCCCCACCCCACAACTCATTCTGTACATGCCAACACTAATCTATCACATCACTCCTCACACCCACTCAAAGCTCATCCTCAACTTACCTGCACTTACTCACCTCCCCAGTACTCATCCCACCACTACCACTCAACCCAATCCTCATACAATGTCATAGTTCTGTCTCATACTCACCCTGTGATGCATCTCTTTCACGGTCAGCCTCACCCAAACCAATGCATTCAGCGGTTGGCCATGTCACCATCCCTCATTCACGCCTCTCTACTTTCTCCCCTTATAGGAGAAGAGAGCCCAGAATGCATGGGAGAGGGCGAAGACCGGAGAGGGGCCGCAACATCAGGTCGTCCTCACGGACGCGGAGCAGGAGGCTTTTGAAGTGAGCCGCACCCTCGAGTGGGTTGAGGACGCCGAGGCTTCCACCCGACCAACGGCTGGTGACAGAACTTCAACATTCAGCACTCACAATAGCAAATGATATTGACATGCCATCTTCAGCACCTCAACATCTGTCATCATGCTTAATATTAACTTTTGTTCTCTTACAGGGCCTTCAGCGACTGCTGTGACGGCAGAGGGCGATTCCTCAGACGACCTGCCGGCTTCTGAGGGGGCACCATAACATCTGAGTGAGCCATCCACCAGCGCAGATACACACACCTCGGTGGATCCCCGTCCTCACTTAGTTGGGGTTTCACATGGTGAGTCACCACGCACATGTGAGCACGAGCAGACACTGGTGGCAGGGGCAGCTGTGGAGAGTCCGTGTCGGTGGGAGCACTCTTCTCCAGGCTCTGCTCAGCTGGACACAGATGCTGAACCCTGGGGGCCATCCTTTAAAAGGAGAATGATCGAGGGGCAGCAGCACATTTGCGAGGTGCTGGAACAGGTGCCACGCGCACTCTCCACAATCGCGCAGAGGATGGAGGAGTCCAACTCCTGCATGAATGGAATGGTGGCACAGGTACAGGAGGGAATCTCTGAGACACTGTCACAGGGACGTGAGGGCATCTCTGAGATAGTGTCGCGGGTAAG
The DNA here is from genome assembly GCF_035084215.1 of Heptranchias perlo. NCBI lineage: Eukaryota > Metazoa > Chordata > Chondrichthyes > Hexanchiformes > Hexanchidae > Heptranchias > Heptranchias perlo. The sequence continues at coordinate 38,317,117 of NC_090346.1, read as the reverse complement.
TGTGGGAACGTCTGCGATGGAGGGAAGACTAGCCTCCGTCGAGCTTCAAGCACGGCTCACCAATGAGTCCATTGAGGCCCTGACAACGGCCCTTCGGACTCAGGGTGAGCAACTTTCTGCCACCTTAAACAGGCAGGCAGATACACTAGCACTGGCCTTACAAGGCTTCACACATGTCCTCCAAACTGTCGTCCAGCAGGGTGGTAGGAGTGATGTGGGCCTGGCCCAGGAGAGGGATAATGACGAAAGGGGACATGGAAGTGGGGACACCACTCAAAGCGCTCCCACGTCTCACCTGTTGCCCCCCTCTCAACCAGTACCCACAATGCTGCCTCCTCTCCAGGTGGTCGAGTCTGCCCCTACACAGGTGCAGGTGGAGCAGACTTTGGAGGGGCCCTCACGGGCACTGAAACCCAGAGGGCATAGGCCCAAAGCATCTAATTGGTTAGGGTATTAACAAGAGCAACCTGCCACTACCTCTGCTGCAGCCACAGGGGAAGCACCACATAGGAGTAGTTGTAAGCGTAAGGCGAAGGTCCTGTGAGCACAAAGGGGATGCACAAGGATGTTTGACGGTTTGTCATGTTTTTTATTTATATTTGATTTTGTTAATGGCACATTAAATATTATTATTGTCACCACTACTACCACGTCTTGGCCATTCTTGACTGGCTTGTGTAATAAGTCCCTTTCATGAGGTTCACCATGAACACCCACATTTGATGCCACCCATTGGGTCACCCTACAGTGGGTGTATGTGTAGTTGCACGACTATTTTGTGCAGGTACCTGTGGCGCAGCACTGTGTTGTGGAGCTCCACGTGGCGGAGGTGGACGGCGTGCCTGGCGAGGCTGGTGATGTTGCTCGTCCTCGGATGAAGTGATGAATGCAGCTATGGCGCCCCCCCACATCCTGACGGTGTGAGTTTGAGGGGGTCCGCAAAGTAGGTAAATGTGTTTGGACAGCAGAGTTTAGGGTATAAATTAATAATTTTGAGTGGAAAGACAAAGGGGTTGCAGCCAAAACTTTGTCTGGAAGTGACAGAGTGCCCTGCTGCAGTACATGAGGATCCCCCCCACACCTGTCAAATAATCCTTTGCATCTCCCACTGGCTGCTGACTGAAACATGTCTGTTGCAACAGGGAGTGTTTCCCACAGCACGGGGAACACGCTGAGGATCCTTCAAAGTTGCACCCCTGCCAAAATCTCCTGTCAATGAGGTCTGTCAAGTACCTCAAGTATCTAAATAATTATGTAAAGTAGCATCCCAACTGCTTTAATTACCGGTGGGAGTCCCGCATGCGGGAGCTGCGTGCGCACCTGAACACGTCACTGGGGAACCCGGAAGTCAGCGGGTTGGAGCCGGGCTCCGAACCCGCTCTGGGGTTCCGCCATTTTAGGAGCTCCCCCCATCCCCCAGCACACCCGCTCCACCATCCAAAAATCGGCCCCTCTGCCTCTATTTATAAAGCCCAGGATCCCATATGCTTTTTCAACTGCTCTCTCAACCTGCCCTGCCACTTTCAGCGACCTGTGCACATATACCCCCAGGTCTCTCTGTTCCTGCACCCACTTTAAAATTGTACCCTTTAGTTTATATTGCCTCTCCTCGTTCTTCCTACCAAAATATATCACTTCACACTTCTCTGCATTAAATTTCATCTGCCACGTGTCCGCCCATTCCACCAGCCTGTCTATATCCTCTTGAAGTCCATCACTATCCTCCTCACTGTTTACTACACTTCCAAGTTTTGTGTCATCCGCAAATTTTGAAATTCTGCCGTGTACACCCAAGTCCATGTCATTAATATATATCAAGAGAAGATTTATAGATTAATTTAAAAGGATATAAAGGCACTGGAGAAGATGCAAAAAAGATTTACAAGGATGATACCAGAACTGAGAGGTTACATCTATCAGGAAAGACTGAACAGGATGGGGCTCTTTTCTCTAGAAAAGAGAAGGCAATGAGGTGACCTGATAGAGGTCTTTAAAATTAAGAAAGGGTTTGATAGGGTAGACGCAGAGACAATGTTCCCACTTGTGGGGAAGTCCAAAACTAGGGACATAAATATAAGATAGTCACTAATTAATCCAATAAGGAATTCAGAAGAAACTTCTTTACTCAGAGAGTGTTTAGAATGTGGAACTTGCTATCATATGGAATAGTTGAGGCAAATTGCATAGATGCATTTAAGGGGAAACTAGATAAGAACATGAGGGAGAAAGGAGTAGAAGGATATGCTGAAAGGGTTAGATGAAGTAGGGAGGGAGGAGGCTCATGTGGTGTATAAACAGCGGCATTGACCAGTTGGGCAGAATGGTCTGTTTCTGTGCTATAAATTCTACGTAACTCTATGTAAAATGGAACATCTGCTTAATTATTCTTATAGAACAAGGAAGAGAGAGAGAAGGAATGAGAAAAGGAGTCAGAGGCAAATAGAGATTGAGATACTTGGGAAAATGTGTGAGAGCCATACATCGAGTTATATCGAGTTACATCGAAACTACAGCACAGAAACAGGCCATTCGGTGCAACTGGTCTGTGCCGGCGTTTATGCTCCACACGAGCCCCCTCCCTCCCTACTTCATCTAATCCTATCAAGAAACCCTTCTATTCCTTTCTCCCTCATGTGCTTATCTAGCTTCCCCTTAAATGCATCTATGCTATTTGCCTCAACTACTCCTTGTGGTAGTACATTCCACATTCTTACCACTCTTTGGGTAAAGAAGTTTCTCCTCAATTCCCTATTGGGTTTATTTGCGACTATTTTATATTCATGACCTCTAGTTTTGGACTCCCCTACAAGTGGAAACATTTTCTCTACGTTTACCATGTCAAACCCTTTCATTATCTTAAAGGCCTCTATCAGGTCACCCCTCAGCCTTTTCTTTTCTAGAGAAAAGATCCCCAACCTGTTCAGCCTTTCCTAATAAGGATATCCTCTCAGTTCTGGTATCATCTTTGTAAATCTTTTTTGCACCTTCTCCAATACCTCTGCATCCTTTATATAATATGGAGACCAGAACTGAGCACAGTACTCCAAGTGTGGTCTAACCAAGGTTCTGTACAAGTTTAACATAACTTCTTTGCTTTTCAATTCTATCCCTCTAGAAATGAACAGCGAGACAAAGAAAGAAGTAAACAACAATAATGGAAGACAAACGAAGAGAGAGAAAGACAGAAAAAAGCAGAGCGTGGAAGACAAGAAAAGAGAGACAGTTACAGGAAAGGACACAATTTTGTTTAAAAGGGATCCTAATGGTGATGATTCCTCTTCAATGTGGAAATCGGGCGGGCGAGGGGCAAAGTGACCTCCAAGGTGACCACCCCTCCCCCCACCCCGCCCACGCTTGCCAGCATGAGGCCCAGGCAATTTTAACTCCTGGGACTCATCTGCATGCTGTATAGAGTCAACTGCCTGCCCGAAAGGGATGAGAAGCAGCAGCTGCTTCAGTGTGCAGGAGCAGAATTTAGGGGGACAGAAGACCGCCGGCTGACACCAAATGAACAGTCGCCAGCAAAAAGGTGAGTCGCAGTGAAGGGATTTCGGGAGGGGTCTCGTCCGAGGGAAGAGTAGGGAGGGCCTGGGGCAAGGGAGGCCTAATGTTCCTTGTGGGACCAGGAGAAGTATTCCTGCTCTTCCTGCTCGCACAAAGAAAGTTAAAAAAAAGTTACCTGTTTGGCCCCAGATGATGTCATCAGAGCCTGATCTGCATATTTAAAGAAGGACCCCACCAGCCTCAGGTTAAAAAATCTGTTCTTCTGTAATATTTCTGTAAACCTGCAAAAATAGAATTGAAAAGCAGTTTCTAAGTGTTTAGTAACATTGTGCCTTGTGCATTATTAATTTATGATTAAAATGGTACATTTTCAATCACATTTGGTGCAAAATTTACCTCCTCACCCTGAACCAAGTCTAATTCTATTGTAGGTTGTGCTTATGATAATAAGAGCACAAATGCACATTATGTGGGCATGTGCCTACAGGATGCTAATACACTTACACCAATAAACGTTAACCTTACAACATGAATATCAACACCTTCACACCAGTCCCCAATTGTGAAGCCCACAAATGGGATCAAAGGTTAACCAGATAAACCCAGCAGTGGATGTTCTTTGTAAGTCCCCTCTAAGTGAATTTGATCATAACAAAGGTCAGAAATGACTGTACTGGTGCTCCATTAAACCACAACAAAAGCTGAACAAACATACACCGTCAGAATAAAACATGCTCGAGTATAAAATGTGAAGGAGCTATAATTGCTATCATTTCAATCAGCGGTTTTGTACCAATATTTATCTGGAATCATTCAGTTTGTGATGTTACAACCACTTCCTGTCTATTTTGGAAAGGTTTTAGCATAATTATTGCAGCTTCACATTTTTTATATTGAATTAAACTCAGCTGTAACGGACTGGGCCGTGTGATTAAAACAACAATTAGATCAAAACAGGCCTTGAGGCTGCTTTGTGTATTTTTGTGCACTGAACATACATTTGGTGCCATATCGAATGTAAGGTTTAGTAACTCCCCCACTGTTCGACAAATGCTTAGTCACAAATATGTTATGTTCAAACTGTTGTGATTTATTATCTACAGGGACTTATTACAGAGGAGTCTTAGGATCTTAAATGCATTATATATTTCAAAGCTTCCCACACTGCCTGAATTATATTATCACATTGACTTAGAAAAACAGTACCAATTATAAATAGAAAGTGCACTCTACAAACCTACAGAGTGAATTAGCGGGAACAATGCAAACCATTGCTTACGTGCATACAATGAGGTTAAAGGGGCGGTACACTCCAGAAAGTGAAGTGCAGGGTACATTTCACCCTTTGTTCTTTATATTAATTTGAAATGGTAATGCACTCCAGCATTGAGGGAAAAGATACAGAAGTGAGAAAAGCATCTGATGAAAGGTCTTCGACCTGAAACGTTAACTCTTGTTTCTCTCTCCACAGATGCTGCCTGACCTGCTGAATGTTTTCCAGCATCTTCTGTTTTTATTTGAGAATAGCAGTATTTTGTTTGACAAGCCTCCCTTCAAACGGTGAGAAAATGACACTGATACATTTGCATAGTAAAAATCAAAAGTCAGTAGTTCAGTGCTAATTATTATTGTTGTAAGCTCTGAAAATGAATCGTGTAACTTCAGGAGGTGGAATCACTGCAAGGATCCTGCTCAGCCTCTGAGAAGAGCCGTATATCACTTACATTGGTACATGAAGCTGCCTCAATAATCTTGCCAGGCTTCCTCTGGTGACATCTTGAGACCCATAGAAGAAGGTGCCTGAAGATGAGCAAACAGATGGAAGAGCAAGATATCTTGCTTGGCTAATTGCCAATCAATTTCCATATTACAGTCCAAGGGTACGGTCCAACTGTCTGTTGCAAATGAAAAACTGTATTGCAATTGAGCTTCAGATATCCAATAATTTCTAAGAAAATCACAGCTTCCATTACCTCAAAAATCTGAAAAGGATCTTTAAATAGGAATAGGAGTAGGCCACTCAGCCCCTCGAGCCTGTGCCGCCATTCTATTAGATCATGGTTGATCTGTAACTCAATTCCATTTACCCGCCATTGCTCCATATCCCCCGATACCCTTACCTAACAAAAATCTATTGTCCTCAGTCTTGATAGCTCCAATTGACCCAGCATCCACAGCCTTTTGGGAGAAAGAGTTCCAGAATTCCACTATCCTTTGTGTGAAAAGGTGCTTCCTGATTTCACTCCTGAAAGGCATAGCTCTAATTTTACATCCTGCCAGCCCAGCATGTGCCTGCCTCCACCACTGATTTTGCATGGGCAAACTCAGCACTTAATGTATTCCCACTGAAAATCGCAGGAAATTGGGTGTGTATGAACATGCATCCAATTACACGAGATTTAAATATTGAAATATTAAAATGAAATTCTCGCCTGTTTTTGGCAAGAGATTCTTACGCCTGACTTCAGAACCAACCAAAAGTTTGTACACAACGCTGAATGAGTAGATCTCTGGCAACATTTATACCCACCTAATTTTACGACCCCCTCCCTAACCCCCATTCTATAATGGCGACCATTGACCTTTGATGAATTAAAGGAGTAACTAAGTAGTGATATACCTACTTTGTTACCTTACGGCACGTACACAGAAGTAAGGTTTAGTCCCTCCATTGGGCTGAGACCATATGCAAATTTAAGTTTAATCTATTAATAACATTATGTAAACTAATCAGAATAAGACATTGCCATTATAGGTGTTACCTGATGAGATAGGCTTAAAAATATGTAGAAAGGCTACATACAGAATTGTATATCCAATCATTTGGCAGCATAGCATGGATGGGAACTGTGCTGTGCTGCAAATCAGCAAAAGCCTGGCTTCCTGCGTTTTAAATAAACTGCTTTTGTTGCTACAATGATTGTGCCCTGCATTCCACCTGAACTTGGTGATGGAGGGGCAAAGGGTATGAACAGCAAAAGAACAAACTGTGTGAGAGAGGTCAGCCCTGCAGCAAACAGAAATCCTATATTACATTATAGACAAAGAGAAAGATGTATATGTATAGCCCAGCAATAAATGGAGTCTGGGGGCTGGGGGAAAGGAGGGAAGATTGACAACTGAAAGCTATTTTTGGTTGACAGAGTTGGATGCCCAACCAAAACAATTACTTGACAGCCCATAAACCAAAACAATAGAACTGTTCATGCACTGTTGCAGTGTAAAAACTTACAGTGGAGGGAGATTAAGCTTAGGCAGCTAGCATGGTGTCAGAGTGCCCCACAGTGTATATTTTATAAAACTGCACTGATCACTTAGTAACTGCTGCAAACTGTTAGCATCACTATATATAATTCACAGTTGTTTCACAGAGTATAATCAAAGCCACTGGTTTGTGATTTTCAGAGAACTGATGAAATTGCAGACTGTGATCCCCAAAACAGAAAGAATTCCAGAAAATCCTATCTAATGATAAATGAATTTGACTTATCAGCCAACAACTTGCATTCATGCAGCATCTTTAACACAACAGCAACAATAATGTACATTTATACAGCACCTTTAACATGATAAAACATCCCAAGGCACTTCATAGGAACGATATCAAACAAAATTTAACACCAAGTCGAAGAAGGAGATATTAGGACAGGTGACCAAAAGCTTGGTCAAAGTTTTTAAGGAGCGTCTTAAAAGAGGAGTGAGAGGCAGAGAGGCTTAGGGAGGGAATTCAAGAGCTTAGGGCCTAGGCAGCTGAAGGCATGGCCGCCAATGGTGGAGTGATGAAAATTGGGGATGCGCAAGAGGAACACAGTAAAATGTTTAAGGTCCGATCCAAGTAGGAATGGGATGAGAGATTGAGGAGGTGGCCAAAGGTGATGTTAAACAGATTGGTTTTAAGGAAGATTTTGGAGGTAGTGAGAGATGTAGCAAGAAAAGGAGTTGGGGCAGTGGAGTTTTAGAGTGCGGGGGCAAGAGATCAAGGCTTTGCCTCCAATGGCAACACACTGTAGACCAGAGTAGGAGGAATGGAGGATGCGGACAAGGATATGGAGCTAGAGGTTACAAAGTTAGGAAGAGGCATAGTTGTCGAGGAAATTGAAGAACCAGTGGCCCTAATTCTAAACTATAGAGTTGTGGAATACGATCCCCAAAACACCAGTAATAATCCTGGATCCCATGTAGTGAAAATGGAATTTAACTTCTCCAGTCATTAAAACAATGGCCCTGCCTATAGCCCCCCAATGTGACAGCTCCTGTTAAAATACTTATTTTCAATACTCGGAAGATAAATAAATAGAGCTTCACTCCTACTCATATAAAAATCAAACAAGGGGCAATGGATTGATAACAACTTTAAGGGCCATTGTCACTCATGCAGTGTTAATCAAGCATTGGAACTCCAGTTATAAACATGCAGCACACTGACATCATATGACATATTTCACATTGCAAAGAACTCCATCATTGATGCATGACATCATTAAAACATGCCACAATCAAATATCACCCAGCTCTTCCAAACCAAGTGAATCTTATTCCTATTGCCCTAAGTGGCAATGATTTGTCTTTAAAATCCTCTTGACTATTGGTGTTGGTTCATTTTCAATTTTTGCATTTAAAAGACGTAAATGACAATGGGCCAGAATTTGCTGTCAAAATAACGGTGAGACTAATGACACTCGCCGTTACTTATGCACAAATGGTGCAGCAACTTCAGGTGCGTGGATAAACTCAAAAATCCAAAAGTTGCTGCCCGAGTTGCGCCGCTCCCCCATTAGCTTAGTGGAAACGCCATCTCATTGTCTGCCTCCCATTGAACTGCATGAAGTTGCTGTATTTGAGCGGTAGATACGAACTACACTCGCCATAGAAAGTTAATTCTTGTCCATTTCAGTCTAAGTACCCTTTTAACAACGGGAAAGGTGTTAATTACTACTAATCAACCTCTCTGGCACTGAAAATTAATATTACATGTGTGGAGTCTCATTCCTTCAGGTTTGAATTGTTGTTGGAGATTTTAAAGACGTCAAATTTAAAATTATTTTAAACATTTTTTCTTTCTGTCTCTTTTACTTCTCGTTCTTAATCCAATCTTTCTTTCCCTCTTTTTAGTTCTCTTTCCATACCTGATTTGACATTGAATTCTCCCACTCCAATTTACACTTTCTTCTCCATCCTTGCGCTGTTAATTTCACGGAAGGAAGCCACTCGGCCAATCGAGTCTGTGCCGGCTCTCTGCAAAAGCAATCCAGCTAGTCCCACTCCCCCGCCCTATCCCTGTAGCCCTGCAAATTTTTTCCCTTCAAGTACTTACCCAATTCCCTTTTGAAAACCATGATTGAATCTGCCTCCACCACCCCCTCAGGCAGTGCATTCCAGATCCTAACCACTCACTGTGTAAAAAAGTTTTTCCTCATGTCGCCTTTGGTTCTTTTGCCAATCACATTAAATCTGTGTCCTCTGGTTCTTGACCCTTCCACCAATGGGAACAGTTTCTCTCTATCTACTCTGTCTAGACCCTTAATGATTTTGAACACCTCTATCAAATTTCCTCGCAACCTTCGCTGCTCTAAGGAGAACATCCCCAGCTTCTCTAATCTATCCACATAACTGAAGTCCCTCATCCCTGGAATCATTCTAGTAAATCTTTTCTGCACCCTCTCTAAGGCCTTCACATCCTTTCTTAAGTGTGGTGCCCCTAATTGGACACAATACTCCAGTTGTGGCCGAACCAGTGTTTTATAAAGGTTCATCATAAACTTCTTGCTTTTGTATTCTATGCACTTGGTCCATAGCCTTGTAGGTCACGACACTTCAGGTGCACATTCAGATACTTTTTAAATGAGTTGAAGGTTTCTGCCTCTACCACCCTTTCAGGCAGTGAGTTTCAGACCCCCAACACCCTCTGGGTGAAAAATTTTTCCTGAGCTCCCCTCTAATCCTTCTATCAATCACTTTAAATCTATGCCCCCTGGTTATTGACCTCTCTGCTAAGGGAAATAGATCCTTCCTATCCACTCATCTAGGCCCCTCATAATTTTGTACACATCAATTAAATCACCCCTCAGCTTCCTCTGTTCCAAAGAGAACAACCCCAGCCCATCCAATCTTTCCTCATAGCTAAAATTCTCCAGTCCTGGCAACATCCTCGTAAATCTCCTCTGTACTCTCTCTAGTGCAATTACTGTAATGTGGTGAACAGTTCCACATTCACCTGAGGAAGGAGGAAGCCTCCGAAAGCTAGTGAATTTCAAATAAGATTGCTGGACTATAACTTGGTGTTGTAAAATTGTTTACAATTGTCAACCCCAGTCCATCACCGGCATCTCCACATCATGTCCATTAATAAAGGAAAGTATTCCATATGCCTTTTTAACCACCTGTCCTGCTACCTTCAGGGATCTGTGGACATGCACTCCAAGGTACCTCACTTCCTCTACACATTTCAGTATCCTCCCATTTATTGTGTATTCCCTTGCCTTGTTTGCCCTCCCCAAATGCATTACCTCACACTTCTCGGAATTGAATTCCATTTGCCACTTTTCTGCCCACCTGACCAGTCCATTGAAATCTTTCTGCAGTTTACAGCTTTCCTCCTCACTATCAACCACACGGCCAATTTTTGTATCATCTGCAAACTTCTTAATCATACCCCCTATATTTAAGTCCAAATCATTAATATATATCACAAAAAGCAAGGGACGTAGTACTGAGCCCTGCGGAACCCCATTGGAAACAGCCTTCCAGTCACAAAAACCCCAGTCAACCATTACCCTTTGCTTTCTGCCACTGAGCCAATTTTGGATCCAACTTGCCATTCTCCCTTGGATCCCATGGGCTTGTACTTCTTTGACCAGTCTGCCATATGGGACTTTGTCAAAAGTCTTGCTAAAATCCGTGTACACTGCATCAAATGCACTACCCTTATCGACCCTCCTTGTTGCCTCCTCAAAAAATTCAATCAAGTATAGAAATAGGAGGATAGAACAGATGAATGCGTGGCTAAAGAGTTGGTGCAGGAGGGAGGGTTTCAGTTTCCTGGATCACTGGGCCTGCTTCTGGGGAAGGTGGGACTTGTACAAGTCGGACGGGTTGCACCTGAACCAGAGCGGGACAAATATCCTTGCGGGGAGGTTTGCGAGCACTGTTGGGGGGGGTTTAAACTAACTTGGCAGGGGGATGGGATACAGAGTGAAGCTACAATAGGGGGTGATGTGCAGCCAAATATAGAGAAAAAAACAAGTCAGCTTGGAAGACAGGGCAAATATGTGAGGGCAAGGCTGGATGGCATCTATTTTAATGCAAGGAGTCTTGCAAATAAGGTGGATGAACTGAAGGTGTTGATAAACACATGGGAGTATGATATTGTTGCTGTCACAGAGACATGGTTGAGGGAGGGGCAAGACTGGCAGCTCAATATTCCGGGGTACAGAATCTTCAGGCGAGACAGAGGGGGAGGTATAAGAAGAGGGGGGGTCGCAATATTAATTAAAGAATCAATTACTGCCATAAGGAGGGATGATATATTAGCAGGTTCCTCAAATGAGGCCATATGGGTGGAGCTTAAAAACAAAAAGGGGGCAAGCACTTTGATGGGAGTGTACTATAGGCCCCCAAACAGTCAGGGGGAGATAGAGGAACAGATATGTAGGCAAATCTCAGAAAATTGTGCAAATAATAGGGTAATAATAGTGGGGGATTTCAACTTCCCCAATATTAACTGGGATACTCAGAGTGTAAAAGGCTTAGAGGGTACAAAATTCTTAACGTGCATCCAGGAGAGCTTTTTGAGCCAGCATGTAGAAAGTCCTACAAGAGAGGGGGCGGTACTGGACCTAATTCTAGGGAATGTGGCCGGCCAAGTGGAAGAAGTGCTAGTAGGTGAGCACTTTGGTGACAGTGACCATAATTCGGTGAGATTTAAGGTGGTCATGGAAAAGGACAGGGAGGGGCCGGAAATAAAGGTTCTAAATTGGGGGAAGGCCGATTTTAATAGGATAAGGCAGGATCTGGCCAAAATGGACTGGGATCAGCTGCTTGTAGGAAAATCCGCATCGGAGCAATGGGAGTCTTTCAGAAGGGAGATTGAGACCATACAATGGCAACATGTTCCCGTAAAGGTCAAGGGTGGTTCCAAGAACTCCAGGGAACCTTGGATGTCAGGGGATATACGAGAATGGATTAGGAAAAAAAGGAGGGCTTTTGGCAGATACAAAAGGCTAAAGACGGAGGAAGCCCTAGAGGAGTACAAAAAGTGCAGGGGGATACTTAAAAAAGAAATTAGGAGATCAAGGAGGGGCCATGAAATAACACTGGCGAGCAAAATAAAGGAAAATCCTAAGATGTTTTATAAGTATATTAAGGGTAAAAGGATGACTAGGGAAAAAATAGGGCCCATTCGGGACAAAAATGGCAATCTGTGTGTGGAGCCGGCAGATGTAGGAGGGGTTCTAAATGAATTTTTTGCATCTGTTTTCACTATGGAGAAGGACGATGCAGACATAGAAATACGGCAGGGGGACTGTGATATACTCAAACATATTAACATCGAGCGGGAGGAGGTATTGGCGGTTTTAGCAGGCCTAAAAATGGATAAATCCCCAGGCCCGGACGAAATGTATCCCAGGCTACTGTGTGAGGCAAAGGAGGAGATTGCGGGGGCTCTAACACATATATTCAGAACCTCTCTGGCCACAGGGGATGTGCCAGAGGACTGGAGAACCGCTAATGTAGTACCATTATTCAAGAAGGGGAGTAGGGAAAAACCGGGGAACTACAGGCCAGTGAGCCTAACATCAGTGGTAGGAAAATTATTGGAAAAAATTCTGAAGGACAAAATTAGTCTCCACTTGGAGAAGCAAGGATTAATCAGGGATAGTCAACATGGCTTTGTCAAGGGAAGATCATGTCTGACTAATTTGATTGAATTTTTTGAGGGGATGACTAGGCGTGTGGATGAGGGTAACGCAGTGGATGTGGTATACATGGATTTCAGTAAGGCCTTCGATAAAGTCCCCCACAGGAGACTGGTCAAGAAGGTACGAGCCCATGGAATCCAGGGTGCCTTGGCACTTTGGATACAAAACTGGCTTAGTGGCAGAAGGCAGAGGGTGATGGTCGAAGGTTGTTTTTGTGACTGGAAGCCTGTGGCCAGTGGGGTACCACAGGGATCGGTGCTGGGTCCCTTGCTGTTTGTGGTCTACATTAATGACTTGGATATGAATGTAAAAGGTATGATCAGTAAGTTCGCTGATGATACAAACATTGGTAGGGTGGTAAATAGCGAGGAGGATAGCCTCAGTCTGCAGGACGATATAGATGGGTTGGTCAGATGGGCAGAACAGTGGCAAATGGAATTTAACCCGGAAAAGTGCGAGGTGATGCACTTTGGAGGGACTAACAAGGCAAGGGAATACACAATGAATGGGAGGACCCTAGGCAAGACAGAGGGTCAGAGGGATCTTGGTGTGCAAGTTCACAGATCCCTGAAGGCGGCGGAACAGGTAGATAAGGTGGTAAAGAAGGCATATGGGATACTTGCCTTTATTAGCCGAGGCATAGAATATAAGAGCAAGGAGGTTATGATGGAGCTGTATAAAACACTGGTTAGGCCACAGCTGGAGTACTGTGTGCAGTTCTGGTCGCCACACTACAGGAAGGATGTGATCGCTTTGGAGAGGGTGCAGAGGAGATTCACCAGGATGTTACCAGGGCTGGAGCGCTTCAGCTATGAAGAGAGACTGGGAAGATTGGGTTTGTTTTCCTTGGAGCAGAGGAGGCTGAGGGGGGACATGATTGAGGTGTACAAAATTATGAGGGGCACAGATAGGATGGATACTAAGGAGCTTTTTCCCTTCGTTGAGGGTTCTATAACAAGGGGACATAGATTCAAGGTAAAAGGCGGGAGGTTTAGAGGGGATTTTAGAAAGAACTTTTTCACCCAGAGGGTGGTTGGAGTCTGGAACTCACTGTCTGAAAGGGTTGTGGAGGCAGGAACCCTCACAACGTTCAAGAAGCATTTGGATGAGCACTTGAAATGCCATAGCATACAAGGCTACGGACCAAATGCTGGAATATGGGATTAGAGTAGACAGGGCTGATGGCCGGCGCGGACACGATGGGCCGAAGAGCCTCTATCCGTGCTGTATAACTCTATGACTCTATGACTCTAAGTAAATCAGACATGATTTTCCCTTAACAAATCCATGCTGACTGTCCTTGATTACTCCGTGCCTTTCTAAGTGACGGTTTATCCTGTCCCTCAGAATTGATTCCAATAATTTGTTAGACTGACTGGCCTGTAATTACTCGGTCTATCCCTCGCTCCTTTTTTAAACAACGGTACAACGTTAGCAGTCCTCCGATCCTCCTGCACCACGCCTGTATCCAGTAAGGATTTGGAAAATGATGGTCAGAGCCTCTGCTATTTCCTCCCTTGCTTCTTTTAACAGCCTGGGGTACATTTCATCCGGCCCTGGTTATTTATCTACTTTCAAAGATGCTAATCCCCTTAATACTTCCTCTCTCACTAAGCTTATCCCATCCAATATTTCACACTCCTCCTCCTTAACTACAATGTCTGCATCATCCCCCTCTTTTGTGAAGACAGACGCAAAGTATTCATTAAGAACCATACCTACATCTTCCGCCTCCACATATAGCTTACCTTTTTGGTCTCTAATAGGCCTTATTCTTTCCTTAGTTATCCTGTTGCTCTTAATGTATTTATTAAACATCTTTGGGTTTTCCTTGATTTTACTTGCCAATAATTTTTCATGCCCTCTCTTGGCTTTCCTAATTTCCTTTTTAATTTCACCCCTGCACTTTTTATACTCCTCTAGGCTTTCTGCAGTATTGAGTTCTCGGTGTCTGACATAAGCTTTTCTTTTCTGCCTTATCTTACCCTGCATGCTCCTTGACATCCAGGCGGCTCTAGATTGGGCAGCCCCACCCTTTTTCTTTGTGGGTGAGGTGATCAGAGGCTGGGGCCTAGGTGAGGTGATCAGAAGCAGAGGCCCAGGAGGGAGAATCAGAGGCTGAATCGTGGGAGAGGTAGTCCAAAGCTGAGGTGCAACAAAAAATTAAATCATGTCTTCTGATTGGCCAACTGACCCTGTTTTGACCTGCCTAAAACTTGAGTTTAAGCTGGCTTTGCCGAGACATGAGAAAAGGTTAGAAAATAAGCCTCTGTGAAAGGCAAAAGACATTTACAGACAACATACCATTTGCCTGTCAGTCCTAATGTCAACAGCCCATAAAATCAGGAATTAGGAACATAGGATTACGAGTAGGCCATTCAGCTCCTCAAGCCTGTTCCACCATTCAGTTAGATCATGGCTGATCTGTACCTCAACTCCATTTATCTGCTTTTGAACCATATCCCTTGATACCTTTACCCAACAAAAATCTATCGATTTCAGTCTTGAAAATTTCAATTGACCCAACATCCAGAGCTTTTTGAGGGAAGAGAGTTCTAGATTACCAGTGCCATTTGTGTGAAAAAGTACTTCCTGATTTCACTCCTGAATGGCTTAGCTCTAATTTTAAGATTGTGTTTCTTTTTCTGGATTCCCCTACCAGAGCAAATATGCATCTATCCTATCAAATCCTCAGCATGAATCCATCATTCTTCCTCTAATTATATTACCCTTCACAACCTGGACGGTCATTTTGAATTCCTGTGGTGTAAGAAGCACAGAGATGTAGAGGGGACTGTAGAATCAGTGATAAATAGAGAAAAACAAAGAGGAAGGAAATATTATGGGGTAAATTTTAACGCTGGGAAGAGAGCAGGGAGGGGGAGGGGGTTTCCGGACGCGATACCCGGAAGTATGGGATTCCTGGACGTCCTTACGATTTTGATGTAAGGACATCTTTCAGTTTTTTTCTGTAGGTTTCCCACCCGACGGGCCAGCCAGATTAACAAGCTGGTTGTCAGTCGGACGGGACTGCAGCCAGGGAGCAGATGCCAGCAGGTGAGTTTGAGATCCGAGGTCGGGTGGGGGGGTGCAGTTTGATGGCCAGTCTTCGGGCGGGGGGGGGGGGGGGGGGGTCAGTCATTGAGGGGGAGGGTCGGTCATGGTGGGGGAGGTTACTCATCGGGGAGGGGGTGTCGGGGGTCGCACATCAGGGAGGGGGGTCAGTCATCGGGGGGGACATTGAGGGGTCAGTCATTGGGAGGGACATCGGGGGGGGTCGGTCATCGGGGCTCAGTCATCGGGGGGGGGGTCAGAGCTCATAGTGGGGTTCGGAGATCATGGTGGGGGGCAGATCAGCCGAACGCGGGGGTCCGATCGCAGCAGGTAGGATCGCCTCCTTTTAAGTGGCGAGAATCAGAAGGCTCCGGAATCCCGGCCCCCAGGAATTAAAAATAAAAATGCTGGTTAAATGGAGGCCCGCAGCCTCCTTAAAAGATTTCAGTGACCAACCCGCCTCCTGAGAGCGGATTGATCGCCGGTCCCCCAACCCCCCTCCGTTAAAACCGGAAGCGGGCGGGTTGGGTTCGGGTTTTACTTTTTTATAACTTTTCCCTTCCCACCCGTTCTTGGGGTTAAAATTTACTCCTATATGTTTACTGAGGCCCCAATTCTAACCAGTCCTTGTTTTAAAAACTGATGGTAAACTTAATGTTCCACAATCCTTTGTGCATTTCAGGTACGTGCAATGACTCAAATCGCAAGTAAATAGCTCCCAAACAAACTGTAAAAAGTAATTGATGTAGTTCAAAATCAATGTAGTTCCTAAATCAGACTGTCTGCCTGACATCAAGTCATGGTTGAATTAAAATTCCATCCACCTGAATTCAGAGAAGACTGAAGCCATCGATTTTGCCCCCACCATAAAGTCCGCTCCCTTGCCATTAGAATAATCTCCCTCCCCCGCCATTCATTCATGCAGTCTGTGCAAAATCATTGAACCAGAGCTAAGCTTCAAACCTTGCCTCCTATTGATTACCATGACCACTTATTTCTACCCCCACATCATTGCTTGCTTCCGCCCCTACTTCAAATCCTCCACCTAAACCCTTATTCATGCTTTTGTCACTCTACTCGATTTTTCTAGTGTCCTCCTTGCTGACCTCTCTTCCTTTCCCTCCATAAACTCCAAAATTCTGGCACCCATATGCTGTCTTTCTCTGAGACGTGGTCACCCATCACCCCCGTCCACACTAACTTACACTGTCGCCCAATACATTCAATTTATAATCTTCATCCTTGTCTTCACATTCCTCCATGTCTTTACCCCACTCTACTTCTGTAACCTCCTCCATCCTTTATTTCTCTGATTCTGGGGTTTTGTGCTTCCCACCCTCCCTTTGCCCCTTCATCGGTGGCAGAGCCTTCAGCCACATGAGCCCTATTTGCTCGAACTCCCTCCCTAAACCCTTCCACATGTCCTCTTCCCTCTGCACCATTAAAAATATTCTTAAAACCCTCGTTTTCAACCAAGCTTTCAGTCCCCCTTCCTAATGTCTCCTCACGACTTGTTGTCCATTTCTTCCTTTGTCTATCCTTTCCCCACCCTCTGTAAAGCACCTTAGAATCTTTTCTACATTAAAGGTGCTACAATTTCTATAGGTTCACCTGGATTTTGCCCTTACAACAGACAGTGGCGCTCTCCTCAAATCCAGGGATGGTGTTAGCAAAACTATCGCATGTACGATCTTTCTCCTGAATCCAACATTTAAGAGTAATAAAGATGGCAGTGGACAGGTTAAGCCCATAACAATATATTTAGATGATGGTACAAAGTTTATTGAAAATTCTGTATATTTTACATTGATCTTGATACTGCTATACAGTCACTAGTAGTCCAGTAAATAAGGTGATTGATGGCTCCTAGCAGTGCAGCGTCTGAATTGTCTCTGGTCGTCCAGTTATGAGGCTGGTAGGTGACTTTGTGATAGTGAAGCATCTGAATAATTCCTCTTGTCTATTTGGCAGGTTGCTGGATCACAGTATATCGATACAATCCCTGAGAGGAGCCGAGCCGAGCGGAGGGAGCGTCCGATAAAAGGCGGGATTTCAGAGCGCTGAGAGGAGCCGAGCCGAGCGGAGGGAGCGTCCGATAAAAGGCGGGATTTCAGAGCGCTGAGAACAGCTGAGAGGAGCCGAGCCGAGCGGAGGGAGCGTCCGATAAAAGGCGGGATTTCAGAGCGCTGAGAACAGCTGAGAGGAGCCGAGCGGAGCGGAGCTGCGACCGAGTTCGAAGTGACGTCAGGAATCAGATCGGGACGCGACACAGGGGAGGCACCTGATTGGTGAGTAGGTTCAGGTGAGTATTTCTACTTGTCGACAGTAACTGAAGTAAAAGGAAAGGGAAGGTCTGCAGGTCTTATAGGAAGTAGCGTTTATTTTTTAGTGAATCAAGGTCCCTAGTGTAGTTAACATTCTCTAAATTGAGAACAATTTAAAGGAGTAAACTCCTTAAAGGGAGTGGTAAGTAGTTTTTCTTTCCTTTTTTTTTCTCTTGACATTGTAGTTGTTCTTAAGCTAATTTAAGGGTTAAGTCATGGCAGGAGATCCCAGCGCCGTGTCATGTTCCTCTTGTGGGATGTGGGAATTCAGGGCTCCTTCCTGTATCCCTGATTCCTTCACCTGCGGGAAGTGTGTCCAGCTGCAGCTATTGTTTGACCGCTTGACGACTCTGGAGCTGCGGATGGACTCACTTTGGAGCATCCGCGATGCTGAGAAAGTCGTGGATAGCACGTTCAGTGAGTTGGTCACACCGCAGATAAAAATTACTGAGGGAGATAGTGAATGGGTGACCAACAGACAGAGGAAGAGTAGGAAGGCAGTGCAGGGGTCCCCTGCGGTCATCTCCCTCCAAAACAGGTATACCGTTTTGGATACTGTTGGCGGAGATGGCTCACCAGGGGAAGGTGGCAGTGGCCAGGTTCATGGCACCGTGGCTGGCTCTGCTGCACAGGAGGGCAGGAAAAAGAGTGGCAGAGCTATAGTGATAGGGGACTCGATTGTAAGGGGAATAGACAGGCGTTTCTGCGGACGCAACCGAGACTCCAGGATGGTATGTTGCCTCCCTGGTGCAAGGGTCAAGGATGTCTCGGAGCGGCTGCAGGACATTCTGGAGGGGGAGGGTGAACAGCCAGTTGTCGTGGTGCATATAGGCACCAACGATATAGGTAAAAAACAGGATGAGGTCCTACAAGCTGAATTTAGGGAGTTAGGAGTTAAACTAAAGAGTAGGACCTCAAAGGTAGTAATCTCAGGATTGCTACCAGTGCCACGGGTTAGTCAGAGTAGGAATGACAGGATAGCTAAGATGAATACGTGGCTTGAGAGATGGTGCAAGCTGGAGGGATTCAAATTCCTGGGCCATTGGAACCGGTTCTGGGGGAGGTGGGACCAGTACAAATTGGACGGTCTGCATCTGGGCAGGACTGGAACCAATGTCCTAGGGGGAGTGTTTGCCAGTGCTGTTGGGGAGGGTTTAAACTAATGTGGCAGGGGGATGGGAACCGATGCAGGAAGTCAGTGGGAAATAAAGTGGTGACAGAAACAAAAGGCAGTAAGGGAGAGTGTACAGAACATGACCGGACAGATGGTCTGAGAAAGCAGGGCAAAGACCAAGGGAAGTCTAGATTAAACTGCATTTATTTCAATGCAAGAAGTCTGATGGGCAAGGCAGATGAACTCAGGGCATGGATGGGTACATGGGACTGGGATGTTATAGCTATTACTGAAACATGGCTAAGGGAGGGGCAGGACTGGCAGCTCAATGTTCCAGGGTACAGATGCTATAGGAAAGATAGAGCAGGAGGTAAGAGAGGAGGGGGAGTTGCGTTCTTGATTAGGGAGAACATCACGGCAGTAGTGAGAGGGGATATATCCGAGGGTTCGCCCACTGAGTCCATATGGGTAGAACTGAAAAATAAGAAGGGAGAGATCACTTTGATAGGATTGTACTACAGACCCCCAAATAGTCAACGGGAAATTGAGGAGCAAATATGTAAGGAGATTACAGACAGCTGCAAGAAAAATAGGGTGGTAATAGTAGGGGACTTTAACTTTCCCAACATTGACTGGGACAGCCATAGCATTAGGGGCTTGGATGGAGAGAAATTTGTTGAGTGTATTCAGGAGGAATTTCTCATTCAGTATGTGGATGGCCCGACTAGAGAGGGGGCAAAACTTGACCTCCTCTTGGGAAATAAGGAAGGGCAGGTGACAGAAGTGTTAGTGAGGGATCACTTTGGGACCAGTGATCATAATTCCATTAGTTTTAAGATAGCTATGGAGAAGGATAGGTCTGGCCCAAAAGTTAAAATTCTAAATTGGGGAAAGGCCAATTTTGATGGTATTAGACAGGAACTTTCAGAAGTTGATTGGGAGAGTCTGTTGGCAGGCAAAGGGACGTCTGGTAAGTGGGAGGCTTTCAAAAGTGTGTTAACCAGGGTTCAGGGTAAGCACATTCCTTATAAAGTGAAGGGCAAGGCTGGTAGAAGTAGGGAACCTTGGATGGCTCGGGAGATTGAGGCACTAGTCAAAAATAAGAAGGAGGCATATGACCTGCATAGGCAGCTGGGATCAAGTGGATCCCTTGAAGAGTATAGAGATTGCCGGAGTAGAGTTAAGAGAGAAATCAGGAGGGCAAAAAGGGGACGTGAGATTGCTTTTGGCAGATAAGGCAAAGGAGAATCCAAAGAGCTTCTACAAATACATAAAGGGCAAAAGAGTAACTAGGGAGAGAGTAGGGCCTCTTAAGGATCAACAAGGTCATCGATGTGCGGAACCACAAGAGATGGGTGAGATCCTAAATGAATATTTCACATTGGTATTTACGGTTGAGAAAGGCATGGATGTTAGGGAACTTGGGGAAATAAATAGTGATGTCTTGAGGAGTGTACATATTACAGAGAGGGAGGTGCTGGAAGTCTTAACGCGCATCAAGGTAGATAAATCTCCGGGACCTGATGAAATGTATCCCAGGACGTTATGGGAGGTTAGGGAGGAAATTGCGGGTCCCCTAGCAGAGATATTTGAATCATCCACCGCTACAGGTGAGGTGCCTGAAGATTGGAGGGTAGCAAATGTTGTGCCTTTGTTTAAGAAGGGCGGCAGGGAAAAGCCTGGGAACTATAGACCAGTGAGCCTGACATCTGTAGTGGGTAAGTTGTTAGAGGGTATTCTGAGGGACAGAATCTACAGGCATTTGGAGAGGCAGGGACTAATTAGGAACAGTCAGCATGGTTTTGTGAGAGGAAAATCATGTCTCACGAATTTGATTGAGTTTTTTGAAGGGGTAACCAAGAAGATAGATGAGGGCTGTGCAGTAGACGTGGTCTACATGGACTTTAGCAAAGCATTTGACAAGGTACCGCATGGTAGGTTGTTACATAAGGTTAAATCTCATGGGATCCAAGGTGAGGTAGCCAATTGGATACAAAATTGGCTTGACGACAGAAGACAGAGGGTGGTTGTCGAGGGTTGTTTTTCAAACTGGATGCCTGTGTCCAGCGGTGTGCCTCAGGGATCGGTGCTGGGTCCGCTGTTATTTGTTATTTATATTAATGATTTGGATGAGAATTTAGGAGGCATGGTTAGTAAGTTTGCAGATGACACCAAGATTGGTGGCATTGTGGACAGTGAAGAAGGTTATCTAGGATTGCAACGGGATCTTGATAAATTGGGCCAGTGGGCCGATGAATGGCAGATGGAGTTTAATTTAGATAAATGTGAGGTGATGCATTTTGGTAGATCGAATCGGGCCAGGACCTACTCCGTTAATGGTAGGGCGTTGGGGAGAGTTATAGAACAAAGAGATCTAGGAGTACAGGTTCATAGCTCCTTGAAAGTGGAGTCACAGGTGGATAGGGTGGTGAAGAAGGCATTCAGCATGCTTGGTTTCATTGGTCAGAACATTGAATGCAGGAGTTGGGATGTCTTGTTGAAGTTGTACAGGGCATTGGTGAGGCCACACTTGGAGTACTGTGTACAGTTCTGGTCACCCTATTATAGAAAGGATATTATTAAACTAGAAAGAGTGCAGAAAAGATTTACTAGGATGCTACCGGGACTTGATGGTTTGACTTACAGGGAGAGGTTAGACAGACTGGGACTTTATTCCCTGGAGAGTAGGAGGTTGAGAGGTGATCTTATAGAAGTCTATAAAATAATGAGGGGCATAGATAAGGTAGATAGTCAAAATCTTTTCCCAAAGGTAGGGGAGTCTATAACGAGGGGGCACAGATTTAAGGTGAGAGGGGAGAGATACAAAAGGATCCAGAGGGGCAATTTTTTCACTCAAAGGGTGGTGAGTGTCTGGAACGAGCTGCCAGAGGCAGTAGTAGAGGCGGGTACAATTTTGTCTTTTAAAAAGCATTTGGACAGTTACATGGGGAAGATGGGTATAGAGGGATATGGGCCAAGTGCAGGCAATTGGGACTAGCTTAGTGGTATAGACTGGGCGACATGGACATGTTGGGCCGAAGGGCCTGTTTCCATGTTGTAACTTCTATGATTCTATGATTGTATAATAATAGTGAATAAGAACACCAGAGCAGAAGAAAACATGGGATAGAATGTACCAATGAAATAAATACATTTATTACAAAACATGGGATGTGTCTGACAGTACTGTAGCAGTCTTCTAATAAAATATAAGGTGATTTTTAAAAGGCAGATTTAGGACCGATATCAGAATGTTCTTCTTCACGCAAAGAGGTAGATTTTGACTTCAATGAAAATAAAAATCGTGAGAGATGTAAAACTGCCTGCCGGTCACTATCACCCCCATTTTACACTATCTCACAACACTGTTGTCAATGGGTTTGAGAGTGCTTATAACAGATTTTTTAGACAAAATGCAAGCTATTTTCTTAGCAATTAACAGCCCATTTTATACTGTTCTGATTGATCTATGGCAACTTTCATAGGGAGAATTTGTTTGCTATTATCTAGTTATTAAATAAATGTTGGGTTCCCACTCACACTCGATGTTATCTTCCTCCTATAGGTTTCCTTGCAATTTGTAGCATCCCCTGACCAAAAAATCAGCAAGCAACCTGTTGGCAAGTCTCCAACAATATTTAATTGTAACCAGCCACTGTGAAGCATGTGCCAATTGTGGCTAAGTGCACTTTCCAATTTTCCCTCTTTCTCTCTGGAACAATGCCTTGTCTCCTTATCCCACATGGCCCATGAGATTAAGAAATTAATACATGAAGAACACTCAATGGCATTAGTGCATCAATATGCTCCACCTACCACTCCATGTATTCAAATCGTTTTCTTTCAATTAACTTTAATTGCTTTTTATACCAATTTATCTAAACAATTTATAAAAATGATATAATATAGCACTGAAGAACTTTAATATTATGGCCCAGAAATTGCTCAGAGCGGCAAACCAACAGTGCTCACCACTCCATACTAACCCGCTAACCTACGCTGTCTTTACTGGGTGCACTTTCTCTAATAGGAAGCGGAGAAGAGCCCAGCGTCAGTTCAAACAAAGCTAGGACTGATGGGAGAAGCAAGAGGATCACTCTCTCTCCTTGACCAATCAAACTGCAGCACTTTTGACAAGCTGTGAACAGTTTCTGCAAGCTGGATCGTTACATCCAGGAAGCGAAAGATACAGCACTAAAATCGTTTCTAAAAACAGTTATAGCCAGTGAAAAAAAGAGAGGGTATGAAATAATCGCATTAAATAAAAGACACAGAAGGGAAAAAGAGGAAAAAAAATTATAATTTTTTTTTAAATGACCAAAAACTATTAAAATAAAGAGTAATGAGACTCCACATTTTTAAAAATTAATTTTTAGACTTACCACTATTAAAACTTAATTTGGACCTGATATTTTTAAGTGTACCTGTTTTGTGCTGATATTAGTTACTTTCCAGCTGGGCAAATGAGCAAGTTGGCGCTGGTACATTGTTTCCACTGATTCCAGCCAGCGATATCCCTTTAATTCGAAGCTGTCATATTGCCGGCGAACCAGGGGAGCAAGTTCCGATTTCCGCGTTTCACAGCGCACGTGCGAACGCCAGAACTTGTTCCTCAATTTCGCCACTAACAACGATATGCGCTGTACTTTTTAAAGTATTTATATAGTGCCTTTCACAACCTCAGGACATCCCCAAGTCTCTCTTTAAGTCTTTCAAAGCGCTTTACAGCTAGTGAAGTGCTTTTGAAGTGTAGCCACTGATGTAATGTAGGAAACACAGGATCCAATTTGCGCACAGCAAGGTCCCACAAACAGCAATGTGATAATGGCCAGATAATCTGTACTTTTTAGTGATATTGGTTGAAACAAAGGGCAATTAAGCCCGTTAGCTTTATTTAAGCAAATTAACAGAAACCATTCTAACTGTTAAGCTAAAAATGACCTGACAAGGAATAGTCAACATGGGTTTAGAAGGGAAAGATCAGGGCTCATTTTCAGAGAGTACGCTCCTAATGTGGAGCCTCACCCACCAGGAGCACATATCGGGAAACTGCAGAAGCCCACCCCACAATCTTCCTGACAAAGCTCCATGACTTCTCTGAGAACATTAGATAAAGTAGCCAATAGAATTTGCCACCATATGGTTTACTCGAGCCTTCAGAAGGTTTCGATAAGGTTCTGCATGAATGATTTTTGATTAGGCCAAAAGCTGAGGGAACCCAGGGTATAGTATAGGACTGGATATGAAGTTAGATAATATGCTATAGATAAATTTAATCTGTTTCAAATACAGTCTTGACTGCCCTTTGTGTGGTTTTCACACGTTCATTTAGTGAATCCTTCAGTAACATGGCAGTGAAACAAAAGGATGACACTGCTCCAAAGACAGAAATAATCAGTGGTGTGAAGTCAAGTTTGACCTCAGCTATTGTGCAGGCAATGGCGGTGATGCCTAACAGTAGTCTGATAAGTACGCGGGTTATTTTACCCGGCGACTGAATTTCAGTTTGCAGAACTGTCAAGGGTTTACCAGCTGTGGCAGCCAGTCTTTGCAAACACTTATCACGTAGATCAAGATGGTGCCAGAGATACACCAGTCCTGCAACCAGCAACCCAATACCAGTGGCAAAGGACAAGCCTGGAACTGGCACTGCTCCCATGGCTCCAGCAAGTGTTGCAGTCATCCAAATTCTTTTCTCCAACATTTTTCTTTTCTGTTCTATAATTTTTGAAGTTACATTCGGAAGAGAGAGCAAGAAAGCAATCTTCTTTATATTTAGCAGATTGTTTGCAAGGGTGTCTTTTAGAGCAGGCAAATCATATTTATTCTGGTGAAAACTTGAAATCAGAAAAACAGCTGGTGCTGTAATCCCTGTGTCTTCTAAGTTGCTGACACAGTCCATCCTGATTTTATGTAATTCTTCATTAAAAGCCGTACCTTCCATTTCCATTGGAGGGAGGTCATTATCAGTTTTAGACTGCACAAAATAGAACTGTTTGCCCTCCTGTTGAATCGCTTTGGCAAACTCCCCATTAATTCCTTTGAATCGACAGTTTGACACAATAATGAACAAGTCATATCTTTCAATATTGACCAGTTTTAGGTAATCATTCAGTTGTAGATTACAAGAATCTATTCCTGGAAGTTCCCAGAATTGAACATTAGGCAGAGTAGGATGGGGATATACGATTGGCTCCTTATTGGTTTCTTCATTACCAACTCTTACCTTCTCACTTATCTCAAGACCTCTCACAGCATCGATAAAGGTGGATTTCCCTGATCCTATTTCACCTGTAACTGCAATATTAAGTTGTGCATTATCCAAGTCATCCAATTTGTTCTTTATCTCTGGTATAACTGCTTCTAATCCACCAGTGTTATAACTGGTTTTAAGTTGTTCAAGTTCTTCCATATTGAAGAATGTAGAAGTTGAAATCATTGGATCTCTGAAAAGAAGAGAATTATTTACATAATACACAATGCATCCAGTTTCAGTAGTACATAAACTATCTTACTGACTCTTAAATAGATCTTGACTATTGAAGGTAGCATCAACATAAATGGAATACATTCTACCATGTAATGTGTATGGAATTAACCCTCAGTAAGGATCTATTCATGTGGCCAAGTCCACACAGATGGATAAGCTGAATTACCATTCATGTCCTCTCCATTGTAGCATGTGCTGTATCTGCATATCCGCTCAAATGAAGGGGACTAGTGTAATGTACAGGTAGCTAATAGATCAGAGGAGTGGTTCAGCATTCCTGTGTGCTGGGAGAAAAGGTGTAATTGGAAGAGCAGGCAACGAGCCGATTTCTTTCTGGCCTGCAATTCAGTGCCCTTCTATCTTTAGTGAGCTGAAGTGCCTGCTCCCATTTTATACACAAGCTTCGTTAGGACACCAGATTTAATGCACAAATATAAATGAACACTTAGCACAATACAACATTATTTCTGCTGAAATAAAAAACAGAAAATGCTAGAAAAGCTCAGCAAGTGAGGCAGCATCTGTGGAGAAAGAAACAGAGTTAACGTCTCAGGTCGAAGACCTTTCGTCAGAACTTCGGTATTTCTGTTGAATTTGCTTTTTTCCCCTTCTGTTCTCATTTGGAATGGAAGTCAGGGAAGCTCCATGGACACATGAGCAACTTAAATAACTTTTTTTTGGCAATGTTTACAGTACATTTTTAGTACAATGGTTTTTGTTAGATAAATTTCCGTATTTGACATTATTTAATATTGACTTCAGAATTTTCGGAAGCCTTTTTAATTCCTAAAGCTTGCTTTTGAAGTGCCTCAAATACATTATTACACGGTTGAAGTAATGCAAGATGAGAGAAGAGAGGCCAGGGAGATCTGCAGGACCCAGCCCACTCCGCAGACCTTGAAACAACTATCTACCAATAATTCAGGACAACTGCTTCAGTTTGCTGCATATCAGCAGGGTGAAACTTTGCCATCTGCAGCAAGGGCTCCTGCAACCAAATTGCAATGAGGGGGCAGCTGTACCCATGGTTGGCACAGTCACCGCTGCCCTGAATTGTTATGCCTCTAGCTCAATCCCAGCAGCACTTCAATATCGGGTACATATAAGGATCAAAAAGGATACTGCATTGGTGAGCATGGCCAGCACTTCCATCATCTTTTTCATCGAACAGTATGATATGGCTGCCCGGTATCAACACAATGGTGCACTTCCCAAAGTACTGGGGTTCACCATTCACGGCCATGCACCCAATCTGAAGCTCTTGGAAGATGCGAGTGTAGTAATGCTTTCAATTGTACATTGCACCTTGACAATGTGCTCTGCCGAGGGACCCTTATACATGAGTTGCAATAAGGGAGTTGTAAATGTGTCTGAGGACTTGGCATGGGTGAGCAATAAATATGCAACAGGTCGACAGGCTACACTTTCCAGGATGCGCCAGGGTAATGTTGGATATTTCCTTTCCAGAGTTGCCCTTTTCTCTCACATCTGTTTCCTTGTCCTACAATGTTCAGATTTACCGCCACTTCCTTCTGCCTAGCATGGTGCACTGCTGTCTTGTGGAGAGGGTGCCCCCTCGTTTCAAACATGGCAAGCCTCCCACCCCCACCACCCCTCACCCTGCCAACTCATGCAGCAGAATATCCATTCCACCAGCCAAAGACAGATTCAGGGGCAGCACTGCTCTGCCATTTGCTCAGAGTCCATTTTGTGCCTTCACTTCCCTTTTACCCTAATTGGTCATTTTTTTCCAACCTCACCCTATAAAGCCAATGCAAAGATTGAAAACATGAGTGAACCTTTCAGCCTTTAAAAAGACTCCAATGGTTTTATCCCCATACATGAAGCTACTTACCTTTAAGTGCACATTCCTTTAATTTCGAACAGCAGTTTGAGAGCTGCATTCTCCTGACCTGACATTCTCCAGAAAATGTATGAGAAATGGAAGTTGTAGGAACCCCCCACCCCCTCCCCCACACCCCCCCCCCCCCCAGCAAAATAGATTTGTGTGGCCCTGACAATTATTATGACAGAGTCATTGGACATTGGGAAGGTACCAGTACATTGGAAACAGGCTATTGTGGTGCCGATATTCAAAAAGGGCGACAGCAAATACAGGCAACTACAGGCCAATAGTTTCCATGTAAAATAATGGGAATCAATTATCAAGAGTAAATTTGAGGATCATCTGTACAACAATAACCTAGTTAACAGCATTCAGCATGAATTCAGAAAGGGAAGATCATCCCTGACCAACCTTCTTAACGTCTTTGAGGAAATGACAACCCAAGTGAGATGTGGTGTATCTAAACTTCCAAAGGACTTTAGAAAGGCTTTGCTTTAAACACAAAACTGTGGGGATTCAGGGTAAACCTTGGGAATGGATAAGAAATTGTCTGAAGGGTAGGAAACCATGAGTAGTCATTGGAGGAGTTATGTCAGAGTTGGGAAGTGGGGGGGTGGGAATTAAGAATTGACTGGGGTGCCTCAGGGCTCAGTGCTGGAATCGCTATGGTTTCTAATTTAAGTAAATTATCTGGATTCAGAAATTCGAAATAAAATGGTCATATTGGAGCTGATGGCAAACTAGGAGGGGCAGTGGAATCAGAAGAGGCAGCTTAAAAATTACAGAATGAATTGGACAGATATGCAAGTGGGTAGAACAATGGCAAATGATATTTAATGCAGACGTGTTAAAGTGCTACACATGGGAAGAAAAAATAGATGACATATACTCCATGAATGAAGTTGAAATAGCTAAGGATGAAGCTGAGAGACACCTAGGCTCAACGCTAAATAAGTCCAACCAATGCAGAGTAGTGATCCACAAAGCCAATACAGTAGAATATGTCAGAGGAGGTAATGATCAAACTTTATAGTGCTCTGGTCACCACATCTTAAGTACTGCGTCCAGTTCTGATCACCAAAAATGAGAGACACTCAAGTGCTGGAGGCAGTACAGAGAAGGGCCAAAAGGATGATTCCCAGAGTCAGAGGTCTGAGTTATAAAGAAACAATGGAGAGACTTAAGCTTTGGAAAGGAGGCATCCAAGAGGTGATCTTATAGAGGTATACGGTGTGGTTAAGGGTATTAAAAAAGTTTACCCAGAATTGTATTTTAAAGGAGTAGAACCAAGAGAGTAGAGCAGGCATTGGGACTGCTCTGCTCAGTTTTCTGGTTCCTTCTGCTGCTATCAGCCAGCATTTGCCCCTCCCTCCCATTCTCCTGCCTCTCCTTCCCGGGGCTTACCCGAGGGCTGGTGCTGGCGAGGCAGCCAGCCCACATTGGTACTCTACAATCTGGCGAGCTGCCTCTGGTCACCCAATTGCTGTCTGCAGCTCACTGGAAATATGCTGATGAGCCAGAGGACTAATTTTGGATGAGCCTTTGGCTTCTGGCTTCTGGAGTGGTCCCAGTGCGCCGACCATTCTGTGCCCCAAAACAGGCCAAAACCAATTTCTAGGCCAAAATTCCAAGTAAGGAAATGAAATAGTAAGCGTATGAAAAGCTTGTGTGCTATGATCATATTTCACTCATTTGTGGAATGGGAGACCTTCTGTCATCCCTCTGAAATCAATGACTCACTAACCAAGTCACAGAAACATGCAGCTTTGAAATCTGCAATTTCTGAAAATGCTGTTTTGTTAGCAGGTCATAAATGACGTAGAAAAAAAAAATATTCTCTTGCTTTTTTATTGAAAGAGGAATCTTTTGTTCCCCCTGCCCCAGGTCTTGCTTTTAAGATTCTGTATTCAATCAGAAAATATTCCTGGTTTTCAGATCTTTTACATTTTACTGTCACTTAGCATCACCTAATTACTTGGTAAATACTATTATATATTCAAATAACAATGGTTTCCACATACCGATAATGTTTAACCTATATAGTGTGTTTCTTTTGGTTTGTCCTCAATATATTTATTGGAAAACAATTTAATCTTTTTCCAAATTGATTACTTACTCCCTGCGCACTTATTTCAAATGACCAAGAATTTAATTTATTACAGATTTATAATTAGAAATCTTTATTCTCTCTTAAAGCAGGATTAATCAAAATGGGTTGCTTGGTGTATTAATATAGCAATATATGCCGCGTTAATCCAGCTACTAACGTGTTACACTGTAGTTCACTAGAAATACAGCGATGAGGCTGAGCATTGCAGAGAGGATTTCAGAACATGGGCTTGCAGTGCTAATGTGCATCAACACTTTAATTGGTTTCAAAAATATTGCATTTGATGCACAATGCTCGTATTTCCAAAAGGTACCAATTTTAATTTTCCCTCCAAACCTCACAGTTTATATTATAAAGGAAAGGCCCGCGACCAAGCCCCGTCCGTCCCCATTGACATTGCAGCACTCTCCGGAGCTCGTTTCCTCCGGAGCCAAATTCTCATCTCCAGCCTGCGACTGGAGGAACAATGCAGTGAATCTATAATTAGTTTTAGAATTAGTATATATAATATCGCCAATGTAAACCTTTTAGATGCTGATAATATTGAAATCTCTACGTATTATTATATTAATTCTGTCCCTAGTACTTGAAGCGACCTGGACAATTTCCTACCCGCATTACCATTGACACGCAGGCCAGTCCGCAGAGATAGCGATGCAGATGATAAGAAATAGTATTCAACATCCTACAAATACCTAAATGAACCTGCAAGTATGATCTTTGAGAGACATAGATAATTACCCTAGCATCGTCCTCTGCACAATCCCTCTTTTCTGATTCTAAATGTTTCAATACACAACAGTCTATAAAGGTTCCCAACAGCAAGACAGATAGAAAGACGGGTCAACACTCAGAATAAGAAGCCAGAAAAAAATTGCGTTTAATATGGGAAATCGACGACTAAACCATGCTTATAAATAGGGGGGGCATGTTTAGAACAGACTGAGGATGAAAAATGTAGTTATTGCCAGTGTATGCATTACAATCCCAGTAAACCAGCCGGTACCTGTCTAATAACGACAGGAATGTTATATACCAGGTAACATAGAATATATTATTCTGCTGCTATGAGCTATGTTTAAAGTGACCTGTCCCTTGAAGGCCACAGACTGTTGTAAATTCTGAGGCCAATTAGCGGTTAATTGCAGCTGGTGAAGGGAATTTGCAGCATGACATGTGCTTGTATATTTCTGGGTCAGGGTCAGAATAAACCAACTTTCTTTTCCTATACCTTAATTATGATGAATGCATGTTAGATACAAGACATATAGGGGGTAATTTTGACTTTTGTGCAATAGAGTAAAACGGGTGATAGTTATTGCCCATTTTACAGTATCACACAAAGTCAAAATTACCCCCACATACACCAGCTAAATGTCAGATAATATACTTTCTATAAGGACTAGCATGCTATAACGCACAGTGTATTATACTACTGCTAAGGTGCAGCTGCATGTACTTTGTATATCCCTTTAGAGCAAATTGGTCTAATTGCTGTATTTACACATTCTGAGGCCAACTAGAGGTTAATTGCGCTTTGGTAGATCCTGAAGTCAATTAGAGGATATGTTCTGTTTCTCTTGTAACCGATTAGGAGACACTGGGTTGCCCCAGTGTCATCGACCCAAATAAACTTAACAAAAGTGCCCCCTTTTTAAAGGGGCACAAACACTAAACACCCAAATTATAAAAAAAGAGGACAAAGGAAACTTATCAAATTAAATAAGAATATTATTTCCACTATCAAGCATGCACTCCAATCCCTGCGGTGCCCATCGGTCACGGAAGGCCTCAAGCGTACTGGCGGACACTGCATGCACCCTTTCCAGGGCAGGATATGTTCTGTTGCTGGCAAAGTTCCTCTAAAACCAACAGGGAATGACTAGTTTGGCTGGTAAGTGTAAACTCTGCTCAGTGGTAGCACTCTTGCTTTGTACTCAAAAGGTCATACATTTAAGCCCCGCTGCAGGACTTGGAATTGATGAAAACTGAGGGAACGCTGTATTGTCGGAGGTGCTGTCTTTCAGGTCAGGTGTTAAACCAAGTCCTCATCTGCCTTTTCAGGGGATATAAAAATCTCATAGCACTATTCAAAGAAAGAAGAGGAGGGGAGTTCTCCTGATATTCTGGCCAACATTTGTCCCTCAACCAACATCAAGTTAACTGGTCATTTATATAATTATTGTTTGTGTGACCTTCCTATGTGCACATGGACTGCTCTGTTTACCAGTAATTACACTTCGAAAAGTAATGCATTGGCTGTGAAATGCTTTGAGGCAACCTGAAGATGTGAAAGGTGCAATATAAATGAAGTTCAATCTTTCTAACAGCTGAGAACATAGAAATAGCAGATGACATTTTAGAAGGAAACTGAACAGAAACAAGAAGTTTGTTAAATATCCTATGAGGTAATCAAAAAAGTCATTGTTTCTCATAATAAAAGTTAGTTTTGAATGCAATATTACCATCTTTTTAATGATCTGTATTTGTTTATATTAAACTTTCAACATAAGTGCACCAAATTGCATTACATAAGCTACTTTAAATCCAATCAGTTGGAAGAAGTAATTAAACTCATGTTAATTTTACACAGAGGTAAGTGTTTTTTATTGACTATTTTGTAGTGTTATTAGGTATAGGTACATAGGAACATAGGAACAGGAGTAGGCCATTCAGCCCCTCGTGCCTGCTCCGCCATTTGATAAGATCATGGCTGATCTGTGATCTAACTCCATATACCTGCCTTTGGCCCATATCCCTTATTACCTTTGGTTGCCAAAAACCTATCTATCTCACATTTAAATTTAGCAATTGAGCTAGTATCAATTGCCGTTTGCAGAAGAGAGTTCCAAACTTCTACAACCATTTGTGTGTAGAAATCTTTTCTAATCTCACTCCTGAAAGGTCTGGCTCTAATTTTTAGACCGTGCCCCCTACTCCTAAAATCCCCAACCAGCGGAAATAGTTTCTCTCTATCCACCCTAGGTGGTATTTGTTTCGATTTCCCAACAACTATCCATATCGTTTTCCATCTTTCTATCAGGACTAAGCACTGGAGGTCTCTTTCCCAGAGGTTGGGCAATCCCACTAGGGAAGCATAACTTGGCTACAGTTTGAAGTCCGTTTATCTGTTCCTCAGTGAAGATTCTTCATTCAGATTTGGGAAAAGAAAGTAGTTCAAGTCTGCAAAATAAAAACAGAAATGCTGGAAAAACAAATCAGACTAGTCAGCATCTATAAAAAGAAAAGGAAAGTTATGACATTTCAGGTATGTACTCTTCATCAGATGCTGGCATGTATTTCCAGCATTTGT
Organism: Heptranchias perlo; assembly: GCF_035084215.1. NCBI lineage: Eukaryota > Metazoa > Chordata > Chondrichthyes > Hexanchiformes > Hexanchidae > Heptranchias > Heptranchias perlo. Next base: position 38,284,444 of record NC_090346.1, on the reverse strand, counting down.
TGCTTTTCCTTTTAATTTTACTAGCTTATATCCTAAGTTCTACAATGGTTCCAATTTCAACTGCAGGTATCAAATAGTTGAATGAGGAAAGAACTTAGTTTTGTGAAAATTTTTAATATGTTTATACCAAATAAATTCAATATTTCCCATACTCTCTTTTTTTGTTTCGTCTGCCTTAAAATAGTGTCTTTGCATCAATCAGGAAAACCTTACTATACTATGGAAAGATAACAAAAATCAAATATTTTTGGAAAAATCTGCAGTACACGTCTGATTAGCAAAGTGACTGCACAACTCTGAATGTCAACTGAAACTGGTTTACCAGTGATGTCTCATAGGGATTGGTGTTAGGACCTTTGCTATTTACTATTTGTATTAATAATTTCGATGTAGGTGTTGGGGAAATGATCCGCAAGTTTGAGGATCAAGATTTTTGCGAGTGTAGAGGATGCTCAACTACTGCAAACAGATCTTGTTGTGTTGGAAGAATGGACCTATTTTTGGCTAATGTTTACCTTAAAAATGTGTTGTGTAATGCATGTGGTCAGATCAAATGTTGCATATAATCAAATGCCAATCACAGTTCTAAGCCAGCAATACATCGAAGACACAAACTGAACAAAGATGCGTCTCTCCCAGAGCAGCCTGCAAAACTTTCTGGCCCATTCAGTACAACTTTTGACATGACTTTCTCAAACCCACAACACCATGCTTCAGTGAAAATGGGTTTTCGCCAGTGTTGATTTTTAAAAAGCTGATATTGTGTTGCTAAAAACAGCACGTAAGAGACTAACAGCCAAGGCCACACAAATCATCATTTCAGCAAAAGGTATCAGTTCAGATATCACAAGTTGTCTGAAAAGGAGTCCCTAAGGTGCTAGTTTTTTTATGGCCCACTCAAAGGTTGTCTTAAATTATAATTAGTTAATCAACCCAGGGACACTATTTGCAATCACAGACATCATTACCATTGTCATAGATAGGTCATGCATACAATATTGATTAACGTTTATTTGATCTAGTGTTGTTAAAACAAGTGCAGCATTTTGTAAATGGATTTCATCTCTTAAAACTTCAAAGGGTCTGGATTATATTCTGTGAGGAAGTTGCTTAGAATAGTATAAAATATTGGTTAGCCACAGCTTGAGTGCAGGTCTGGTCACCACATTACAGGAAAGATGTGATTGCACTAGAGAGGGTGCAGAGGAGATTTATAAGGATGTTGCCAGGGCTGGAGAATTTTAGCTATGCGGAAAGATTGTATAGGCTGGGGTTGTTTTCATTGGAACGAAGGAGGCTGAGGGGTGATTTAATTGCGGTTAAATCACCTCTCAGCCTCATTAAAATTATGAGGAGCCTGGATAGAGTGGATAGGAAGAACCTAGTTCCCTTAGCAGAGGGGTCAGTGACCGTGGAGCATAGATTTAAAGTAATTGGTAGAAGGATTAGAGGGGAGCTGTGGAGAATTTTTTTCACCCAGAGGTGCTGGCGGTCTAGAACTCACTGCCTGAAAGGGTGTTGAGACAGAAACCCTCATCACATTTAAAAAGTACTTGGATGCGCATTTGATGTGCCATAACCTACAGGGCTACGGATAAAATGCTGCAAAGTGGGATTAAGCTAGATAGCTATTTTTCGGCTGGCACGGACACGATGGGCCGAATGGCCTCCTTCTGTGCCGTAACTTTCTATGATTCTATGTCAATCACTCGCCAGCTGATCAGTTGGCTAGTCACAGGCAGTCTTCAGCTGCTCTGAGGCAGCCAGTGGCTGTATTCAGTCAGTTCCAGTCTCACAGCCAACAACTACAGCTGTGTGGTTTTTTTAAGTCATTGCAACGAGGGGTAATTTTAAGAATTTGCACTGAGTTTCACAGCCCAGGAGCACAAATTGGTAAAACGAACCCTATGTTCTTTACTTTGTCATTTTACTTAATTTGGAACTCCTTTTTTCCTTGCAGGTGGAGTGAGGCATGGCTTGCTGGCACCATCCGGTGACGAGCTTCTGAGGTCTCTGTTCTCAGATCTTGTGTCATTAGGCACTTTACAACCTTCCGGACTCAACATTGATTTCAATAACTTCAGATCATAACCACTGCACCCATTTTATTTTTAAATAAATTTTGAAAACATTTTTTAATATTTATTGGACTGCAGCTGCTGGTTATGGCTCTGTTGCCATTCACAGCTACTTTAGACTGATATTTTGTTTCTTTACTTGTCCCATTACCACCCTCCTTGCCTTACACCATCAAAACCTTTTGTCATTTAATCACCCTTGCCCTCTACCCTATCACAGACCTTTTGTTCTAATGTAAGGAGTCTTACAACACCAGGTTATAGTCCAACAGCTTTATTTGAAATCACAAGCTTTCGGAGCTTTCCTCCTTCATCAGGTGAGCCTAGTAGCATAGTGGTTATGTTACTGAGCTAGTAATCCAGAGGCCTAGACTAAAATCCAGAGTCATGAGTTCAAATCCTGTCACGGCAGCTGGTGAATTAAAATTCAATTAATTAAATAAAAAATCTGGAATTAAAATACTAGTATCAGTAATGATGGCCATGAAACTACTGGATTGTCATAAAAACCCATCTGGTTCACTAATGCCCTTTAGGGAAGGAAGCCTGCTGCCCTTACCCAGTCTGGCCTATATGTGACTCCTGAGCCACAGCAATGTGGTTGATTCTTAATTGCCCTCTGAAATGGCCTAGCAAACCACTCAGTTGTAAAATCTTGCTATGAAAAGTCAAGAAGGTGGCTCACCACCACCTTCTCAAGGGCAAATAGGGATGGGCAATAAATGCCAGCCTTGCCAGCGACGCCCACATCCCGTGAACGAATAAAAAATTTTTTATCTTCTATCACTAATGGTAGCTGCATGATGCAACCCGTTGCTTTCTCCAAGGCATTAATACGATTCTTGATTTTTGAGTCCAAACTACAACTGAAGCCGATTCTAGCGGCCGGCAGCATTACCATGCCCGCCCGCCCTGTCAACATCACGGCTCCTGGAATCCTGCCCTGGGCGTGGGCCCGACTCGCTGTCACCATGGTTACGAAGCGCCGGGCGCGGGAGCCGCTCACGTGACGTATGTTTGCATCACGCGCTCCTCTCACGTGGCCCGCTTGCCGTGTGGCATGTCGGGAGTTGTAGTTTCTCCCAGACCGAACCGGCTTATCCCGAGTAAAAAGAAAAATTGAAAACCGCGAATCGCGGGAACCTAGTGGCTTATAGTGCCCGGTTAGTCGAGTAGGCGCAGCAGGGGAAAGGTTTTACGGAACGGGGCACGAGAAACGGAAACGCTCGACTTTAGGTCGGAACGTTTATGCGGAATGTTTGCGACGGCGGAAGCGATACTGCGACGGTTTCCGGTGTATGGCGGCGAGGAGAAGGTGAGAGTTTGTGTTCGGGGTGAAAGAGGAAAGAGTCTTGGATTAAGAGTGAGGGAAACGGCGAAGGGTTTTGGACAGTCCCCGGGCCGCGGGCGCAGCCGAGGGGTTAAGGTTGGGCTACAGGGCCCGAGGGCGGAGTCCTACAATGATTATGGTAACACTGGAAATAGAAAACAGATTTAGGAAAAAAGCTAAAATTCGTAGCTGCGTGTTTCATTTTCTGTTTTTGTTCCTAGTTTCCAGAATTATATTTTTATATATTTAATGTTGGGGCTGGGGGAGAATCTGCTGTAAGAGGGAGGCTGGGAACACTCTGCACGTGATAGAATCATAGAAGTTTACAACATGGAAACAGGCCCTTCGGCCCAACATGTCTATGTCGCCCAGTTTATACCACTAAGCTAGTCCCAATTGATATGGTAAATGCTGCTATAATCCATTGTTACTGGAGTTTAAAAGGACACTGGTCTATTTGGCTGTTTATGTGGCCAAGTGCAAAAGTGTTCTACGTTGGTCATAGCTACTTTGCACAAATGCGGACATACTGCATGAGTGCAGTAAACATCTCTCCGGAGTTATGTGTTTTTATAGATTATATGCATGCAGGACAGTTAATGTACCGACTGAGACACTAATGCTAAGAGAGGGTCACACTTGCTTAATCTGCAGAATTGTTGGTAAAGCTGCAGAATTAAGGAACATTACTTTTAATTGTGTGGTATGCTTTGGAAAAAAAATGGTAGGTTATGCCATCTCTCTTGAAATGATTAAAAATATATTTTCTAGTAAAAAGAATTTTTGAGATTGTTTCATAATATGAAACAGTACAGAAGGAGGCCATTCAGTCGATCGTGCCTGTGCCGGCTCTTTGAAAGAGCTATCCAGTTGGTTTCACTCCCCTGCTCTTTCCCCATAGCCCTGTAAATTTTTTCCCTTCAAGTATTTATCCAGTTCCCTTCTGTTTTCAGGCAGTGCATTCCAGATCATAACTTGCTACATAAAACCTCAATCCAACTAATCCCACATTCCCACTGTTTTCAAGTCTGGTGCAGTGCTAGACAAAGTACTGAGATGTAATAAAGTAAGATTGAGAATTTTGTTTCCTGTCTGGCCTGCTCAGGCATTTTGTCTTCCCTTCTGCACTGGTACCACATGTTTCTAGTGATCACTAACTTATTTGAATTTGGATTTACTGTTAAGTGGCAGTATTTGCTTTTTAAATTGGATTTAGTATGAAGATTGCTTAACTTAAAACTGTGTCCCATCCTTATCACTAGATTCAGTGTACATTTCTCTATATCCTTTTCCGATTTATGCCTTTTCTGCATTTGAGTGGGAAACAGAGGTCAGACTAGTTAGGAATGTGCTGCTATATTTCTTTCATACAGCTTACATTTTTTAAATGAACAATGCCTCTCGTTTGTCATGTGCTGAAGTTATTAGCACAGGATTTCCACAATTAGTTGATCTTTGTGATTTGACCCCAATCTTGTGGGAGGAAGCACGAACTGCACGTATACATTGTGTAGCCGTTTTATGATTTGTTTGTTCCCACACATGCTGTTGTCATATCATGGGTCAGAAAAGGATTGCGTAATTGTGAATTGGGTGATTTTGCTGGAGTGCTTTTAGCACCAAACCCGACGAGCCTGTCGACTGGAAGTTTGATAATGTTGAAATTTGAAGATGTAAGTGCCATTTCCAGCAGTTGGAACTGGCAATTAGTAGCTGTTAATCTAATATTGTTGTGGACACTAACAAAAAGAGGGGGTAGGAATTATTCAAATTAAAAATGGCCTATTTAGATCTATATTGGGCAAATTAGCTCTTTGAAAATGACTCATGCAGATTAGCGATCAAACAAAGCTTTGATTTTTATTTAATTTTGACAGAAGTCTTGGCCTGATTGAACTACTTCACCCCAGACCCACTCTGCCTCTAAATGTACTGATGATGAGCTTCACACCTCACTGCTCTTTTTTAGAATTTATTCTAGTTAGGGGACTAATGGAATAATAAATCCTTAAGAAAAGAATTTTTCAATGTTCATCCCTCAGCTAGTTTCAGATTTTCATCTGATTGCTTCTCCATTTTTGTTACAAACTGATTCATTCCAGTCGGTGTCTATTGATGTAGCAGAATCCCTGCCCATTTCATCAAAATTAGTTGGATTTTAGTCACATGTCTGATCAGTACATATAATTTGACTGAATCCATTTAATTGTTCATGTAAAGTGGTTCAAATCTAGTACTAAAGACAGAATACTCTTGGTCTGTTCTCACTATTCATCCCCTCTTGTGTAGTAGTGCATAATGAATGGTGGTCTTTGACTAACATATAATAGTATTTAGAATAATACTTGCATTTGTATTGTATCTTATTACTCTGAAACATCTCAAACAATTAGTTACTTTTGAAATGCAGTAACTGTTATTTAGGTAAATGCAACAGTCATTCTCCACCAGCAACATCCAAGAAACGCTAATGAGTTGAATGACTAATTAGTTCACTTTTTGTGATATCTTGTTGAGAGATTATTGTTGGCTAAATCTTTTCAGTAGTGCCGCTGAATCTTTATCATTCACCAGAACAACCATACAGGTTTTTGTGGGTTACTCCAGATATTTTTCTCTGGTTCGGTATCTTAGGCCATTCCTGTAGGTGATCCCTCACTTCTTATGAACCGAAGTGTGCCATTTACCTAACCAATATCTAGATAATTTGTGGTACATCCATGGGTTGAATATTCTGGTTTACTGGTTGTATCACGTGCCTTTACGTGATCTTCCTCAACTTTGGAAGGCAGTAGAATAAACTCTGTTAAGCCATGGCTAAGGCAATAAACTGCCAAAAAGTTTCTTACATGGTGAATGAATAAGTGAACAGTACCAATGACTCACTGTAGATTTACAGTAGCTGATGTCTTAACTATCCCTCCTCAGACCATAGAAAAATAGCAGTCGTGTTTTCTGCACTAATCCTCAGTGTGAACTGGGCCTAGTTCAGGATCCCTGACTCAACCTTGTGTGGTGATTTGTTGCTGACATTCCAAGTGGCAGCTGTGGCCTCCCTATGTATCTTTGATGGATGTAGATTGACAAATCAATTGGAACAAGACAGACTGATACATAATTTCAAAATGAGTTTGACTGGAACAAAGTATCTATCTTTTAAACACTTATAGAGCTGCTGGTCAAATAAAGTCAAACAAAACATTTTGTCCTGGCCAGCATTTGTCCCTCAACCAACACCACCAAAATGGATTATCTGGTAATTTTTCTCATTGCTATTTGTGGGACCTTGCTATGTGCAATTTGGCTGCATTACAAAAGTGACTACACTTAAAAAGTACTTCATTGGCCGTGAAGCACTTTGGGACGTCTTGAAGACGTGAAAGGTATTATATAAATGCAAGTTCATTTGACCTTGAATGACCTGGCCCTTCTGTCGGATACCTACCTCAATTATAGTCTGTTCTGGGGTTATTGTGCATCAAAAACAAGCTGGGCTATTTTCTCAGTATTCCTGGTTTTTGCCCCTGTAAGTATTGGGACAAAGAAAAAAAAGTCAATAAGATGATACATCATAAGCAGAAATAGGCAGGACCTATCAATACCTTATGCAAAGGACGTCACCTCTGACCGTGCAGCACTCCTTCTGCACTTTACTAGAATGCCATCCTTGAGCATGGGTTCAAACACAACACGATCTGTCCTAAAGTGAAATGGTACCAACTGAGCCAAGATGATGCATGAATTGCACATTTGGCAGTCAAACATGTACTAAAGTAATAGGTTCCAAGTCTGTCAGTTTGAGGTGTTAGTGTGGGAGTCCATGTCTCATTTATGTTGCTGGGGGAAGGTTTTTAGCAGCTCCAGGGGAGAGGGAGGGTAAATTAGAAGGTGAACCATACACTGTTTGATAACTCGTTAAAGAGTGACGATTAGAGGTCTAGAGAGAATGTACTCTGGGTGGGGGACTTCAATGTCCATCACCACGACTGACCGAGCCCTGAAGGACATTGCTGCCAGACTGGGCCTGTGGCAGGTGGTGAGCGAACCAACATGAGGGAAAAACCTACTAGACCTCGTCCTCACCAATCTACCTGTCGCAGATGCATCTGTCCGTGACAGTATTGGTAGGAATGACCACCGCACAGTCCTCGTGGAGACGAAGTCCCGTCTTCTCACTGTGGACACCATCCAACGTGTTTGGCACTATCGCCGTTCTAAATGGGATAGATTCAGAACAGATCTAGCAGCTCAAAACTGGGCATCCATGAGGCGCTGTGGGCCATCCGCAGCAGCAGAATTGTATTCCAGCAGAATCTGTAGCCTCATGGCCGGGCATTTTCCTCACTACCATTACCAACAAGCAAGGGGATCAACCCTGGTTCAATGAGGAGTGTAGAAGAGCATGCCAGGAGCAGCACCAGGCATACCTAAAAATGAGGTGCCAACCTGGTGAAGCTACAACTCAGGACTACATGCATGCTAAACAGCGGAAGCAACATGCTATAGACAGAGCTAAGCGATTCCACAACCAACGGATCAGATCAAAGCTCTGCAGTCCTGCCACATCCAGTCGTGAATGGTGGTAGACAATTAAACAACTAACGGGAGGAGGAGGCTCTGTAAACATCCCCACCCTCAATGATGGCAGAGTCCAGCACGTGAGTGCAAAAGACAAGGCTGAAGCGTTTGGGGAAAGGCCAATTTTGATGGTATTAGACAGGAACTTTCAGAAGTTGATTGGGAGAGTCTGTTGGCAGGCAAAGGGACGTCTGGTAAGTGGGAGGCTTTCAAAAGTGTGTTAACCAGGGTTCAGGGTAAGCACATTCCTTATAAAGTGAAGGGCAAGGCTGGTAGAAGTAGGGAACCTTGGTTGACTCGGGAGATTGTGGCCCTAGTCAAAAAGAAGAAGGAGGCATATGACCTGCATAGGCAGCTGGGATCAAGTGGATCCCTTGAAGAGTATAGAGATTGCCGGAGTAGAGTTAAGAGAGAAATCAGGAGGGCAAAAAGGGGACGTGAGATTGCTTTGGCAGATAAGGCAAAGGAGAATCCAAAGAGCTTCTACAAATACATAAAGGGCAAAAGAGTAACTAGGGAGAGAGTAGGGCCTCTTAAGGATCAACAAGGTCATCTATGTGCGGAACCACGAGATGGGTGAGATCCTAAATGAATATTTCACATTGGTATTTACGGTTGAGAAAGGCATGGATGTTAGGGAACTTGGGGAAATAAATAGTGATGTCTTGAGGAGTGTACATATTACAGAGAGGGAGGTGCTGGAAGTCTTAACGCGCATCAAGGTAGATAAATCTCCGGGACCTGATGAAATGTATCCCAGGACGTTATGGGAGGTTAGGGAGGAAATTGCGGGTCCCCTAGCAGAGATATTTGAATCATCGACAGCTACAGGTGAGGTGCCTGAAGATTGGAGGGTAGCAAATGTTGTGCCTTTGTTTAAGAAGGGCGGCAGGGAAAAGCCTGGGAACTACAGACCGGTGAGCCTGACATCTGTAGTGGGTAAGTTGTTAGAGGGTATTCTGAGAGACAGGATCTACAGGCATTTGGAGAGGCAGGGACTGATTAGGAACAGTCAGCATGGTTTTGTGAGAGGAGAATCATGTCTCACGAATTTGATTGAGTTTTTTGAAGGGGTAACCAAGAAGATAGATGAGGGCTGTGCAGTAGACGTGGTCTACGTGGACTTTAGCAAAGCCTTTGACAAGGTACCGCATGGTAGGTTGTTACATAAGGTTAAATCTCATGGGATCCAAGGTGAGGTAGCCAATTGGATACAAAATTGGATTGACGACAGAAGACAGAGGGTGGTTGTGGAGGGTTGTTTTTCAAACTGGAGGCCTGTGACCAGCGGTGTGCCTCAGGGATCGGTGCTGGGTCCGTTGTTATTTGTTATTTATATTAATGATTTGGATGAGAATTTAGGAGGCATGGTTAGTAAGTTTGCAGATGACGCCAAGATTGGTGGCATTGTGGACAGTGAAGAAGGTTATCTAGGATTGCAACGGGATCTTGATAAATTGGGCCGATGAATGGCAGATGGAGTTTAATTTAGATAAATGTGAGGTGATGCATTTTGGTAGATCGAATCGGGCCAGGACCTACTCCGTTAATGGTAGGGCGTTGGGGAGAGTTATAGAACAAAGAGATCTAGGAGTACAGGTTCATAGCTCCTTGAAAGTGGAGTCACAGGTGGATAGGGTGGTGAAGAAGGCATTCGGCATGCTTGGTTTCATTGGTCAGAACATTGAATACAGGAGTTGGGATATCTTGTTGAAGTTGTACAAGACATTAGTAAGGCCACACTTGGAATACTGTGTACAGTTCTGGTCACCCTATTATAGAAAGGATATTATTAAACTAGAAAGAGTGCAGAAAAGATTTACTAGGATGCTACCGGGACTTGATGGTTTGACTTATAGGGAGAGGTTGGATAGACTGAGACTTTTTCCCCTGGAGAGTAGGAGGTTGAGAGGTGATCTTATAGAAGTCTATAAAATAATGAGGGGCATAGATAAGGTAGATAGTCAAAATCTTTTCCCAAAGGTAGGGGAGTCTATAACGAGGGGGCATAGATTTAAGGTGAGAGGGGAGCGATACAAAAGGGTCCAGAGGGGCAATTTTTTCACTCAAAGGGTGGTGAGTGTCTGGAACGAGCTGCCAGAGGCAGTAGTAGAGGCGGGTACAATTTTGTCTTTTATAAAGCATTTGGACAGTTACATGGGTAAGATGGGTATAGAGGGATATGGGCCAAGTGCAGGCAATTGGGACTAGCTTAGTGGTATAAACTGGGCGACATGGACATGTTGGGCCGAAGGGCCTGTTTCCATGTTGTAAACTTCTATGATTCTATTCTAACCATCTTCAGCCAGAAGTGCCAAGTGGATGATCCATCTCTGCCTCCTCCCGATATCCCCACCATCACAGAAGCCAGTCTTCAGCCAATTCGATTCACTCCACGTGATATCAAGAAAAGGCTGAGTGCACTGGATAATGCAAAGGCTATGGGCCTCGACAACATCCCGGCTGTAGTGCTGAAGACTTGTACTCCAGAACTAGCCGCGCCATGAGCCAAACTGTTCCAGTACAGCTACAGCACTGGTATCTACCTGACAATGTGGAAAATTGCTCAGGCATGTCCTGTCCACAAAAAGCAAGACAAATCCAATCTGGCCAATTACCGCCCCATCAGTCTACTCTCATTCATCAGCAAAGTGATGGAAGGTGTCGTCGATAGTGCTATCAAGCGGCACTTACTCACCAATAACCTGCTCACCGATGCTCAGTTTGGGTTCCGCCAGGACCACTCGGCTCCAGACCTCATTACAGCCTTGGTCCAAACATGGACAAAAGAGCTGAATTCCAGAGGTGAGAGTGACTGCCCTCGACATCAAAGCGGCATTTGACCGAGTGTGGCACCTAGAAGCCCTAGTAAAATTGAAGTCATTGGGAATCGGGAATCGGAAATCTCTGCAGTGGCTGGTGTCATACCTAGCACAAAGGAAGATGGTAGTGGTTGTTGGAGGCCAATCATCTCAGCCCCAGGACATTGCTGCAGGAGTTCCTCTGGGCAGTGTACTCGGCTCAACCATCTTCAGCTGCTTCATCAACGACCTTCCCTCCATCATAAGGCCAGAAATGGGGATGTTCATTGAAGATTGCACAGTGTTCAGTTCCATTCACAACCCCTCAGATAATGAAGCAGTCCGTGCCCGCATGCAGCAAGACCTGGACAACATCCGGGATTGGGCTGATAAGTGGCAAGTAACATTCGTGCCAGGCAATGACCATCTCCAACAAGAGAGAGTCTAACCACCTCCCCTTGATATTCAACGGCATTACCATCGCCGAATCCCCCACCATCGACATCCTGGGGGTCACCATTGACCAGAAACTTAACTGGACCAGCCACATAAATACTGTGGCCACAAGAGCAGGTCAGAGGCTGGGTATTCTGTGACGAGTGACTCACCTGACTCCGCAAAGCCTTTCCACCACCTACAAGGCACAGGTCAGGAGTGTGATGGAATACTCTCCACTTGCCTGGATGTGTGCAGTTCCAACAATACTCAAGAAACTCGATACCATCCAGGACAAAGCAGCCCGCTTGATTGGCACCCCGTCCACCACCCTAAACATTCACTCCCTTCACCACCGGCTGCAGTGTGTACCATCCCAGGATGCACTGCAGCAACTCGCCAAGGCTTCTTCGACAGCACCTCCCAAGCCCGCGACTTCTACCACCTGGAAGGACAAGGACAAGGGCAGCAGGCACATGGGAACAACACCAAACACCGCCTGCACGTTCCCCTCCAAGTCACACACCATCCTGACTCGGAAATATATCGCCGTTCCTTCATCGTCGCTGGGTCAAAATCCTGGAACTCCCTATCTAACAACAGCACTGTGGGAGAACCTTCAGCGCATGGACTGCAGCAGTTCACCACCACCTCCTCAAGGGCAATTAGGGATGGGCAATAAATGCTGGCCTTGCCAGCGACGCCCACATCCCATGAACAAATTTTAAAAAAATAACCTGCCCACCCTCCAGATTGCGATGTTGCCTGACACAGAAGCTTGACACCTGCACGTGATGGCACAAATAAGATTGGGAGTTTATTGTGTAAGAGATTATGTTCCCAAATCAGTGTTCTGTATCATCCATAACTGTTAGAACATCTAACGTACTACACTGCATCTTAGTGTTTTTAATACACACGTCTGCTTAGTGTTCAAGTTAGGAGAAGGGGCGCCCCATTACATTTTCAGTATAGTGTTAAAATAATACGATTAACTACACATGATATGAAAAAATATGCAGCAGTATGCCACATTGAAAGGAAACGTATTGCAGTTATGAAGGACTGAATAGTTGTAAACTTGTATAATTTTTCATCTTTTCTGCGTGGCTGCTCTTTCAGTCAAACTGTACCTAACTGTCAAGGGCTACAGTTTGATTTTTTTGTAACAATTGTGGGGGCGGGGAAACAGATCATATATCTTAAAAATGTATCTAAAGAATATTTTAAATTTTGCTTTGGTTCCTGTGCGTTTTTCTAATAAAAGTTGAACGCATTAATGCTATTCTACCCAAAGGAACTGCAAAGAGGGCAAATGATGGATCCCTGAGACAATATGGATAACTTTAAATATAATTGTTTTATAAATAGCTCTACTGTTTAATATTTATGTTGAAGGGGGTGCAGTGCAAAATAATTCTGCATGCTCTAGTGGGATATCCTATATAGCCCGTAGAAACACGGAAATGTGTGAACTTGCAATATGAATGAGTGATGTTATGTCTTGAGGTGACATTGCTGTGGCCAATTACAAATTCTTTGTTTATTTCCAAACTGACTCTATTGATGATTAAATCTTAATATTTGCCTCTTTTGCTTTCAGGTTTTTAATGAAATTTACATGAATTTTGCACTCTGCTAGCCCTAGACTCTACTGTAACTGACACTCATTTTATATATTCTCTTCAATATACTGTCGACCGTTGATGAGCAAAGACTCTATCGTAAAGTGAAATGCCTTAAATTTAATGGGTGTAATCCAATCTGATCGTGTTCATTGCATTGAAATAATGCCGATTCACATTCTTCAAGATCTGCTGGTATCTGCACTGATGTACAATAAAACTGGATAAGCTGGCTTGCCAATAAGGACCCATTGGAAACTGCTTAAAGTGTGGAACTACAATATTTTTTTCAGATTGGTAGGACAGAAGTAATTGATAACAACAACTCTCATTTCCTAACTGGCAGTGTTGCCAGAAATTACTTGTGTTTTCAATGGAGAAGATGGCACGAGTGACCACAGCCCTGAGTGGCACAGCCATCACAGGGCGAACTATGTTCTGCCACCTTGATGCACCTGCCAATGCTATTAGCGTGTGTAGGGACGCTGCCCAGGTGGTAGTGGCTGGACGCAACATTTTCAAAATCTACTCTATAGAGGAGGAACAATTTGTGGAAAAGGCAAATCTCCGAGTGGGCCGCAAGCTCTCTCTGAACTTCAGCTGCGCTGATGTGGTCTGGCATCAGATGGATGACAACTTGCTGGCGACAGCAGCCACAAATGGAGCCGTGGTGACGTGGAATCTGGGCAAACCATCTCGCAACAAACAGGACCAGCTTTTCACTGAGCACAAGCGCACAGTCAATAAGGTGTGCTTCCACCCCACTGAGGTCCATATGCTGCTGAGTGGCTCCCAGGATGGCTACATGAAGTGCTTCGATCTCAGGAAGAGGGAATCTGTGAGCACCTTCTCTGGTAAAGGATATAGTTACCTATGTTCTTGTAAAGTCAGTGTGACCTGTTTAATTATAAAACCAGTATTCCTTTATTAGCAATTCATATTTTAAAATTTTAGTTGCATAATTTCTCATGTTTTGGAAAATCCTCCACTAAAATGAAAGTGTTTTATAAGTTAATTTCCTGTCTGTTAATGAGCTGTAGAAATAATAGCAGTGATGGCTAATAGGTTAAAGTTTCACTAAGTAGTATTTTCTCCCTCAATGGCCTGTCTCCCTGAAATATTATAGCAGAATATGTCTAAACTTGTCCCATTTGCTGTTTGAGTACTACAAAAACACACAATCTTTTCTAAGTGAAAAGTTAACTGCTTCTACATCTGAATGGTGAACAGCACCTGTTGCTGTTCTGAGTTCTCTGATAGTGAAGCATTGACAAAATTAAAATGCAAGTTTTTTCAGCTTGTGGTGCTGCCATCCAGTGTGGTGTGCCTTTAATACCTTTCTTTTAGAAAAGATTACTACTGATAAGTTTAATTGAAGCAGCCACTACTATTTATAGTAATTATCTGTTTACAAGATAATTATGGATGAAGGAGGTGATTCATTGCATCCATTCAGGAAGACTTCCACTATTCTATCCAGAAGTCCATTCCATGTATTGATCACTTTTTTGTGTGAAGAGAACTCTGATATCGGTCCCTATTTGCCTTTTATTAGTTTGGATCTGTGTTCCCTTGTCCCGTTGTCTGTTTCTGTACTTTAAAATGTTTCCATTTTATTGTGGAGAAAATTGGACTTTTGATAACATAGTTGTGTGGGAGGGAGAGGAAACTCAATTATCTAAACAGCTGTTGGAGCCCTTTTGTAGGTTGAATGAAAAAAATATATATTTACATTGTATTTTTGTCTTTTGAGGGTGAGGGATGTGACTGCTATAGAATAGAACATCCTTTTCTGCATTGAGTACCCAATCTTAGTACGTGCTGCCAGATTAATTACTGTGTGAATTAGATACAGAACAACCCCCTTTCCATGCCCCCCCCCCCAAACTCTGCTCCAACAATGTGTCTTAACCCACCCTAATGAGCATTAGGTTGATACTTTCCACATCTCACACCAGCTGTCCTCAGTACCTTTCTTAATAAGATTGCTGCTGAATTGTAGGTTGGTTTAGGCTGTAGCCCCACAAGCAGTAGGAACTATCAAATTTATTTAATGCAGAACACTTAGATGTTGCACAGAGAAGACGTTCATCTCATCAGCCTGAGCTGGATTCTGGTCTCCAAGGTAAAGGACGGGTGTTCTTAACCCACACATCGCCCCAGGACCCATATTTGTTTTTTATTTACCACTTTCATCCCCCCATGTCTCTGAAGGCATAACTCTTAATTAAGGTATGGATGCTGGCAGCTCTTTGGCACTTTACCCAATTGGCCATTCTTGGTCTTACTGAACAATGATGCTTGACTAGTTATTTGACTGCAGAAGGCAATACAATACACTACTAGCATGTGTTCAGAAATGACAACTGAACCTGATCCAGTCCTTGTTTGATGACCAAAACACTTGCACTGCCCAATAAAGGTCACTGGATAGAGTGGGAGCCCTTTTTGATTCCTTTCCCTCCCTCCTTCTTAGGGAAGGAGCACAGAAGCGACTGGACAATGATCTGGTTGCAGGGCAAAGACAAGCACATTTAAAATTGAATGAAAAGGTACTACAAAGTGCTTATAGAATCATAAAATGATACAGCACAGAAGGAGGCCATTCGGTCCATCGTGCCTATGCCTGCTCTTTGAAAGAGCTATCCAATTAGTCCCATTCCCCTACTCTCTTCCCATAGCCCTGCAAAATTTTCCCCTTCAAGTATTTATCCCTTCTGTTAACTTTCCAGTTATATAAATACAGCAAAACCCACACTTTGACACCATAAAACTTTTTAAAATCTCCTTGTCTTTAAGTAGTTAAATTGTTTACATCCTGGGATAGTTCCGTTTTGTATACAAGATGCCAGAAAACTATTCACCAAACTGAATGCTGTGTCTTTTGTCATTTAAAAATGAGTACCATTTACCAAATTAAGACCCTACCTGAAAAACTCCATAAAATTTTACTTGCAGTTTCGGGGGAAAATATTCGGGTACTGGGGGAAAATCAGTGGAAAGTACGCAAGATGTGGGCAGATCATCTATATATCTAAAAGTGAATAATTCCGTGTGTTCCACTTTCTAGTCTTCAGTAGATGTGTATGGATCTGCTGATCTCCAAGATCATTGCTAATTCTGCAGTATGGATAATATTCCTGAGGACTTTTGATCTCTTTAGATTTTAGTCTGTCAGTGAGTCATACTCATTGACTTAAATATTTGTGTTGCAATAAGTCCTACTAGATGTTAATTGCCATAACTATTGAGCCTATTTTGGTAATCTTGCGAGTGGAACTTTATCTTCTATAGGTCAGTCAGAAAGTGTCCGGGATGTCCAGTTCAGTGTAAGAGACTATTTCACATTTGCTGCCTCATTTGAAAATGGTAATGTTCAGCTCTGGGACATAAGACGGCCAGATAGATATGAGCGCATGTTTACAGCACATAATGGACCTGTCTTCTGCTGTGATTGGCACCCAGATGATAGGTGAGTACAGAGAGGCTCTTGCAACCTTCGGTATTTACGTTTAGAGTCCTGATAAGACTGACTTCTTTTGCCAAATTGAGAGTTCATCAAGGTGTAATTTGATCTTGGGTGATCTTGAAGTGAGCTATGGTATAACTTGGCTCATACCCATTGATGCCTGTCTACTATTTTGTATGTAGTATATACAAATCAGAGGGGGCATCATGCACAAAGGTTCAGTCACTGGTCTGAACACTCAAACTTTGCACAGGCACATAGAGCCACTCCTAAATTATTGCCGTGCCAAATTTAACCCACGTTATTTTTGCGTCAGACAAAAACTAGAAAGAAATTAATTGTCAAAATTTTATGAAAATATGCAATATTAAGCAATAAATTTTTTTTTGAAAATTGCAGGCTAATTGTGGAATATTTAACTTCAGCCCTGATTTATTGAGCAGGTCTTAATCAGTCAAATTTCCAACAAATATGTAATACCTTAAAGCATCTCCGTTCTTTTTGTTGTAACTGACCTGAATAACATCCATTGTTTTGTAAATTATTTTCCGCTACCCCTCTCTTGTTTTCTCCTAAGCTACGCAATGCTCTACCATGGCTAAGATGATGGGCAGGCAGCCTGTTTGCAAGCTTTTCGCAAAGCTGCTGTAAACGTAGCTACAGCAGGTGCACTGCAGTGTCCGGATGTTTTTCTTTTTTTCATATTTGCTTTCTGTACTCAACACCTGCTAATTAAACAGTTGAGACTGGAAACTCGGCATATGGGGAATCACAGGCAGCAGCCAGCGGGAAAGCTTAATACGCAGCTTCCGCCTGTGGAATTCTTTACCAGACCGTATCATCACTTAGGAACTAAAAAGGGAAGTGCTAATGCGAGAAGAAGCTGCATCCCATAAACATACAGTGGGGAAAATTGGCAGGCATGTCACTTCAATGGATCTTGTAGCAATTTGCAGCTATTCACAAAACAGGGGAGCCCTGGAGACAAGGAAAGGCTGAAGAAGATTGCGGTACAGATGGAGTAAATAAATTGGGAAGAGGCAGAGAAATTTTGCTAATAGTTAACTGAAATATTGTGACAGCGTCCTGCTAGGTGACAGCATATTGGAGCTTCAACACTTTGTGCCAGCTACGCGCAGCTTCTTTAAAGCTGAACTAAAAGACTGTGGAGGATCTTCAGAAATCCTCTGTGTCCTTCAGATGGACTGAACTAGATGCTGCCAGAGAGTTTAACTGCTCATGAGCAGCACCATTCAAGTTCAGTAAAATATATCTATAACTAGAGCCTAGGGAATGCTGCAAGCTGTATTGAATGGGCATTTATACCATTTTTGCACCTAATTTGACTACAGACCACGATGCAGTTGTTTACCCATCTTGTTAAACGTAGATTTTGCTGTACAAATCTCTTGAGCTTTTTAAAAATTAGAAAATAACTTGTGCAGTTGCCCCTAACTGCAATAATCTGATATGGAACACTTTGAGTCCCTTGTTAATAGAGTCATAGAAATGATAGCATAGGAGGCTAGTCTGCTTATCACACTAGTATTGGTGTTTGCTCTTCAGCTGGAGCTATCTACTCTAAATCCTATTTCCCTGTCCTTTCTCCATACACTTTTATATTTGTTTTCAAAAACTAATCCAATTCCTTTTTACATTGTTAGTCCCTGCCTCAACAGCCATTGTGGTAAGGCATTCCACGTTATAACCTCTGTGAAAACATAATCATAAGCAGAATTTATGCCCCTTGTTACTGATATTTACAACTTGTAGAAATACATTTACACCATCTACCCTCAATCTTTCATGATTTTGAAAACCTCTATTAGATCTTGGGGGAGTCACTCACCCTTCAATGTTCCAGTGAAACCAGCACCAATCTTTCAAGCCTTTCCTTCTAATTATGATCTCTAATTTCTGGCAATTATAATGAATCATTGCTGTACCATTTCCATGGCTCTAATTTCCTTCACATAGTGGTGTCCAGAATTGCGCACTCTCTTCCAAATGTGGTATAAGCAGCGTCTTTACAAATTCAACATCAACTCAATGACCTTATATATAAAATTCAGGATCCCATTTAGCTTTTTCTTTGCCCTTTCCACTGTACTCCCCTTTTATGTATCTGCACCCCTAAGATCTCTTTGTTCTTCAACTCTATTAAGAATCTTGCCATTTAAGGTATACTTCTGCTTGCTGTTCCTTTTCTCAAAATGCACTATTTTATATTTCTCTGCAGTGAATTGCATCTGCCATCTATCTACCCAATTTGCTAACCTGCCTATATCCTCCAGCATTCTTATTCATAATTGTCCATGTCCCCTAAGTATAAGTAGTATAAGCAAACTTCAGTATCATTCCTCTTGTGCCTGCGTGCAAAACAGTCATATAAATTGAAAATGAGGTTCTAGCACAACTCCCTGCGTACACCATTACTCACATTGGACTAAACTGAAAACGTGCTCTTACCCGTACTCTTGCTTTCTCTCCCATTTAATACCATGTGCCTTAATTAAAGGGGTCATGTAACACATTGTTCACACATAACATACATTGCTACAATGTTTTTGTTGAAATCTGATATGTACATCTGATTTATTCTGTTTTTAGAATAAATTTCTTTGGGGGTTGGGCATGTTGTATATAGGTCTTAGTAGTCACCATGAGTAAGTACTAAATGCGATATAATGTGTATTTTTTTGATTTCTCTCAGGGGCTGGTTAGCAACTGGAGGACGGGATAAAATGGTGAAAGTATGGGACATGACGACAAACAGGGCCAAGGAGATCTATTGTGTCCAGACTATTGCCTCCGTAGCGCGTGTGAAATGGCGGCCAGAAATGAAGTACCATCTAGCAACCTGCTCCATGATGGTAGATCACAACATTTATGTCTGGGACATTAGACGCCCATACATTCCATTTGCAATGTTTGAGGAGCACAAGGACGTCACCACAGGAATTGTGTGGCGTCATATTCACGATCCTTATTACCTCCTTTCAGGATCGAAAGACAGTACTCTGTACCAACACATGTTCAAGGATGCCAGCCGGCCTGTCGATCGTGCTAATCCTGAAGGATTGTGCTATGGGTTATTTGGAGACTTGGCTTTTGCAGGAAAAGATAGCTTGTTTGCTAGTGACTCGAATAGGAAAACCTATGGCGGAGACAGACGCTACCCCATTTTTTTCTTCAAGAAGCCAGATTTATCAGAGCAATTTGCAAATGTATCCAGTGCTCTTAATGTGTTTGAAACTGAACTGGGCAGCAACTCCATGGACTGGTTTGTCAACATGGCACAACAGTACATTCTGACTGGCCGGCCACTGGCTGAGCTCTGTGATCATAATGCCAAAATTGCTAAAAAATTGTATCGTTATCAGGTACTGTGATTACTTGGGTCAAAGATGGAAATATATATATTCCCCCAGCCCAAAAGTTAAAGGGGTAGAATTTCTGCAGGAGTTCTCTGATCTGCTGTGACTTCAGCGGACGACCAGGAGAAACGGTGTAAACAACCGTTTAGTGACACCTGCTGGAAATTGCATGTGTGCCAGTTGAGGACAAGTTTCCACCACAGTCAATTAGCCTACTGGCCATCATTTAACATTTGAAAAATAACCCCTTGGGGTACCGCGTTTGGTTGTTGGTGGGGGGGGGCGTGTGCAGGGGCTGCTGGCACACATGAAATTGCACCTCAAAATAAATCAAAGTCTTCAGCAGAGATCAGGGGAGAATTTTTGTTCGTGTATGTACAATATCAGTTATACATGGACTCTGCAGTTAACTGGAAAGTAAATGTGCTCTGATTCCAGTCATGACTGAGGGATGTCAAGTTATGTGACACGTGAACAGTAAATATGACTTGTATGCCCCCTCCCCCCCCCCCCTCCCAAAAAGGGTGCCTTGATAACTAATAAATGACAAAGCTCTGAGTGAGTTGTGGTCAGTCCTTGGAATGGGATTTAGATTATTTGATCAAGGCTGCTTGTCATATATTCTATTTGGGCTATATGTTAACTTAGAATAGTAAACATTGGGTACAGATATTTAAAATTTGAACTATATTGATATGCATAGTGAATAATGGTGCAGGTGACATTGCAGTGGACGTTCCCCCCCCCCCCCCTTAATGTAGTCTGTTCTCAATTATAACTGTCACTATGAAATAAAAACACTGGTTAGAATAATGTAGCTGAGATTAGGAACTCGGGGAGTTGTGGGGAGGGGGGTGGAATTGAATCTGTACCCCGATTCACTGTGCACTGTCAGTATTCCCGATGCATTGCACCGATGATACAATCGGGGTTTAACTTTGTTCCTGCTCTGCGTCTAGGTGGCTCAAACATGGACGATGCTGAGGATTGTGTACTCTAATCCAGGTGCTATTTCATCTGTGAACTTGAATCAAAGTATAGGCAAGAGTGGAGGCTTACCTCTTATGAACAGGTAAGAAAAGCAGAGGTAATTTTTAAAAATATAATTTATGCTCTAGATGTGGCATACTTTGGTAAAACCATATTTATGGCCCATAAATGGGTTTTATTAGTTGGCCTATCAGCAATACCATTTGGCCTTGGCTTTCTACCTTTTGTCCTACTTTGGCATAATTAATTTGTACACGTTGAATGTATGTTTGGTTACCTACTATAGGTATGGTTTTTCTTATTTTAATGTGTTACAATTTCCACATACAAAAGTCCCCTCCCTTCTTGAATTTCTCTCAGATCTGTTGAATATTTGAAGCTGTACAATTTCTTTCCATTTACTATAGTAGATAATCTAATAGATTCATGTTTTATTTTTCCTTCCCAGTTTTAAAGAGATCTCTGCAGCACTAAGCAATGAGACAAGGTTGGAGAGGGGGAAGGCTGAAAGTTGGCAAGAAATTAATCATTTAGATTCCTCAAACCCTTTGATTACTGCAAATGAAGGTACAGTAATACTTGATTTTTGCCTTGTTACTTTTTGTGCATACTTAATAGGACTCCAGTTAAAGTTTATCCAATTAAACTCATTAATGAAATATAGTACTGCAGTGTCAATGCTAGTGCTACTTGGCCTGTTCTGGTTTGAGTGCTAAAGGTTCTGATGAATGTACATTGTTATGGCATTGTTCAAAAAATTATGTAAGTCGATTTTACAGTGTCAAAGAGCAACGTATGTCCATCAATACACTGACAGTTTTTCAGTGATCTCTCTCGTGGTAGACTGTGAAATAATTCTAGTAAAGAACTCTGTGCTCACCACCCATCTCCACTATTACGAAATGTATTTTTCACTTGAAATAGTTTTATTTTTCCTCTCTCAAATTAGTTATCCATACACTGACAGGACAGATGGACATTCTGTTCACCGGTCTGTAACTGACCACTAAGGTGGCGAGTGCAGCTTAGCTTGACTTATTTTAAGTCTTTTTATTTTACCCCTTTCTTCCCCGTGAAGTGCCTTACACCTACTTCTGTTATATCCTATTGCTACCTAACCTTACATCTTGGGCACTAAAAATTGAGTGTCTTGTTTCTTGCAGCTTTGTGACCTCAATGGAAATACTGAAAGATAATGACACACATGCAACACATCACACTAGTTAGGATTTCTTCATCACAGGACAGTTTGGTTTAGTAATACCAAAAGAATTGCGTTATCTCGGTTCGTCTTCCTTTTTTTAAATTTTGGAGAAAGGATGTTCAGGACGTGAAATCTCTGCCCATTGGCAGGTAAACAACACCAGTGTAAAACCTTAGCTGTCTACTCCCCCACTTCTATCCCAATCAAAATAAGGTTGGAACTCAACAGCAGGGGAGTGAAAGGTAGAAGCTGTGCCCCCTCCCTCCCACACTCCTTGTACCGTATGTTAGTGCTATAATAATCAGCCACCATTGCCATCTTGGTTTAGTGTTCCTCTTGATAGTTTGTGATTTCTTGTATGCGGTGGGTTAAATGTTATTGTGAGCAAAGTTCTCACTTTATATAGATTTATCTATCGATTTTCATTATCTATCTATCTATCTCTGATATTTTCCTTCTGACATACCACAGAGAATGAGGAGACAGAAGGTAGTGATGTGCCTGCCGATTACCTATTTGGGGATGTGGAAGGAGATGAAGATGACCTTTACATGGTGGACCATGAAAATGCTCCTGGTGAGAATTTGTTCACATACCTATTAGAAATTGCCTCTGTTATCACTTGCATAGTGAAGACTGACTGTATTAAGTCTTCTAGCCATTAGAGAGCCCACCCGCTGGTACAAATGGAAGTCATTATTTAACTATTGTGTGTAAACAAAAGTTAGATCTATTTCTGGTGCCAAATGCTCTACGGTGATTAAAGAAAATGAATGGTAGCTAAGATTAAATGGCGGCGAGAAGATACTTGGTACTAAATTGTTTAGTCATCTTGGATTCTTAGAGATGTCCAGAATGTCCTGTCACAATGAGAGCTGCCTACTTACTGTTTGTGTCAACAGAGTGGCTGCTCACCACAAAGGAGACCCAACATGGCTGATCTTCAGCAGGCTGATAACCAATGTTAAACCTGGTAGTTTCTCTCAATGATGTAGGAAAATTTTTAAACCATGCGTGGAATGTATTGTACCCTGAAAGTACTCCCTCCACCCCCCACCCCCCCCCCCCCCCGATAACTTAAAAAATTACTGATGGAAACAATGACCCTTAGGATTTGCATATTCCAATGCTTTAACGTGGTCCTCACAGTTAGTTATTTACATGCAAAGTTTGCTAGCATACAAATTAAAAATTTCTTATAGTTTCTATCTGACTTACATACAAACACTAATGCTGAGTATGCAAATTCATGCTTTGGGCTCACACTGTATGCTGGTCAGAATGACAGAGCTTTCCCATGTTCCATCTGAAGGTGAAAAGCCTCATGGGTCACAGAGTCTGGGTAAGCATTGCCATCATTTGACTACTATGTACAAGTCCACATGTAGCCAACAACTACATGTGGACTTGTACATAGTAGTCAAATGATGGCAATGCTTACCCAGGGGGGGTTTAAACTAACTTGGCAGGGGGATGGGATACAGAGTGGAGCTACAATAGGGGGTGATGTGCAGCCAAATATTGAGGAAAAAAACAAGTCAGCTTGGAAGACAGGGCAAATATGTAAGAGCAAGGCTGGATGGCATCTATTTTAATGCAAGGAGTCTTGCAAATAAGGTGGATGAACTGAAGATGTTGATAAACACATGGGAGTATGATATTGTTGCTGTCACAGAGACATGGTTGAGGGAGGGGCAAGACTGGCAGCTCAATATTCCGGGGTACAGAATCTTCAGGCGAGACAGAGGGGGAGGTATAAGAGGGGGGGTCGCAATATTAATTAAAGAATCAATTACTGCCATAAGGAGGGATGATATATTAGCAGGTTCCTCAAATGAGGCCATATGGGTGGAGCTTAAAAACAAAAAGGGGGCAAGCACTTTGATGGGAGTGTACTATAGACCCCCAAACAGTCAGGGGGAGATAGAGGAACAGATATGTAGGCAAATCTCAGAAAATTGTGCAAATAATAGGGTAATAATAGTGGGGGATTTCAACTTCCCCAATATTAACTGGGATACTCAGAGTGTAAAAGGCTTAGAGGGTACAAAATTCTTAACGTGCATCCAGGAGAGCTTTTTGAGCCAGCATGTAGAAAGTCCTACAAGAGAGGGGGCGGTACTGGACCTAATTCTAGGGAATGTGGCCGGCCAAGTGGAAGAAGTGCTAGTAGGTGAGCACTTTGGTGACAGTGACCATAATTCGGTGAGATTTAAGGTGGTCATGGAAAAGGACAGGGAGGGGCCGGAAATAAAGGTTCTAAATTGGGGGAAGGCCGATTTTAATAGGATAAGGCAGGATCTGGCCAAAATGGACTGGGATCAGCTGCTTGTAGGAAAATCCGCATCGGAGCAATGGGAGTCTTTCAGAAGGGAGATTGAGACCATACAATGGCAACATGTTCCCGTAAAGGTCAAGGGTGGTTCCAAGAACTCCAGGGAACCTTGGATGTCAGGGGATATACGAGAATGGATTAGGAAAAAAAGGAGGGCTTTTGGCAGATACAAAAGGCTAAAGACGGAGGAAGCCCTAGAGGAGTACAAAAAGTGCAGGGGGATACTTAAAAAGGAAATTAGGAGATCAAGGAGGGGCCATGAAAAAACACTGGCGAGCAAAATAAAGGAAAATCCTAAGATGTTTTATAAGTATATTAAGGGTAAGAGGATAACTAGGGAAAAAATAGGGCCCATTAGGGACAAAACTGGCAATCTGTGTGTGGAGCCGGAAGATGTAGGAGGGGTTCTAAATGAATTTTTTGCATCTGTTTTCAATATGGAGAAGGACGACGTCGACATAGAAATACGACAGGGGGACTGTGATATACTCGAACATATTAACATCGAGCGGGAGGAGGTATTGGCGGTTTTAGCAGGCCTAAAAATGGATAAATCCCCAGGCCCGGACGAAATGTATCCCAGGCTACTGTGTGAGGCAAAGGAGGAGATTGCGGGGGCTCTAACACATATATTCAGAACCTCTCTGGCCACAGGGGATGTGCCAGAGGACTGGAGAACCGCTAATGTAGTACCATTATTCAAGAAGGGGAGTAGGGAAAAACCGGGGAACTACAGGCCAGTGAGCCTAACATCAGTGGTAGGAAAATTATTGGAAAAAATTCTGAAGGACAAAATTAGTCTCCACTTGGAGAAGCAAGGATTAATCAGGGATAGTCAACATGGCTTTGTCAAGGGAAGATCATGTCTGACTAATTTGATTGAATTTTTTGAGGGGGTGACTTGGCGCGTGGATGAGGGTAACGCAGTGGATGTGGTATACATGGATTTCAGTAAGGCCTTCGATAAAGTCCCGCACAGGAGACTGGTCAAGAAGGTACGAGCCCATGGAATCCAGGGTGCCTTGGCACTTTGGATACAAAACTGGCTTAGTGGCAGAAGGCCAAGGCAGAGGGTGATGGTCGAAGGTTGTTTTTGTGACTGGAAGCCTGTGGCCAGTGGGGTACCACAGGGATCTGTGCTGGGGCCCTTGCTGTTTGTGGTCTACATTAACGACTTGGATATGAATGTAAAAGGTATGATCAGTAAGTTCGCTGATGATACAAAGATTGGTAGGGTGGTAAATAGCGAGGAGGATAGCCTCAGTCTGCAGGACGATATAGATGGGTTGGTCAGATGGGCGGAACAGTGGCAAATGGAATTTAACCCGGAAAAGTGCGAGGTGATGCACTTTGGAGGGACTAACAAGGCAAGGGAATATACAATGAATGGGAAGACCCTAGGCAAGACAGAGGGTCAGAGGGATCTTGGTGTGCAAGTTCACAGATCCCTGAAGGCGGCGGAACAGGTAGATAAGGTGGTAAAGAAGGCATATGGGATACTTGCCTTTATTAGCCGAGGCATAGAATATAAGAGCAAGGAGGTTATGATGGAGCTGTATAAAACACTGGTTAGGCCACAGCTGGAGTACTGTGTGCAGTTCTGGTCGCCGCACTACAGGAAGGATGTGATCGCTTTGGAGAGGGTGCAGAGGAGATTCACCAGGATGTTACCAGGGCTGGAGCGCTTCAGCTATGAAGAGAGACTGGGAAGATTGGGTTTGTTTTCCTTGGAGCAGAGGAGGCTGAGGGGGGACATGATTGAGGTGTACAAAATTATGAGGGGCATAGATAGGATGGATACTAAGGAGCTTTTTCCCTTCGTTGAGGGTTCTATAACAAGGGGGCATAGATTCAAGGTAAAAGGCAGGAGGTTTAGAGGGGATTTGAGAAAGAACTTTTTCACCCAGAGGGTGGTTGGAGTCTGGAACTCGCTGCCTGAGAGGGTTGTGGAGGCAGGAACCCTCACAACATTCAAGAAGCATTTGGATGAGCACTTGAAATGCCATAGCATACAAGGCTACGAACCAAATGCTGGAATATGGGATTAGATTAGACTGGGCTTGATGGCCGGCGCGGACACGATGGGCCGAAGGGCCTCTATCCGTGCTGTATGACTCTATGACTCTAACATTTGTAAACCATTTTGAAAATAATTTTCCTCTTGACAAATTACTGCTATATGCTTTGGGACATTTTTACTTGCCAATTTTCACTCCTGGCTTACTTTTCTGAAGGTGTTGACTCCTTGCTGGAGTAAGGTTCCACTGACACCCTCTTGTACCACATTCTAGTGATTATTATTCACGCGTGAACTTTGTGAGTGTTTGGAGGCTATTCGATCAAGAAGGCATCACAGCCAAGTTTGATCCAGTCCTCACCTCACCTTTACACACACATTTTCATCGAGGGGATTGTTTTGTAGTGATCAGGAATGGGAATCTCAGACAGTTTTCCCCTTCCTAACCCAGGGCCCTGAGGCTAATTGTACTGCCTCTATCGCCTTGTCACCCGCACTGCGATGAGCTAGCTCAGCACAGAACTGGGCGTGAAGCTGAGTCTATGCATTTTAAGTTAATTTGTTGTATATGAAGTGCTTTGAAGCATTTGAGAGAGTATTAATAGGTCCTATATGAATGCAAGTTTAAGAACTTCCTGTCTATATGGTGTAGTTACTCACTTCTCTTGTCTCACCCCATCACTTTTGGTTCCCTCCCTTGTGCCATGCAGCATTACTTGACTAAGTGGCCAAGCTGCTGCTGCTTCTCAATTCTGTCAGTGCTGCTGTGAATTTGTAAATAAAACCAAACTGGTCCAACAATTCTTGTTCCCCATTTAATGTGAATTCAAAAATGGGGGTAATTTTACAAATTGGTGCTGCCGATGACCAACCTTGCCCACCAGCAGGGAACATCAGAATTTCAGGCACAATTTTTCAGATTATTACAATGAATGGTCATAAAAATCGCAACCAGTGCACACCCAAATTTCTGATTTGCACCGCTTGTGAGGCTCTGCACTGGCAGCGCGGACTCTCAAAATTACCCCTTTTTATGTCTGTATGTGTAAAAGTGCTGTTTTAGAATTTCAATTGTCTTGTTTCTTTTAAACAATGCCAAAAATTCCTTATATAGTGCCTCCTGTTTGTTAGCAGAAGAACACGAGTACATTTTGCCTCAGGAAGCGTTTCAACTGCGTCACGAAATTATTGATAACCCTTCTGCTCCAGACCATCTTCAGGATAAAGTGGATTCTCCGCATGTCAGTGGAAACGAAGCGGAGACTGTGTGCTTGACCCCAATTGAATCCTTTTCCCTCATGTCAATCTCTCAGCCTCTCTATGATGCCTATCTGCCCACTGATTACTTTAATTCCCTTGTTAAAGACATGCTGCATTACTATGCAGAGCAGGGAGATGTACAGATGGCTGTATCAGTCCTCATTGTACTCGGTGACCGTATACGGAAAGAAATTGATGAACAGACACAGGTAAGTGTACGTTGGAATAAACCGTGTTTTCTGCCAATTTCAGTGTTAAGCAAAGAAGGGAATACTGCTCTCGGATCATGGGGGTGGGAGCCTTTTTTATGCATAAGATTTGGGAATAGAGTTCATGATAGTCACTTCATTTCTAATGGGTCTGGGTCAGTGATGGCCATGAGAGAGAAGATTTCTGTCTCATTTCATCGAAATAGTATTGAAACTAGAGTTGCATTGTCCTCCATCAAATGAAAAATTGGAATCGCTTTAATGAAACGATCCCCATTGTGTACCAAGGTTTCCTCTTCATCCTAATACTTCATCTAAATATCATGACATTTGCTTGTAGCTGTTCTGTGATGTGAAACTTGTGTGGATTACTGAAGATCATCAAAATTCCTGAAATTATAATTACAATATCTTTAAATGACAAGTCAAACCTTTTTTTCTACTATTTATGTAATGTTAGTCAATCTATTTGAATTGGATGCTGCTTCATTTGCATTCTGCACCAGTGATCTTGATTTTAATCAAAAGTCGAGAAGATATGGTAATAAATCAGTTTCCATTGTTTGAATGTTGGGTATTTTTTTCTGAAAGGGGTCCAAATGCTGATGGCTAATTTTCATATATCAGATCAGTGATCTTTACCATTTAAATTTTAACTGGGGACAATATGGTTACTTATATGCTATGAAGTTGTAATCTAAAAATATCCAGCATCCTGGTGGTACACAACATTGGGTGCCATTGACCATACAACAAAGATTCATGCATGCAACTTTCCCACTCAGTGAGTGGACTTCACAACATATACTTCAGTGCTGAGGTTATGAGGGAGGAGTTACTGAGTTACAAATAATTCAGCTGCCTCGTACTGTTGAATTCAATAGCTCCTCCACCCAGATCCCCATGATTGATTTTATGAGAATGCAACATTTAAATTTGTTTTAGTTGAATGTAAAAAATGATAATTGTAAATTTAAGTTTGTGTGCCCTCCTATTCAATTCCTGTCTCTGCAGCTCATAGTTTCACCCCCAACCCATTTGTGTTCTTTTGCAACATGCCACACTTAGTTCACCACCCCATTCAGCCCTACACCCATGTTGACCCCTTTTCCTGCCATTCTTGGTTTGAGTCCCACCTGGACATGCCCACATTCTTCCCTTTGCTCCACCAGATGTCCTCCACCACAGCACCCAAGGCTGTCTTTCCTGGAGCAGCAACTGCTGCTAATATGTTGTCTGCCACCCTTCCAGGTCCCATGATTTATTTGCTGAGATCTCCTATAGCCTTTGCACCAAGCCACTTCTCATCCATAACAACTTCAGCTCCACAAAATCCTAGTTTTTTCTCTTCCTATTTCTTTAGTCTCCTATCCTTATTTAACCTTGCCCAACACACACAGACACTCCTACACCCTTGGCCGTTTGGTGTCATCATGTATGGACGCTGCCACTTCTGAAATTTCAGTAAGTGATTTGAATCAGCCATTTCTGATTATAATCCCTTTCTGTGCTACACCTTCCTGCCCACTGCCACCTTCTGATCCATTTCAGTCCCTGCCTTGTCAGACTTGTCTGTCTGACATCAAGTTGTGGATGAGCTGGAACTTTTTTTTAGCTGAACATTGGGATAACTGAATACATCTTGTTTGGCTGCTGCCAAAAACTCTGTAGCTTTGCCCTTGATTGCATCCCTCTCCCCAGCTACATAAATCAGGCTCAATCAGATAGTGTCCAACCTTCCTGATGAGCTGAGCTTCCATTCCCAAATCATATTCATAACAAAGTCTCTTAATACCAGCTCTGCCTCTACCTCATTCCCACAGCCCTGGAACCCTTAGCCATGTTTTTGTTACCTCAAGACTCAACTCCTCTTGCTCCTGAGCTCCACCCTACACAAACTCCATTCATCCAAAATCTGCCACTTGCACCCTGGATGCTTACCCATCACTTGTCCTCACTGGCCTCTGCTGCTCCCTGTCCTACAATGCACTAAATTCACAATTTTTTCTTTAGTTTACACATCTCTTCATGGCCTTGTCCCACCCTACTTGTCACCTCCTCTAGCCCTATGTCTTAGCAATCCTATTCAATCCTCCAACTCTGACCTCATGTGCATTCTTGCCTCCCCTGTACCATCACTCCTCCATTGGTGACAGCCTTTAGCCATCTTGGCCTTACTCTTTGAAACTCCTTCCCTAAGCTACTTTCCTAATTTAAAATTTATTCTCAACCTATCCTTTCTGCTATGCTTTTGGTTCTCCCTCCTAATGCTTCTGTTGTTGCTCACTGTCTGCTCTCTTTGTGTAGCATTTTGGGATGTTTTATTGCAAAAATACAAGTTGTTGACTAAACCTATTTGGGAAATATTGACCATCTCACTGAATATTTAGAACTTTCCCTTTTATTCTTTGTTGCCAGGAACACTGGTACACATCATACGTCGATCTCCTACAGCGTTTCAAACTGTGGAACGTCTCAAATGAGGTGATCAAGCTGAGCACATGCAGCTCCATCAATTGTTTTAACCAGGCATCAACCACCCTTCACATCAACTGCAGCAACTGTAAACGGCCAATGAGCAGCAAGGGCTGGATCTGTGATAGGTGGGCTGTGTCTTGTAATAACTGCTTTTGGAGTAAAGCTGGAAGAGTGCAGTGCCTCTGCTGATAGTACAGCTAGAATCCCAATGATTAAA
Source organism: Heptranchias perlo (assembly GCF_035084215.1). Lineage (NCBI taxonomy): Eukaryota > Metazoa > Chordata > Chondrichthyes > Hexanchiformes > Hexanchidae > Heptranchias > Heptranchias perlo. Next base: position 38,254,041 of record NC_090346.1, on the reverse strand, counting down.
TTCTATTGGGGGCAAGCTGGAAATGTTTGAACTTATCACTCGTAGAAAATTGCTTTCTGACTGAACCCAACAAACCCATTTTTAATACTGAAAGTAATTTGGCATAGTGTTATTTTTCATTCTTCAGCTTTGCTATTCTTTTCTGTCTAGGAAAGATCGGGAGAGTCCTTGGCTGTCATGTTACAGCATCTTAAGATCTACTCCTTTTGTTGAGTTTTCTGCAGTTCTTTCCACCACATGCAAGTTACTGATGCAGTACAGGCAACTTTAGGTTTTATTGAGAAACCTCGGTTACAGGCCAAGGTTCAAAATGTAGAACATCACTAATCTTTGGGTGGGGGTGGGGGGGAGAAATAGAACATGAGAAAAATCAAGTAATATCTGGTTGGACAGTGGTGATGGTAGTGTTGGATTCTCTGTTCCTTAAGATTATAAGGGCAGATTCTGTGATCCAGGGAGCGCAGCTCAGATGAGTGCCGGTCTGTAGCTAGTCATTTTCCATCTAATGTACTGAAAAGCGCTCCCTGTGAGGGCCTGATCATAGAATTAGCCCCATAGTGTCATCCATCTCTTTTCCTTCCACCACTTTGGGCAACCAGGAAAAGTTGGTATGTACAGTGTAACCAGATCCAAGTCCATAATTGGTGGGCTAGCACCAGAAGGACAACCACGAAAGCTTCCAGATCGTTACTGATTCACTTTTGTCCTTCAAGCAAGGGATCTGCTATCCCTACCTGGTCTGGCCTTCATGTGACTCCAGTCCCACATTACCTGGTTGACTCTTAATGCCCTCTGAAGTGGATTAGCAAGCTGCCCAGTTGTAAACAATTGTTACAAAGTTCAGTGGTTCATGGACGATGTCCACCACCACATTCTCTGGGTAACTAGCGATGGACCATAAATGCGATGTCACCCACATCCTGAGAACTAATCAAAAAAAAGTCCATAAAGGTGAATTATTCCACTTTGTCAGAGTTCTCATTCTTAGAATCATATGTTATAGCACGGAAGGAGGCCATTTAGCCCATCGAGTCCATGCTGGCTCTCTGCTCGAGCAGTCCAGCTAGTCCCACGCCCCTGCCCTATCCCTGTAGCTCTGCATATTTTTTCGTTTCAAGTACTTATCCAGTTCCCTTTTGAAGGCCATGATTGAATCTGCCTCCACCACTCCTTCGGGCAGTGCATTCCCGATCCCAAGAAGAAAGTTTTTCCTCATGTCACCTTTTGGTTCTTTTGTCTATCACCTTAAATCTATGCCCTCTGGTTCTTGACCCTTCTGCCAATGGGAACAGTTTCTTTCTATCTCGACCCTTCATGATTTTGAATACCTCTATCAAATCTCCTCTCAACCTTCTCTGTTCCAATTCCAAGGAGAACAACCCCAGCTTCTCCAGTCTATCCACGTAATTGAAGTCCCTCATCCCTGGAATCATTCTAATAAATCTCCCCGGCACCCTCTAAGGTCCGCACATCCCTCCTAAAGTGCGGTGCCCAGAACTGGACACAATATTCCAGTTGTGGCCGAACCAGTCTTTGACCCTAAACTATACAAACTAGGTATTTACAAGTTGAAATTACAATATGATCATGAGCTGACTGAGTGGATCTACACATTTCCTAATAAGATCCTTATGCTAAATATCTATCTTTAGTGAGAAGAATGAATATGGCTTTGCAAATATATATTTTAAGATGGCTTTGTTCTTGCCTGAATGAACAAGGTGCACTGGGTTTTTCTTTTTCTGGCTGCATATCGACCTTTTGTAATGTGGAGTTAAGTACATTCCATTAAATAATGATGATAGAAATACATTTAGAAGTAATTACTGTTTAATGTTCACTAAAATCTGGAAATAAAGCTGTTACAGTAAACATACTGGCCTTGAAATTCTATAGGTCATTTACACTGTTTCTCATGGGGTTCCACAGGTTTCTTGCCAAAGTTACAGTGGGAGAGTGCCTGTAGAATTTCAGGGCCACTATGTAGAACCAATGTTGGAAGAGTAATGTTTTAATGTAACTGCCAGTATTATCTGCGCTCTAACCTGCTGTTGCATGTTTTTCTTTGTGTTTTAGATGCCGCCAGTGTGCTAGCATGTGTGCTGTTTGCCATCAAGTTGTTAAAGGGCTGTTTGTTTGGTGCCAGGGATGTAGCCATGGTGGACACTTGCAGCACATCATGAACTGGTTAAGGACTAGTTCCCACTGCCCAGCTGGATGTGGGCACCTCTGTGAATATACCTGAGAAAGCTGTGCTTAAAAACTCAGTGACATCCAACAAGCACTGGCTGACTAATAACTGCTGAAGTCCTCCTTGATGTGGGCATCGCTGTAACTGTTCCGGAGATGTTTTAAAATATATGCTGCAGATACCAAAAAAATGGGCTAAAGTTGGGTGCAGTCAGTGAAAGTTGACTCATTCACCATGAAAATCTTTAGCTAAATTCAAATAGTGGAAAATATGATGACTGACAATTGGCTGAAGTGTTTTGGTTTGAAGTTTTTTTTCACGTTATAATTGTTTTCTGTCCCCTCAGCATTATCAAGAATCAATTACCAAAAGGGATATGCTATGAATACAACTTATTGCATAAAGCAAATCAGTGACTTGCTTGTGAAAACATTATTGATAGTGAAATGTTGGCTTGCTTTCCAGTTGGCGAGAGGTACTGAAATATGTCTCCCACAGGTTCAAAGCCACAAACTAATATATCAAGATGCTAATTACAGCGAAGGGCACTGATCCCACTTTGGTTTCAGAGAGTGGGTAGGATGCCACTTATCGTGGGTCAAAAGGCCTAACGGGACTTTCAGACTAACCACATGTCCAAGCAGCTGGATGTTTGTGTGCAGAATACTTTTGAGATTTGTTTGCACACACATAGATACTTGACGGAACACAGCTGAAGCAGTTCCAATCTTATCTTCAAAAAGTAAGCATTTTGCTTAAGCTTTTATTAGAGGCTTATATGGATGTTCAGTATCATTCACATCAGTGATAGAATACCAATTTTATTAGCAGTCAGAAGTGGGTTATTCACTGCCTTCTGTATAGTATGCACTTTGTGCACAAAACTGTCCATCAAGTTCAAGTAAAACATCAGTGTGTTAATGTTCTGGACTTTTTTTTTGTTGTTGAAGGGACCAGAGCAGGTGGGAAATTTATTTAGGTGTTATTTCTAATTTAATGTCGGGTGATATTTAGGACCCACGGAGCGGATCATGTGGCAATGTAATAGGCATCAACAACCATTCTGCAAACTTCCCATTCAGCTTTGCAAGCGGAGTTTTAAAAATAAAGCATAGAATGTTGCTTATTTTAATTAGCAATCTGTGTGAGAGAATTTAAAAATGTTCTGGTTTAAGTAGGCTCTGATCATCAGTCAGTGTGCTCATTGTAAAGAGCAAGTGTACAACATATTAAACTTGTGGTTACAAAGCACCTACCTGTAGCTAATAATTTTCTGGAAGGTACAATTCCCCAATTGGCAAGAACCTCAGCAGCATTCCAGCAATCGCTTCAACCAAAGCAATATCCTAGACCTGAAGTGGGGCAGAATATGCATTGTGAATTCAGCCAAATGACAGTTACCATCCAATCTTGCTGCCTCATTTAGAAAATCCAATAAAAAATTCATAAAATAACCAAGTTGAATTTGCAGAGTGTAGGCAAAGCAAATGTCACATTCTTTTTCTTCGTCGTCTGCCATTGCAGTGGGATGAAGTGGAACTTTTTTTTAAAACAGGAGTCCCATTTCTGAATCATAATCAAAATAATGACATTTAGTGAAAAGTACTCTTAACCTCAATTGCATAGGTGACTTGGTGGTTATCCATTAGCTTTTGTTTGAAGCTTTATTGCGAATACTTAATAGAATATTGCAGTGTCTGTAGGTTACATTCCACAGATAGGAAGACCTCGACCCATGGACGGATGTACAATTTATGTGAAATTGTAATGAAATAAAGACTTTATTTAACTTGCTTTCCTTTTTTGTTAAGAATTTTTACAATGGAGCTCTCCTGCATGGTATCTGGTTGAATTTGAGGTTGCAGCAGAAACTGAAGGTTCATAAAATAAAGTCTTCCTTACACTTGTATTATAAACATATCATTTATATTGTTTGTTATATTTCTTAAGACTAGAGTATTTTTAAAAATATTTATATAGAGTTTATTTTACATTGTGATTTCTGAATCCTTCCAGAAGTAACAATACACTGCTGTAAAAACGCTTTAAATAAATATATTGGCTGCTGTGATTTTTCTCACTGTGTTTCATTCATTCTCCAACCCACCACACGAAGAAAATTCTCCTCTGGACCATTATTTCACATTAAAGTTTTCCTCTTTGACCAAGCTTTTGGTTGCCAGCCCTAATGTCTCCTTTGGCTTGGTGTCAATTTTTTGTCTATTTACGCTGCTGTCAAATGCTTTAGGACATTTTACTAGAATAAAGGCATTATATAAACATGTCGTTGTTATCCTCATGTAAAGAAGATAAACTGAAGGGATTTATCCACAGTAGGTGGGTGAGATTAAACAATTTAGAGAATCTGATCCTGGATACTCAGGATGACTACCAATTGACATGTTTTGGTGTAGGATCAGGGCCTGTTCACAGCACATATTGGGGGGGGCGGGGGGGCGGTGTCAAGATTGCAGCTGCACAATCAATCAGGGTAATTACATCCCCACAGCCAGTCTTATGCACCCATCTCCTGAGCGCCTCTGCCAGGGTGGATGTCCCAAAGCTAGGAATAAGCAAACTGATTACAGCACAGAAGGAGGCCATTCAGCCCATTGCTGGCTGTCCCATTCCTTAATTTTTAAAAAAAATTATCCAGTTTCCATTTAATAGCCATTATGGATTCTGTTCCTGGTAGCATAATCCATGTCCTAACAACATCTCTCCCATTAAATTTATGGCCTCTAGTTAACTCGGTTTTTCCTGGAAATACTTTTTCCTGATTATCTCATCAAATTTTGAATACTTCAATCAGATCTTAACTTTTTTTCTTCTAATAGCCTCACTTTCTCTGGTCTGTCTCAACTAAGGTCTCTCAATCATGGTTTTATCTTAAATCTCTGCACCCTCTCCATGGCGTTGACATCCTTCCTAAAGTTGCTAAAAACTAGGCATACTAGTCTAATAATGATTTGTCTAAATTTAGCTCTACCTCTGCTTTAGTGCTCTATGCCCTGATTTTAAAAAAATACATTCTTTTAAAACAGCTAAGCAACTTGTCCTCTCATCTTTAAAGATGTGTATCTAATCCTGTAATTTTCTTAAGTTTTGCCATTTAGTGTAGAGGTCCCATCCTTGTTTTTCTTTCCAATTTGAGTTAGTCTTTTAATTATCTAAATTTGTAGTCAAGTACCTTTATCTTTGTGCCCATGCTGTTCCAATTTTTATATCAAGCCTAATTGTTAAGGTTGATGTGTGTTTCCTACATATTGCCCTGCTTTACCTGCCCCTCTTAATTTCCTAGAATTAGATCCAGCACTACCTCTGGCACTAAAAATCTGATCTAGAAAGCAGTCCTGGACCCATCTTTGCTACTTGCATTATTTTTATCCAGTCTATCTTTAGCTAATTAAATCCATTATGTCCCTGTGTACAGTTCACTTTTCTATTTCCTTACCACTGTTTGGCAGCCTTTAATATTTTTCCTAATAGAGTACCACTTCCTTTCATATTCTTTAGCTTTAACCAAAAGGAATTAGCTCTTGCACTATTCCCTATATCATTCCCCTGTCCTACTGCTGTAATGAAATCTTTGAATAACATTGCTAGTGGTTTTTCTTCAGAATATTTTGTAACCAGAAATGTTCAGCTTCCAGTCCTGCCTTGGCCTATGACCCATTCCTATTAATGCTTTACATCATACCCCCCCAAAGCAATGTGTTTCCAGCTAACCCATTTTTAGAATATTTCATACATAAACTCAAATCTACCTCTACATTTGGCACTTATTTTAATTCCTCCCTCTGATCTTACATCTCATGTGTTTTCCTTTCTGCTTCCTCATAGTTTTAAGTGACATTAGTCCCAGCCTTGTTCAGATAAAGCCTGTCCATCCTATACATGACATTCTTGCCCCTGCACTGGTCCCAGTGAATCTGAACACTTCCCTCCTATGCAGCCATGCACCTAATTCATTATTTTACTAGTCCTATACTGCCTAGGGCATGGTAGCAGGAATATTCCTGAGATTATTACCCTCAAAGTCTTACTCTTTAGCTTCTAACTACTGACACTCCCTTTCGAGGGCCTCAATTCTATGTCTTCCTAGGTCACTGGTTCCAACATGAACCATGACTTCCGTTATTCCCTTCCCTCTCCAAAATCTTTTACATCTGCTCCATGATATCACTTACTAAGGCGGTAACATTCCCTTCATGACTTCAGGCTGCAACCACAAGTGCATATCTATTCCCAACTGTGGAATCCCCTATTGTTGCTTTGTTTCTGCATTTCACTTCACCCTCTTTAGCAACCACTTGTTCCACAGTGCTGTCGTTTTAGGTCCTGGTTCTTCTCAAGAGTTGTTATTGTCACAGCAATACCCGTTCGTCAATTCAACACTGAGGAGATCCCTGCACTGCATTCTGTCTCTTCTTCCTACCCTAATATATGGTCACCTGCTTCCTATTGTCACTAATTTGTTTTGCCTGATGGGTGCCTATCAACTTCCCAGATGTGACAGCATCACCATCTGCTCCACATGCTCAGAAACCTCAAGCTCAAGCCTAAGCAGTTGGAGACACTTCTTGCACTTGGTAATCCTGGACACATGAAACCTCTCATCACAATTATTGCGCATCATGGCTTCAGTTGTCTCCCTTCCATATTAAACTGTTTAACTTTGAATTTTCTGAAAGGACTCAAACTAATAAATTTTTCATGCTAATATTCAACATTACACCAGAATTAGCAGAAATAAAATCTGAAGTAGTGGGTTTTCCTCTCTCCATATATCTGATCAAATTACCAACAGAATAGTGAAGATTTCTTGTTTTAGAACTCATTATACAGCATCATCTATTCTAAGTTGGTTGGATCAGATTGGATATTTGGTGACCTTGATTCAGAGAATAAAGATTAGTCCCTAATAATACATGATCTACCTTTCTCCTTCATTTTCAAGTTTTCTACACATGTATTAACCCAACCTTTCAAGTGGCAAACAGCTCTGACCAACCATAGTCCACCAATGACCCATCCATGATGAAAGCAGCACAGGAACTATTGCACTGCTCAATTATAACCCTTTCTTTCTGGAATGCAGTACAGGGATCTCCTCAGTGTTGAATATATGGGGTAGGAAAGAATGGTAAAAAGACAAAATTAAAGGTTCTTTATCTGAACGCGCACAATTCGTAATAAGATAGATGCATTGACGGCACAAATAGAAACACATGGGGATGATCTCGTGGCCATTACAGAGATGTGGTTGCAAGGTGACCAAGGTTGGGAGCTAAATATTATGGGTTATTTACCTTTTTTCCTATCCTTCCAAAATGTTAAAGTTGGTGGGGTAGCTCTGTTAATAAAGGATGAAATTGGTATAATAGTGAGAAATGATCTTGGATCAGATGATCAAGATGTTGAATCAATTTGGGTGGAGGTAAGAAATAGCAAGGGAAATAAATCACTGGTGGGAGTAGTATATAGGCCCCCTAACAGTAGCTACACTGTAGGACAAAATATTAATCAGGAAATAAGTGGGGCTTGTAAAAAAGGTAATGCAATAATCATGGGCGATTTTAACTTTCACATAGATTGGACAAATCAAATTGGCAAAAATAGCCCCGAGGAGGAGTTCTTAGAGTGCATTAGGGACTGTTTCTTAGACCAATACGTCAGGGAACCAACCAGGGAACAGGCCATTTTGGATCTGGTAATGGGTAACAAAACAGGATTAATTAATGATCTCAAAGTAAAGGATCCCTTGGGAAGCAGTGATCAGAACATGATAGAATTTCACATCCAGTTTGAGAGCGAGGATCTTGGGTCTGAAACTACTGTATTAAACTTAAATAAGGGCAATTATAAAGGAATGAGGGTGGAATTGACTAAAGTGGACTGGGTGAACAGATTAGATGGTATGATGGTGGATAAGCAGTGGCAAACATTTAAAAAGATATTTTATGACTCACAACAAAAATATTTCCCTGTGAGGAGGAAAGACTCCACAAAAAGGGTGAACTAACCATGGCTAACTAAGGAAGTAAAGGATGGTATCAGATTAAAAGAAAAAGCATACAACATGGCAAAGATTACTGGTAAGCCCAAAGATTGGGAAAACTTTAAAAACCAGCAAAGGATGACTAAAAGAATAATAAAGAGGGAGAAAATAAATTATGAGAGTAAACTAGCAAGAAATATAAAAACTGACAGTAAAAGCTTCTACAAGTATATAAAAAGGAAGAGGGTAGCTAAAGTAAACATTGGTCCCTTAGAGGACGAGACTGGGGAAATAATAATGGAAAACAAGGAAATGGCAGAGGAATTGAATAGATATTTTGTATCTATCTTCACAGCAGAAGACACTAATAACAGACCTATAATAGTAGAAAATCAAGGGGCAAAGGGGAGGGAGGAACTAAAAACAATCACTATCACTAGAGAAAAAGTACTAGGTAAACTAATGGGTCTAAAGGCTGACAAGTCCACTGGACCTGATGGCTTGCATCCGAGGGTCTTAAAGAAAGTGGCTACAGAGATAGTGGATGCATTGGTTGTAATCTTCCAGAATTCACTAGATTCTGGAAAGGTCCCAGCGGATTGGAAAACCGCAAACGTAACACCCCTATTCAAGAAGGGAGTGGGACAGAAAGCAGGTAACTGTAGACCAGTTAGCCTAACATTTGTCATTGGAAAAATGCTAGAATCCATTATTAAGGAAGTAGTAGCAGGACATTTGGAGACTCATAGTACAATCAAGGAGAGTCAACATGGTTTTATGAAGGGGAAATCATGTCTGACAAATTTATTAGAGTTCTTTGAGGAAGTAACGGGTAGGATGGATAAAGGGGAACCAATGGATGCAGTATATTTGGATTTCCAAAAGGCATTCGATAAGGTGCCACATAAAAGATGACTGCACAAGAGCTCATGGTGTTGGGGGGTAATATACTGGCATGGATAGAGGATTGGCTAACTAACAGAAATCAAAGAGTCAGGATAAAAGGGTCACTTTCAAACGGCAATCTGTAACTAGTGGGGTACCGCAGGGCTCAGTGCTGGGGTCTCAACTATTTACAATATATATCAATGACTTGGATGAAGGAACAGAATGTCTTGTGGCCAAATTTGCTGATGATACAAGGATAGGTGGAAAAGCAAGTTGCGATGAGGACACAAAGTGTCTGCAAAGGGATACTGACAGGTTAAGCGAATGGGCAAAAATTTGGCAGATGGAATATAATGTGGGAAAATGTGACATCATCCACTTTGGGAGGAAAAATAAAAAAGCAAATTATTATTTAAATGGAGAAATACTACAAAATGCTGCGGTACTGAGGGATCTGGGTGTCCTCGTACATGAAACACAAAAAGTCAACATACAGGTCCAGCAAGTAATCCGGAAGGCAAACGGAATATTGGCCTTTATTTCTAGAGGGATGCAGTATAAAAGCAGGAAAGTCATGCTACAACTGTACAGGGTGCTGGTGAGATCACACCTGGAGTACCGTGTACAGTTCTGGTGCCCTTATTTAAGGAAGGACATACTTGCATTGGAGGCAGTTCAGAGAAGGTTCACTAGGTTGATTCCAGGTATGGAAGGGTTGTCTTATGAGGAAAGATTGAACAAGTTGGGTCTATTCTCATTGGAGTTTAGAAGAATGAGAGGAGATCTTATTGAAACATACAAGATTCTGAGGGGACTCGATAGGGTAGATGCTGAGAAGATGTTACCCCTCATGGGGAAATCTAAAACTAGGGGACATAGTCTCAGAATAAGGGGTCGCCCGTTTAAGATGGAAACGAGGAGGAATTTCTTCTCCCAGAGGGTCGTGAATCTTTACCCCAAAAAGCTGTGGAGGCTGAGTCATTGAATACATTCAAGGCTAAGTTAGACAAATTTTTGATCAGCAAGGGAGTCAAAGGATATGGGGAAAAGGGGGGAAAGTGGAGTTGAGGTAAAAATCAGATCAGCCATGATCTCATTGAATGGCGGAGCAGGCTCGAGGGGCCGAATGGCCTACTCCTGCTCCTATCTCTTATGGTCTTTCTCTACCCACTACTGCTCTGTATTTCAGTCACTTCAAAAGGAATGAGTACTTCTCTACTTGGTCCCAAAATTGGTTCAACTTATATCACTTTTACAAACAGTGGGGGTTAAATTGGGCCGTGTAGGGCCCATTTTTAAGGCATTAAGAGCCTGCTAGGGCCAAAAATGTCGAGCAGGAAGCACATGCACACTTCCAATCGGAAGTCCGCCGCCCATCATATTGGGATGGGTGTCCTTTACGCACGCCTGAAGGAGGTATTAGGCCATTTGCATATGCCAATAAGGAACCTAATGCCTGCTTCAGGTCCCTACTGCAACATTGATTTGCCCTAAGGCAGCTAGCGCCAGTGCTGGCTGCCTCACAGAAAACCAACCCTAAATATCACAAAGAAATAAAGAGGTAAGCTGCTTACCACAATCACCATGCCGATTGTCATCGTTCCTGGTCCCGAGATCCCTGACCTCCAGGTCCTGGCCCCGAACCCTCCACCCCCCCCCCCCCAACGACTCTCCTCCGACCCCCGATCGTTGCATCCCAGAACCACCCAATCCGACCCGACCACTTCCTGTGGCGTACTTACCAGCACAGCCTCGTACCACAGCGCCATCTTCAGTGTAATGAGGTTTGAGGCCAACCATCCGGGGATCCTCAGACCTTACCATTTGTGGTGGGCAGGGTGCCCAGAAATGGGTGTTCCTGAAGTTAACCCCCACTGAACTTACTTCCCAAGTGGAAAAACAGAAGGAGCAATGTCACTTTTGCTGTATTTAAAATGTGTTTATCAGCAAGAATAAAAAACAGCTCTACAGGTTAAACAAAGAACCCAACATGGAAGTATAACAGCTTCTTTGCATATTAAATAACCACAAAAAACTCTTAAAATCATACAGAATAAATAGTCAAAAATAATTTACACATTTGGTACAAAGATCAGGGAAGGGCAGTTTCTGAATTGTTTTGTTTAAAAGTTTTCACGTCTCAAAAGGGGATGAAAACCTTTATAACTGATATGGCTTTTTATCGAAACAATGCTATGAACAATTTTTTTCTGCTTCTGTACAACATTTACATCATAAAAGCCATTCAGAACCTACTCCAAAGCCAAAGAAAAACCTTCTATTGTAGTGCATCAATCAGAACTTCATAGAGAGTCTCCCCATCACCACCTTTTCTAAAACCATTACACAGAATTAGGATCAATGTGTTTTTCTGTACTTCTGTTGATTTTATTGTTTAAACAATGGATGCTAACGAGATAATCTAATTATCCGTAAATGTAGAAGATTGCACTCGGTCAGGTTGGAGTTATGAGCCCAATAATGCAAAGAAGGTGAATATACATGACTTAAACACAATTGTGGATGCACACAAGTTAAATAACTAATATAAAAAAAGTTAAATAACTGTCTGCTGATGTTAATTCAGTTCCATCATGCTGCCATGTTCAGTAATTCCTTCTGGTCAGTTCCTCCAATCAGGTCTCAGCGCTCAATGTTTAAAAAAAATCTCCCAACAAGGATTTAAAAAGGATGTAAAGGATTAAAGATAATTCTTTAATTCATCCATTCTTTTGTTTTTTTAAAAAAAAACTCTGATGGGGAAGTCTCTCTCTAACACATAACACTCACCCAACACTTTCAAAATGAGCTGAAACAAAAAAGATGTCAAGATTCAAAGCTTCAGTCACAAATGATTGGAAATGGACACAACACTCTCCAGAGTACAGGTTGAGGACTGGTCAATTATACTGGGACAGCAGGATGATAGCTGTTCCTGGCTGTAAAAGTGCAACAACTGAATGGCCTACTCCTGTTCCTATAAACACAAAGTAATACTGCTAGGTGTACACGGTAAAGAATTTAACTAATTGAGTGACAGTAATTTTTAAGTTAGCAGTTACACATCATTCACTGCAGCCCAGAATGACATTCAAACTTAACGGTTCTTTCAGAACAGAAAGAATGCCACCACATTGTGATGAGTTACCAATGTGCTTTCAGTTGTGAGAAACTTTTGTAGTTCATTATAGGTCTGTCACATTCATAAAAGAACACTAGTAACAAACCATCGATAGTGTGATAACCAAACTTCAGGTCTCACTGGTGGCATTAGTAAGTTAAGGAACTATGGAATCATTGGAGGAAGAGTTAGAAACATTGATAATCTGTTATATTTGCATTAATAATGCATCAGTTTAAGTTCATATTTGAAATATATATACCTTTCAGTGCAAGTTTTAAAAAAAAAACTGGATTAAAAAGCAGTTAATAAATCAGTACTTCTGCAAGTAAAATGAAAATGTTGCCATGTAAAAAATAAAAATATTTTGTTGCAAATTAAGTTAATTTCAATAGAAACATACTATCAACAACTCTCACAATCACACATATACAAATTGCATTAACAGATTGAAAGAGCTGTAAAGCGAAACCAGTGGCAGAACTAACTGGCTCAGAAAAAGCCATCTGGCATCGTGGAGTCTTCAGTCTCAGCAGGAAAAAACAGCACAGCTCTTAACAAGTCTATTAGAAATTAGGAAGCCTTCTTAGTGATGGCTGTCAATCTGCCCACTTCACTATTGAGGTGTATGTTTAGCACAATATACTGCAAGGGTTACTTCAAGTTTGGTTCGTGAGTATTTAGTTATGTATACCCTTCATAAATTGCAGTATGACCACTGCTGTACATACATATAAGCACTGTTATTAAATTAATTTTGTGACCAAGTCACAATATTTTCAGTGTCAGGATTATGTCATGCCATGGAATCAATGGCACATTATATACTTCCTTCTTTGGACAACTAATAAATTGATGTTCTTTAAAGATACTAACCATGCTGATAAGATTATAGTTATAGTTCACTCACTACCAAATTAAAGCTGATCGGATCTATGTTGGGCTTAATTGAATGCTAATCACGTTGATCTTCTGAAAGCTGAACTCAGTCTTGGTCTGGTGAAGTTTTACATGCCAGATTTATGTTTCTATTTGAAACAACCCATCTGAATCTGAAACAAGCAGCCATTTGCAAGGCAGCTGATGAGGATTGCATAAATGCACCACATAGAATTTATTATTGCTGCACAACTAACAGCAATAAAGATATATTCACACTAGCCCAACTGAGCTATATGTAGGTAGGAAGCGGGTTAAGATGGAGATTGAATCTCACTTCCCTTACTGTTAGCATTTTGGCATTTGCAATGAGCCACCTCCCACAGATGGCTTCTCAAACATAAAGTATATCAAATTAAATACATCTCAGGGGATTGCTACTATGAACTCTATAGAGACTCAATTAGAACAATGACTTTATTGGGAAAATGGAAAAGCTTTTATCTCTGCACCCACTAACATCTGCAACACTTAACAGCCATCAGTGAAGAAAGTTACCTTTAGTTTCATAATCCTGAACTAGAACCAAAATTCAGTCATCAGAGGAAATTAGTGAGAAAGGGAAAGATGAAAACTGAAGCTGTACACAAAGCAGCAGAAAGGGAATGAAAGGTTACATTTGAACCAAACTCAAATAGCAATGCATTTAAAACCTGAAAATCTGGAGAGATTTCTGGGACTAGTCAACACAAAGAACTGAAGCTTTGAATTCTGACAAACATTTCACACTCTGCATTCAGGACTTTCCAGATCCAAAGCTAGAGTCTGGAGGGACAAGTGGAGTCAGAGCTCAGGCTCGCTTGGAAAATGAATCTACTTTTGTTTTATAAAAAAAATTCTCAGTAAGTTCTTCCTATTTAGTTGATACAGAGAATAGACTTAAGGATTGTACAAACCAAGTAGTCATTATAACACACCCAATGAACAGTCTCTATTCCCTACCAGTGGGCACTGTCTGGGGTCAGCTAACAGAAATCACAAACACAATCATCCACAACACCAGTTGAATCAAACACAAATAGAAAAGTTAAAGTAAGGAAGATGGAAACTTGTTAAGATGCAACAATAAGGACAGAGCTCCCAACTTCGATTGGTCTTTTATGAAACTTTTATGAAACAAAGAAAAACTGGAGAAAACTACTAACAGGGCAATATCCCCTCCGCACAAAAAAAACTACCGTGTGCACAATTACTGTCTTCTCTCCACCCCAGCACAAACCAGCTGCACCAAACTAAAGATTAGATTCTTTCTTCATTTACTTATCAAATTATAATTCCAAATGTTGTTCTAATTCAACATTACAGCAATCTTTAAAAGCGTGTTTAAGGTGTTTGCATTAAGCAAATTCCTTTAACGAAGCAGTGAAAATTTGCTGAAACTTAATGAGGGAGACCGAATGAACGGGATAAAATGCTTCAAGAGGTCCAACATTTTTGTTTATGTGCATACTTCTTTATCTGTATCGAAACAGAAAATGCAAAAAACGTGGATGCAAAATACAGAGTGGAAGCAAATTCACAGAAGAGTTTTATGGTTTTAAAAAATATGTAACTCAAGAGTGCTACAGATTATGGGCCACATATATCACAAGCAGTTTATTTTTCCATAATCCTCAAATCCACCTGCATATCTGGTTTATACCATAGATTTTTCTTAAGTCATTACTTCTGACATGTTACTCATTGGGAATAAACTTAGGGCACATGTACTGCACAATAAAATGCACTGGTAGTCCCAGTACAATGGCCCACTGTTGTATGGTGCAACCTTGTAATTGCTTGCCCTGTTCCTGGGCAGCGCAAGGATGCAATCATTTGGCCCACAGCCAATGAGTAACAATTTGGACGCTGTTGGACAGTACAGTGTTGGGAGATAATCCTTCAGTCCACTCCGGGGTAGTGTCGTATATAGATCTAATTGTTTGAACATAGCTTGGATTTAGAAATAAAGCGCAGGTCTTCTACAACTCATGTGTGGTACGTAACATTAACAATACTAACATCTAGACTACAGTCACACTAAAGACTATAGATAGTCCACAATCTGTAGCAATCGAATTATATATTTTTTAATACCACAAAACTCTTCTGATAATCTTACCTGTATATTGTGATGCTCAGCCAGCAGACCAGTTACACTGCTGACTGCTCCTTGCACTAAGCTCAGCAACAAATCTGTGTTGATCTGCACACACGCGCTTGTACACAAACCTCGTTGACTCAGGTAGCTAATTTTTTTAATGGTCCGAGAAAGCAGACAGGAGCTTCTCTAATAACATTAATGAGTCAAAAGTAAATTCAAAGGTGACTCAGTGGATCCTGTGGGCATGGAAAGTCCAAGCGGCATGAGACCACCCTTTAAAGGTAAATTGTGAAACTGTTGTTTTAGTGCGTTTGGGAGTCAGCACCTGAAATTGTTTCACATTAACAGTAAAGTGGTACCATAACTCAAACCTAAGAGGCAACTAAAAACTGGAGAGTGTGTATATATATATATGAATATCTTTATACTTTATATGTAATTAGAGTTCTGTACATTTAAAAAGAGGAAATGATGGATGGTGCACTAAAAACAAACTGACAATTTAAAATAAGAAGCTTAGAAGAAAATTGGGAAGTGCATTTGTAGAACCTTGATGCTGTGTGAACCAATTATATAATACTGTACTCAGCATCAAGCTTCAGGTTAGTTTCTAACAGACACTAAAGAAAGAGAACAAGAGGCTGAGACCCGTTACAGCCGATTCAGCAGCTCAGGACAAACAGTACGGAAGATGGGGTGCAAGGGAGGTGAAGAGGAGTTCCACTAACACGGTACCAGGATTACAGAACCACAAACTAGAAAGATGGAAAGGAACAGACTGAGTAAATAGGAAAGCTAGTATGTTGTGTGAACAAAGGAGGCATGGCATCATCACAACAGTGAGAGGCTTTCGACAGGACAATAAAAATCCTGATGAACAAATAGCCCATTACAAATAAACTACCACTTACCAAACCACATGTGCAGCATAAGAAATGGATTTCAGTCTTCACATGATCATGTGGTGACCATCACAGATTTGTTTGTTACTGTCTAGTTCCTCAGTTTACAAGTACACCAACCTATGCATTTTTTGAACATACTTTGCATCAGCACCATGCATGTCAATAGGAATTCTCAGGAGTATTCACCTGTACAGTAGACATTTAAGGGCATATTGCTGCAATGGGGACCAAAATTCATTGAGCCTAAGCTACCATTATCAGTTTAGCGATCTCCTTGTACCATAATCAGTCCCACACAGATCAAACAATTACTGCAACCACGTGAGCCATAGATTTTAACATATTCTTTCAGGTAGAATACAGTCACTAATGTTTTACGCCCTCGCTAGGATTAGTACTGCTTTGCTTTTAATGGGAAGCACAAATGGGTGTGTTATATAAAACAAAAGGTTTGTACAACTCTATCAGAACATCCTTTATCAATCCAGGAATAACTTGGTACAAACTATAAGAACATCACCAGATCTGCATCAAAACCATTAAGTTCTTGCAAACAGTTTTGTTTCCGTGCCAATCCAAGCACATGCTCTAACTGCATTTCAGTTTCAGATGTTGGGAGAGAATTTCATCCTAGTGTTCGGTCCCATCACAGGATCCTTTTGGCCTCTTCTGTTTTGTAGCTTCACGCAGTGTCACTGACTGCCAGCTTAATGTTATCATAAATCTAATACTGATTCACGGGAAGTACGGTCAAGCGTATTGCACATTTTTCAAACCTCTCAGTGTCATTTACAAATGCTTTCTCCAGTAGTCAATGCCTGTAATGGGCTGCTTAATTGTCAAGGTGCTGAGAAATGGGGGACTCTAAATGCGTCCCTTGTTCGGTTCATGACCTTACTGTGAGAGATCACCAATTGGAGGGGCATTGTCAAAAAGCATCTCCTTCCTTGAAGTCTCAGCCCCCGAGAGCTCTTGGGCGAGGTCATTAAAGCGGGCAATGTAATCCACACTGCTTTCATTCATCATACACACCAGCTGAGAGTCGACCTGTACAACAAAAACATCCAGCCTGAAAATGAGTACAGTACAGATGCTTAAAATGAAAATTTAGATTTCCCCTCTCTTTCCCCCTCAAGAATTTGACCAAGTTGTTCTCTGCCAATGCCTGCCTTTTGCTGGCTACCAGAAACCATTGATACACTGACACAGACGAACCTGCCGCACAACAGTTTTTCTGCCTCCTTTATTTTTCGGTGGGGTAGGTGGATGAAGGGCATGAAAGGGAAGCGTTTCTCTCAGGTGAACACTGTGGTGCCAATAGGCCAGCTATGAAATAAAAATACTTTAAAATGTTCTCATGCTTCAGTAGATCAGTAACACATGTGCTTTTCCATTGTCTTTCTCCAAAAGGATCCTAAACATTCCAAATCTTCCTCTGAATTAGCCTTGGACTGAAAATATAGTTACAGATCTAAAATGCTGTATCTTGGGGCCAATTCAGGATTAAAGCCATATTATACTATTACACATCTGTGAAAAATCATTTTTTGTAAAGATAAAAGTACTGAAGAAAGAATGGGACCATCAATACTCCCCTTGCTGGATAAAGAGGAACTTCACACTGTTTGACCAATTATTCTTACTAGGTTAGAAGGTTAAAAAGGTACCAGATTGTTGAACTGTTTTTTGTACAAGAACAATATTGCTGTTTTCCTGCTGGACCTTCATTCCCCTTTAACATAAATGGCAATCAAAGCTGCAAAGCTCCTTGTCACTCGATTATGGGTGAATTCTACTGATTGCTACATGAAATCCAGCAGCCAGGAAAACATCAATGATCACTCTACAACAACTTGCAACAATTATTCCAGATCAATATTAATTACACGCTCATCCACTAAAAGATATAATTGGCCAAAACTGCTGTTCATAAAGCATATTTTTCTCCCCGTACAGACCAACATGCAAATGGAAAGTTACTGAAATATGTTTGAATATTTAGGATCAGAGAGATGTTAACCAAGTTTAATTGCACTGCAGTGCTGATGGATTCCTTGAACTGAAAAGTCAATTGTTGCAATGGTCACTCAATATGTTCCCAGGGCAACTAGCCCAGTTTTACATAGCCTCAAAATCTGTGGATAAATCAACATTTCAATCTTCAGTTAATTTGCCAAGAATATTTAACTTGGAAAGCTCTATTCGCCAGTAGCGCAACTTAATAGTCCTATACTAGAAAAGTCCTTGGTATCTTAGGCTTGAGTCTTAATTGCTCATAATCAATATTTGATTTTCTTTTTTAAAATTTTTTTCTTTAATAAGCATTGCTTAAGCCACTTTTCAAATACAGGCCACCTTACCTCAGAGACATCTACGAGTGAGCGGGTCACAAAAGAATCCCTGGAGTTTCCATCCAATAGACTTGTTCCAAGCAGAGAGTTGCTATTGCTATTACTGTTGCCAGTTGTTAGCATCTTCCGCCCCTTTTCAGGTGATATTAGGCTTGCTGCAACCAATCCAGAACATAGCGATTGAATACACTGCATTTCTCTTAAGAGTACAGCATGCCCTAAAGCACAAAATAGTAACACTGATCCTGGAAAGGTCAAGATCCAACCTCATTGTCTTTTCAGTGTCAGCTTGGCTCAGTGGGTAACACTCCTTTCTCCGAGTCAGAAGGTGGTGGGTTAAAGCCGAACTCCAGAACTGGAGCACTTAAGCTAGGTCAACACTTCTGTGCAGTACTAAAGAAGTACTGCATTGTGGAAGTTTCATCCTTTGGATGAGATGGTGACAAAAAAATCCGTTTTTGTCAAAGATCTAGCTTGGCATAGGCTTCGTTAATTCCATCACAATACATAAGGGATTAAAAAACAACTTTACTCTCAGAAATCACATCGCAATTTTAGTTGTTAAATTATTGCAATGACTGTTCAACTAGATTCTAGGCCATATGCTTGAGAGAAGGAGCCGAGCCACTAAATTCAAATACAAACATGCTGTGTGATTTGTTTATACGTGTCTGATTGGCAGCCTTTTAAATTTAATGAGCAATTAATTAAATTCACAAAGCAGCCCCACCACCGTTTTGAGGTATTTATCAGCCCACACTTTGATGAGTTTCATCTGGTGCTTTCAAACAGAGACTGTCTGACTAGAACCTATGAATAGAATTAGATAAGCCAGGTAACTTCTGTAGTTAGTGCAGAAAGGATTAAAAGAACCACTACATAAAAAACTAATTATAACTTAGTTTTACCAAAAGAGTTGCAAACTATTTATTATTTTCTGCTATATGAGAAGCTAACAAAGTTTAACTACTGTAAAAATATGTTTTGTTACTGAATTTATTTGTTTGTTCTATTACTATTCAATAAAATTGTTTGCCACATAACACCTTAAACAAAGTCTAGTGTCGTGTTATTCTACTGCTTTCCAAAGACAAGGAGAATGCTGTGGAGGCATTGGATAGAATCAATAGCTGAAGCAAATAGGTGAAGGGTTCAGTATGTTGAACATGCTACAACATTTTAACTAGCCATCAGGACAAGTGAAAATACTATTGAGGAGCCGGATATAATCTAGATTTTGTTTTCCATATCCCACTAATCCCAAATCAATTATTATATAAGCTACATTCTTCATCCAATCATAAATGTAGTTTTTTGATTAGTAATGTTGGCGATGGACATGAGCCAAAGTTATGTGACACCATCAGCATTACTTCTCGTTTCAAAATAATCCTGGGATTTTTATATTACACGCAGAATTTTAAGAAAGTAAAACTTGTATTTATCTTGCGTATCTCAAAAATGTTCCAGAGCATTTCACACAATGAATTACTTTGAAGAGCTAGAACTCACTTACAACAGTAATTTGAAACACAGAAGCCAAAAATATCTAGAGTAAAAAGGATACAAGAATTCAAAAACAAAAGAGTCATTAAATCGAGATCCCATCTGCTTGTTCATTAAACATCCCATTACACTATTTGAAGGGATGCAGGGAGTTCTTCCAGCGTCCACGCCAACATTCCATTCTTAACGAACATCAAAAACAGATTACCTGGTTTCACCTCAATGTTGTTTTTGGAACTTTGCCTTGTACAAAATGACTGCCAGGTTTTCCAATATAACAGCCACTGCACTTCAAAGTAATTCATTGTGTGAAGTGCTCTGGAACATTTTTGAAATATGCAAGATAAATACAAGTTTTACTTTCTTAAAATTCTGCATATAATATAAAAATCCCAGGATTATTTTGAAACGAGAAGTAATGCTGATGGTGTCACATAACTTTGGCTCATGTCCATCGCCAACATTACTAATCAAAAAACTACATTTATGATTGGATGAAGAATGTAGTTTATATAATAATTGATTTGGGATTAGTGGGATATGGAAAACAAAATCTAGATCATATCAAGCTTCCGGGCACACCCTGTGGGATTAATTTACTACATCTCCCCACTCTCCAATTGCATAAATTCGTTTAGTCACATTACATGTTTCTTTTCTCTTCTCTCTGGTTCCCTGTACCATGCATCAGTTGTTGGCTTGGAGCTCATGAAGGAGCGCTGCCCTGAGGCCTTTGCCATTGCCACTTGGTGACCAGCCAGTGGTGGGATTATTATTACTGTACTTACACTATATGCACATCTCCACACGGATGAACACAGCACAACACTTTTTAAAAAATTTTCACTCTCAACAGAAAGGTTGAAATGACAAACAGAAGAGACAGGCAGGCAAGACCTATTGAAGTATTTATGGAATACAGAGAACAGTCATACAAAAAAAGGGGAAAATAATTAATGTCAAGGATATCATGATAATAAACAGAGCTCAGTATGGTTGCTAAAATACCAAACCTACAAAATATGTTAGTTTGTGGAGAGTTAGTCACATTGATTCTTTCACTGTGTGTAGGAGTGGGGAGAAATTGAATGGGTACTGAGAAACAAGTCACTGTCTCATGATGAATTTAGAGATTTGAAATGGAACAGAGACTTGCAGGATATGTTCATATGCTTAGGGAGTGCAAATCATCATAATGGAGTGAAATGCAGCTACTGGAGGACAATGAACTATAAGACACTTACACAACAGACTACCCAACGACGAGTCACCAGAGTCATTTGGATACCACTGTGGATCATGGGTAGGAGAGGGAATCCAGTTGCGTTGAGGACTGGCTGAGGGAGATGGAAGACTCTTAGAGCTGTCACTACCATTCAACTTTGTTGGAGAGAGAGAAGCACTGTCACCTATTTAAAACAAAAGTCGTTTACATCAGAAGGTGTTGTAGTGAGTAAGTTACATTACAACAGTGACTACACTTCAATTGGCTGTAAAGCGCTTTGGGACATCCTTAGGTTGTAAAAGGCACTATATAAATGCAAGTTCTTTTTTTAAGAATAGGTTACACACTTAACTGATCATCCCCATAAAAGCTATTTGGTGTTGTGGCTATCAAATGAGGAACTAATTTACAACAGTACAAATTAATACTCATGTTGAAAATAAAATATACATGTGTAAAAATAACTCACTTCCAGCCATATAGTCCTGCAAACTGCAACTAAATTTCCTTATTTATAGGAAATGTTAACTTTTAAGCCATGTTTCAACATAGCATAGTTTAAACTAGTAACTATCAATTTTCTCAACAGACGAGTTTCCTATTGATATTCTACCTGTGACATTCCTACAACAGGGCTTTACCAGAGACGCCTTAAATGTTTCCCATTTTTAAAATCAACCTGTAGTTCATGTTGTAATACACCACACAACAGTCAGCAACTATACATTCCTTTACTTACCACCAACATACTGAGTGGAATTGATAGCAAGCTCAATGATGGAGTCACTGATTTGGCTGTGGGGTCCACCCTGGGACAACGTGTCCTCCGGAGGTCCTGGTAATGATATATCCAGGAGTGCCGAGACATTTGGAGGAGAAGTGAAGAGTGTGTTGGGAGCTTCACTTGAAGGAGAGGACAGACCATTCTGAAGTGTATCTTTTTCGAGATCCCTCTGTGCAGAGAGACAAATTAAAGATTAAAGTTAAGCAATTTAACCCACACAGGCATAGCTAAGAAATGCAGGAAGCATCTCCTCAGCCAAGACAAATGAAATTCATTCTCCAGGGAAAGCAAGGGGATTAAAAACAGGGTCATAAAAGAGCAAGATATTCTCATAAAAAGGTAAATACTTTCAAGAAAAATTCTGACTGATTTCAAAGCTGCTTATTACAAACAGTTTAAATGCCATTAGTATTTTGTTCAAATACAATTAAAAAGGAACTTTTTAAATATATTTAAAACTAGTTAATTTTGTTAAATTTCCACATGTTGTATAAACTAGATATACACTAAAGAACAGTGGAGCACTAAGTGGATTCCACATATACAGAAAACTCACAACAGTGAGTGCCTTTAAATCTTGCATTCTTTCCATCAGTCCAGCCTCTTAAAAGGCATTTCTATTTCTTCACAACTTTAAAAAAAAAATAATACATACATGAAATACTCCTACAATTTGGCATGATGCTTTTTAGACCCTTTGAATCTCTGCAATGATACACATAAGACTGCAAGGCTCAACATAAGCTAGCGACTCCCACTTACCAGTTGTTTTCTTAAGTACAAGAAAGTTGAATACTATGAAAGTGCTACCATTTCTGAGCATTTTCACAATATAGGAAAACAGAGATTACTCACTTGTGACTGTGTCTGCTGAAAAGATCCCCCCCATCACAATCAGGAACTCAATAGAATAACACATGTACTATACCATGATTGTGTTTTAGCTGATTGATTTGTGTTTCACCATTGTTGATCCAATCACACAGTATTTAGTTCAGATGTACACAAAAGCCTGGGGTGCCACATTCAGAAGGAATGACACAAAGACTCAGCTTACAGAACAGTAAGTGTCGATGGCCAATGACACTCACCCCGGTCACAGTTGCTGCTGTACTACTTCCGTTCTGATGGACTGAGGATAAATCCTGGCCTGATGTCACTATGGAAACTCCTTCTGTTGACAAAGAGGTCAAATCTTGTGATCCTTCTGCATCAAGGGCCTGGACTGGGCTGCCTGGAATTATGCCTGCTGATTTAGCTGCCATGTCGATTGCACCTGGTACAGAAGAAACTCTATTTGACCAATTTACTCCATTGACATCACATTTGTTTCGAATACTTACAAGAACAACCTCAGCTGCAATTCAGAAATATACAAGTACACCCTAGTATGATAGACACCACAGCAGTGAAATGAGCAGAGCATTCCTGAAACCAGACCTGCTCAGGTACAGTGATAGATCATGTGAGAAAGTTTTCAGAAAGCACCGTTAACAGATAACAATGCCCATATACCATTACAAAATATGTCAAATGAACAGGAGCAGGATTATGCAGCAACAATAACTGAGGTTATTTAAATCCACCTTCAAAAGGTATTTGCTTAGCTACATTTCTTCATTGATTTTCAAAGCCCAGACAGCAGCATATTACAAAGCAATGCTTTGTAATATTTTCATCATTTTTGGCTTCTCAAAAATGAATCAGCTACATAAAAATAAATCTGATTGGAATACCATAAAATAATCAAAATAAGCCCTAGAAGGCAA